>NC_041733.1:46043142-46407661 GCF_004115215.2 Ornithorhynchus anatinus
TCCCTGGAACTTCCTCTTCCTCCAGCCTGTAAGGTTGCCCAAGGCCACGGGGAGTCATCGTCCACTGACCGGCGGCCTTCGGCCCCCCCAGCTCCTCTCCATCCTTCCTCCCGCCCAGAGCAGAGCCCCAGCCCCTGGCCCACCTGGTCTGGACCCAGGCCACGAAGTAGAGCGGAAAGAAAATGGGTCCTGAGTGCCAAGGGGCAGGAGACGGGAACTGAGAGGCTCTGCGAGGTAGAGAGGAGGGGGTTGGGGCCAGGGAGCAGGGGCGGGGAGCGGGCCCGGGAGAAAGGGACCAGGTTTGGGGTCTGGAGGGAGGAGGGTCTCCCGAGGGGAAGCAGGATCCAGGGGACTCTGAGGAGGAGGGAGGAGGGGGCAGGGGTTGGGATTCGGAGTGCCGGGGGTCGAGGAGAGCGGAGGAGGGGAGCTCCAGGGCTTGGGGAGCTCGGGAGCGGGGAGCTCCAGGGCGGGAGGTCTCCGAGGGTTGGGGGCCGCTCCAGCAGTCGGGGAGATCCAGGGGGTTTGGGTTCCTGGGATCAGGGGGACCCGGGGACGGGGGCACAGGTAAACAGCCCCGGCCGGCCGGGCGGGCCGGAGAGCAGCCAACCGGGCAGTAGAGCGAGCCGAGCCCGGGAGGCCTCTTCAAAGGCCGGAGCCGGAGCCGGACCGCAGAGCCCCGGTGCGGGACATCAGATGGGCCGGGAGCCGCCTCCGCTGCCCGCCAGAGATAACCAGCCGGGACCCAAGGTCACATCGGGGCCAGGGCCGGGCCCGGCCGGCGGGGACGGGGGGAGGGGCCCGGGGCTGTAGAGGAGGGGGTTCGGGGGACGGAGCTCTCGGATTGGGGGGGGGTCTTTAGAGGAGGGGGTAGACGTGGAAAGGGTCGAGGGGGAGGGGGCTGGGCTCAGGCCTCCGTGGAGCCACTGTCTCTGTGGCCCTGCGTCGCCGCGCCTCTATCTCGGCGGTCTCACGCCCTCCCCCAACGCACACGTACACACCCACGGACGCACACGCTCACCCACGCTCACGCAGTCTCTCTCACAGACACACAACCCAAATGCCCACACATACATCCCTGCACGCCCCCAAGACACATGAACACCCCCCTCACGGTCACCCCCACACATCCACACAAGCACGGATACGTACACAGCCACCTGCAAAGACCTACCTCCTCATGCCCACCCCCACCCACTCACGTACTCACACACCTATGTGCCTGTTGTTGCCGAACTGTACTTTCCAAGCGCTTAGTGGAGTGCTCTGCACACAGCAAGCGCTCAATAAATACGATCGAATAAATGAACGGGTACATACGAACACAACGCGCACAGGCGCACAGACACACACGCTGACCCGGACACCCGGGTGTCTGGCGGAGACGACCCCTTGCTGGTGCGGGGATACCGTTTGACCACGCTGTCCGTCTGTCTCCCCCTTTTAGACTGTGAGCCCGTCACTGGGCAGGGATCGTCTCTGACTGTTGCCGAATTGTCCATTCCAAGCGCTTAGTCCAGTGCTCTGCACGTAGTAAACGCTCGATAAATGCTATTGAATGAATGAATGAATAATCGATCAGGTTTTCGGGGCCGGCGGGCGGCAGGTGGGACAGGCGGTGGTGAGGCGGGCAGGGTCTCCTCGGGAAGCTTAGCTGGGCCGGGCCGGCGGCTCCCGGGGGGCCGCAAGGACAGGGCAGTGATGCCAACTCTTCCTCGGGCCCTCCCGCCCACCCCAGACTGGGCCGGTCGCCCTGGGTTTTCCTCTTCCTCCTCCATCCCTTCCCCCTCCCTCGCCTCCTCCTTCCTCCTCCCCTCCCCGGGCCCGTTCCGTCCCCCAGATCGGATCTCTGCCCGCGGCTCCGGCGATCGCGGTCAGAGAGGCCCTGGGGGTCAGGCGCCGCACAAGGGAGTGAGCTGGGGGGCGCCCGGGCCCTCGGGGAACAGAACAGGCGGCAGTGGGGACTGGGCCAACCTGGGGTCCCTGTCCCTCCGGAGCAGAGGCCTGGTGGCCGGGGCAGCCCTCCAACCCGGAGGCCACCGGGAGGCGTAGGTCCAGAGACCGTCACTACGTGGGCGGTTCGACATGAGACAGAAGCCTCCGGCTCCCGTTCTAGCCCCCAGATTGACGATGGGGGCGGGACGCAAGCTTGGGCGGTTGGGACCGCCCGGTTCTCCCCCAGAGGTGCCCAGGCGCCCTGCCCTCTGGCTCCCGGCCTCTATCGGACAGTCGTCCTGTCTGGGCCATCACTCGGGCCTGTGGAAGGCCCGTGTTTTCAAGCTAAGGGGGCGTAAGGTGCGTACGTGCGTGTCGGGGTCCAGGGGAGGCTGCGATTTTCTCTGTCCCAGCCTGGGAAAGCTCCCTGGAAGAGGTGGGCTTCTGGGAAGAGGCCAGCTGTGGCCCCGTCCTGAGGAATCAGTCTATCTCGAGCATTTATTGGGCACCTACTGGGTGTAGAGCACAGAACTGAGAGTGTGGTAGACTCCAGTAGGGTTAGTAGACTTGATCATCCCTGCTCTCGAGGAGTTGACTGTCCGTTGTGTGCAGAGCACTGGACGGAGCACTTGGGAGAGGATAATAGAGTTAGTAGATGTTCTTATCCTTGCCTCCAAGGACCCTACAATCTGCTGCGTGCAGAGCACTGTATTGAGCACCTGGGGGAAGACAGTGGAGTTAGAAGACACAGTCCCTGCCCACAGGGAGTTGACAGTCTCTTGGGTGCAGAACGCTGTACTAAGAGCTTGGGAGAGAACGGCAGCGTTACTAGACACGATCCTTTCCCCAAGGCCTCAACTGAGCCCTTATTTCCCCTACTCCCTCTCCCTTCTGCATCGCCCCTGCGCTTGTAGTTTACCTTTTAAGCATTTGATATCGACTCCCCCACCCCCACAGCCTCACAGCACTTATATCCTTATGCGTCCTTAGCTCCCATAACTCCCCTCTAGACTGTAACCTCCTCGAGGGCAGGGTTTATGCCTACCAGCTTTCCTTTATTTTACTGGGACAAAGCGAGGAGGTGAGCTTGGGTGCAGGGAGGGAAGGGGGTGGGCAGGTAAGAGGGGGAGAGTTGATTGAGCGCTTTCAAGTCAAGGATGAGGAGTTGCTTTTGGCTGCAGAAAGGAATGGGCAACGACTGGAGGAGGTTTTCTGAGAAGCGGGGAAAGGGCCTCGGAAAGATATTTTTAGGAAGATGATCTAAGCAGCCGAGTGAGGGGACAGACTGGAGAGAGGAGAGGTTAAAGGCAGGGAGACCGATAGGGAGGCCAGTAATAATATTTCATAATTATGGTACTTGTTAAGCGCTTACTCTGTACCAGGCACTGTTCTAAGCCCTAGGGTAGATACAAATTACTCAGGGTGGACCCCGTCCCTGTCCCACACGGGGCTCACTGTCATAATCCCCGTTTTACAGATGAGGTAACTGAGGCCAGAGAAGTGAAGCGACTTGCCCAAGGTCACCTAAGTGTCAAGCGGCGGAACCAGGAGTAGAACCCGTGACCTTCGGACTCCCAGGCCCGTGCTCTATCCGCTACGTCATGCTATCACTCCGGGATTCCAGTCCAGGATGGGAGCATTTCGGAAGAAGCCCGAAAGGGCCATTCAGAGAAACGTTGTGGAAAGCAGCAGATTTTAGCCACAGCCAGGACGTGAAAGTCGAAAGAGAGGGAGACCTACGGGGTCGTGCCAACAGGGTGGGTTGGAGGGATGGGGAGGGCGGGAGAAGGGAGGGGAGGGAAGAGGAGTGGTTCAGTTTTCTGCACGCTGAGCTTGAGGTGGAAATGTCCTGCAGGCGAAAGGCAGTACGGATGGCGGATCTGGGGAGCGGTTGGGGTGGGTGGGTGGGAGAGATTCGGGAGCCGGGGTGGAAGGGGAGGGAGGAGGGAGAGGCCGCCCGGAGCACAGGCTGCCCGGTGGCTGAGGCCTCGGAAGGGATTTATCCCCGGAGCGACGGCTCGGGTCGCAGAGGGAGGCCGGCTCCGGGTTGGGGTGGGACTGGTGGGTAGTGCTTAGAAAACTGGGAATAAGTGGGGGGAGGGGGGCTTAGAGGTTGGAAATGGGGCTCAGATCCTGCTCCCTCTCCCGCTTAGCCGACCCAGAACTGTGTGGCATCTGCTTCATCTCGAACCCAACCCGGCAACCCCTTTATAATAATAGCTCCTTGGTTTTCTAAATGGCTTTTATTTCCAAAGCGCTCTCACACTAATTGACTCATTTTTACCCTCACAACTAATAATGATGATGGTATTTTTGAAGCACTTATTACGTGCCAGGCACTGTAATACGCACTGGGATAGATACAGGCAAATTGGGTTGGACTGAGTCCCTGTCCCATATGGGGGCTCACTCTCTTAATCCCCATTTTACGGATGAGGCGACTGAGACGCAGAGAAGTGAAGTGACTTGCCCAAAGTCACACAGCAGGCAAGTGGCAGAGCCAGGATTAGAACCCAGGTCCTCCCGACTCGCAGGCCTGGGCTCTTTCCGCTAAGCCATGCTGGAAAAGCAGGTGTCGTTATCCCCGCTCCGTCGATGAGGAAACCGAGATACAGAGAAGTTAGGTGACCTGCCGGATGGCGGCCCAGCGCGGGTTCGATCCGGGCCCTCCAGCACCTAGATGGGAACTCCGCCACTTCGCCACGGGGCCAACTATTCCGACTCTTCCGACCGCCATCCTGCACAAGCTCAGACCGCATGGGGTGGAACCTGGTGGGAACCCCAGAATCTAGAAACCGCCGTCAGCCCCACGCAGCCGGGTCCACCCGACCCCTCCACCCCTACGGTCACCTGCTGCTCTGGCCCGAGTGGACGCACGGGGAGACCCCCCCCCCCCCGGCCCCCAGGAGGAAGCAGGAGACCACACGGGGAAGAGAGAGGGAGCTGTCGGAGCAGGGGCTCTAGACTGTAAGCTGGTCGTGGGCAGGGAACACGGCTATCACCTCTCTATATCGTACCCTCCCAGATGCTTAGTACAGTGCTCTGCGTATGGTAAAGCACTCAGTAGACATGATTAATTGCTTGATTGGGCATTCCCAGTGTCCGTCCAGGGGGCGGTTGGCGACGGAAAGCTTGCAGCCGCACAGGGGTAGGGGAATGACCCCTGTGACTGTGAGCCTGTCATGGGGCAGAGATTATCTCTATCTGTTGCCAAACTGTACATCCCAAGCACTTAGTACAGTGCTCTGCACGTAGTAAGCGCTCAATAAATACTATTCAATGAATGAATGAATGAACAAGGACCTGGAACCGGGGCCTTTCCAATCCCCCCAGTAAGAATCACTGGGTTATTTGTAAGGTGCTCACTATGTGCTAAGCCTTCAAAGCCTTATTCATCTCCTCCAAGAGGACCTCCCAGATTAAACCCCCTTTTTTCCAGCTCCTTCTCCCCTCTGTGCCGCCTGTGCACATGGATCTGTACCCTTTGGGCATCTGATTTCGGCCCCACTCTCAGTCCCGCGGCCCTCGCGTACATATCTATAAGTGAATTCATTAATTTTCAATGGAATTTGTGAAGCGATTAGTTTGCGTCAGGCACCGGGGTAGATCAAGCTAATCAGGTGGGGCACGGTCCATGTCCCACAAGGGGCTCGCAGTCTTCATCCCCATTTTACAGACGCTGTAACCGAGGCCCAGGTATTTAAGTGATTTGCCCAAGGTCTGTGTGCTCCGCACACAGAGGGCTCGGTGAATACCACTGATCGATTGCCAGATATTGTACCGAATGTCAGGTTAGACCGGGTTGGACACAGTCCCTGGCTCACACCGGCCTCAGAGTCTAAGAGGCGGAGAGGAGAGGTATTAATGAGAATAAAAATAACGATAACGAGATCAACGCCCGTGGTATCTGTGAAGTGCTTACTATGCGTCAAGCACCGTACAAGGCATTGGGGTAGATATAATCTAATCGGGTTGGACGTACTCTCTGCCCAACGCGGGGGACGTAGTAGAGAAATGGGGAGGCCGGATATTATTATCGATCATCATCATCCTCGCTGTGGTATTTCTCCTCCGTCCACTTAACGGTACATAGTTGCCCTGCGTGGGTTAAACCTAGAGTGTAGTCAAGCATCATCTTGGCCCAGTTCTTGGGGCATTTTGGTTCCCCCCCCCCCCCGCTCTTCTTCCTTTCCAAATTGTGATGTTTCTTGGCCCGACAACACAGACGTCGGGATTTCTAGGTTGTCGTGAACTCTATCTTCTTCCTGAATGAATTTGTTGAGCGCTTACTTTGTATCAAAAACTGTGCTCAGCACTGGGGGGGGGTACAGGTTAATCAGGTGAGACACAGTCCCTGTCCCCCCAGGGCTCACAGGCATTTCATCCCCATTATACGGATGAGGAAACCGAGGCCCAGAGAGGCGAAGTGGCTTGTTCGAGATCACACCCAGCGGGCAAATGACAAGCCGGAATTAGAAACCAGGTCCCCCGACTCCCAAGCCTGGGCTGTCACCGCTGGGCCCTGAATCCGGCCGTCCATTCCAACACAAACCTGGCGAGTCTGAGAACCCAGCGAGGCTTCGCGAGGTCACGGCGTCCATCCCCCGGCCTGGGCCAGGCACCGATCCTGACCCCAGCCAGCTCCGAACTTGTGGGGAAGAAGATACAGCTGATAAGCCTGATGTTTTTATGCTGTTGGCTTGGGGGCTTTATTCCGGCTGCTGTCAGGCGTTTAAGCAATGTAATTAATGATATGTTTGATTGGACGTGTGCCTCGAGGCTTTTAAACAAAGGCCGCATTTTCAAAATCCAATAAGCAAATAGTAGACTGCAGGAGAGGGTGTGGGGGGAGCAGGGGAGCCCGCAGAAGTCCGGGGGTTTGCGGGGACGGGCCGGGGGGCTCCCCAAGGGAGGGCCGCCGTACTGACCAGAAGGGTCAGGGGCCTGCGGGGCTCTGGGGCTGTCCGGGTCCGACCGCCCCTTGCCCCACCTCCCGCCCCCGCCGCACCCCATCGGTCCCCAGTGGGCCAGACTGGCCCGTTTCACGCCCCCTCCTGGCTCTCCGGCCCTCGGCAGTGGGTCCGCCGGGCGGATTTTGGGTCGGGCCAGGATCGGGGGGCGTAGGGGCGGCCGGAAGTCACTGTGCCCTGGGCACAGTGGGATGCCCAGACTACAAGTCCCAGAATGGCACAAGTCTGAAACTGAGCAGGCACTGGGCGCTGGGGCGGGGAGGGTTGGAGGGGCAGCCAGAGATTCCGGTCCCATGGGCACAGTGTGACGCCCAGACTGTAAGTCCCAGAGTGATGCGGGCCCAAAAATGAGAATGCACCGAGCAGGCTCCGACCTGTCCTCCAAGGACTCGACAGCAAGCAAGGTCGGAGGCCTAGGCCGGGGAGGGGGAGAGCGATTAGCCCGAGGCAGTGCTGCCTAGTGGAAAGAGCACAGTTCTGGGGTCTGGGAGTAAGGAGACCAGGGTCCTAATCCCAGCTCTGACCTTCCCTGCTGGGTGACCTCAGGCAAGTCACTTTACTCCTCCGGGCCTCTGTTTCCTCATCTGTAAAATGGGGATGAAACACCCTTTCTCCCTCCTCCTTGGGAGGGAGACCATAATGTGGGACAGGGGCTGTGGCCCATCTGATTAGCTTTTAATAATAACAATAATAATAATAATAATAATGTTGGTATTTGTTAAGCGCTTACTATGTGCCGAGCACCGTTCTAACCGCTGGAGTAGATACAGGGTAATCAGATTGTCCCACGTGAGGCTCACGGTTAATCCTCATTTTACAGATGAGGTCACTGAGGCACAGAGAAGTGAAGTGACTCGCCCACAGTCACCCGGCTGCCAAGTGGCAGAGCCGGGATTCGAACCCATGACCTCTGACTCCCAAGTCCGGGCACTTTCCTCTGAGCCACGCTGCTTTAATCCACCCCACCGCTTGGCACTTACTAAGCGGTTACTATGCGCCGGGCACCGTACTAAGCACTGAGGTAGAGACAGGCTAATCAGTGTGGACACAGTCCGTGTTCCCCGTGGGGCTCGCCATCTGAATCCTCACCTTGCAGATGAGGAAAGTGAGGCACGGAGGAGCGAAGTGACTCGCCCAACGTCCCGCGGCGGACAGGTGGCCAAGCCGGGATTAGAACCCGGGTCCGCCGACTCCCGGGCCCGTGCTCTTTCCACCGGGCCGGGCCGCTTCTCTAATTATTATTATAGTCACTGTTAATGAGGGTAGCCTCTGAGAACCCAGGCCCGTCTGGGCCAGACTGCAGCCCCTCTGAATTCCCGGTTTGAGGGAGCGGTCCGGCTCCGGGCCAGACTCGGGTCCCCTGCCATCTGGCCAGCCTCCCGGAGCTAGATGCCAACCAGTCTGGAAGCCGCGACCGACGAGCAAAGTTTTGCCTGGCTCCCAGCCACCTGCCCGGCCCTTCTCGGGCCGCACCGCCTAGGAGGTAGGGGACGGGGCGGGGGCGTCCGCGCGAGCCCCCAGTCCCCCCTCGAGGCTCAGCCGCCGGCCCTCTCCGGCCCTCTCGCCGGCCTCTCCTGCCAGCCGGCGGCTTTTGTGCCCCACGTCGAGGCCGCCCCGGAAGGGCGAGGGTGGCCTGGGGCGGCCTCCTCGTGCCCGGCCCCAGGATGCCCCCCGCCGCCGGCCCCCATCCCCGACCCTGCCGGGGCTGGAACGGTGGTCACCGGGAGCCCGTCTATTAATAATAATGATCGTCTTTTTTCAGCACGTGCTACGTGCCGAGCACTGGGAAGCAGCGTGGCTTAGCGGATAGAGCATGGGCCTGGGAGTCAGGAGGACCTGGGTTCTAATCCTGGCTCTGCCACGTGCCCGCTCTGGGCAAGTCACTTCACTTCTCTGGGCCTCAGTTACCTCATCTGTAAAACGGGGATTAAGAGTGTGAGCCCGTGGGGGACGGGGACTGTTTCAAACCTGATTCACTTGTAACCACCCCAGTGGTTAGAACAGCGCTCGGTACAGAGAAAGCACTGAACAAGTCCCATAATTATGGGCTCATGGGCTTCGGAGTCAGAGGTCATGGGTTCGAATCCCTGCTCTGCCACTTGTCAACTGTGTGACTGTAGGCGAGTCACTTCACTTCTCTGTGCCTCGTTACCTCATCTGTAAAATGGGGATTAACTGTGAGCCACATGTGGGACAGCCCGATTAGCCTGTATCTCCCCCAGTGCTTAGAACAGTGCTCTGCACATAGAAGCGCTTAACAAATACCAACATTTATTATTATTATTATTATTAACTCTATTGTACTGTGCTTTCCCAAACACTTAATTCAGTGCTCTGCACACAGTAAATGCTCAGTAAATACCACTGATTAATTTTTTGATCGACTGTGAAGGGAAACTGGATTCTCCTGGCGCTCCCGCACACTGCTCGATGCCGGGGGACGTGGGTGGTGGGAAGGGCAGTGCGGGGGTCTCCACGTGAACCCTGACTCAGCCACGGGATTCGGCCCCAGCACCCCACCATCCATCTGGGAGCTCCGTGGATGGCCCCTTCCTCCCCTGCCCACCCACCCACCCATCCCCGCCCGGTCCCAAGTCATTCCCGAGGGATCCTTGGGAGCAGGATGAGTTGGAATCTCAGCTTCCGGCAGGGTCGCCCCGCGTTACTCATTGACTACTAAATACCTGCCCCCGCCCCGTTCCGGTCCAGGGTTTTGAAAGGAGCAAACTGAAGGGGTATTACATAACTTTCCTGGTCTTGGAAAGGATGCTGGCCGTCCCTCAGGATGGATGACGAGGCCTGTCCAAAGAAGAGCCTCTGGATCCACTGGAGAGTCCCGAGGGCTCGTTGGGCCGTGGCCGCCTCTTTGCAGCTGGAAAGAGCAGAGGCGTCTCTCTGGATCCACTCTCCCTGGTGCGGAGCTCTGGAGGGGGCAGATCAAGCCCCCCCGGATCTGTTTCCGCCAGGGGCAGGAGCCGGGGGAGGGGCAGGACCCAGGGCAGAGGGACTCAGGAAGTTTTTCCTCACGGCTCCCCATCCCTCAATCTCCCCAAAGATCAATCAGAGAGAGACAGATCGCCAGGAGGGGTGCCCACCTCCCTGCCTCCATCAGAGTGGCAGGGCCTACGTGTGACCTGATCATCGAATCTACCCTAGTCTTAGCCCAGTTAATAATAATGATGTTGGTATTTGTTAAGCGCTTACTATGTGCAAAGCACTGTTCTAAGCACTGGGGGATACAAGGTGATCAGGTTGTCCCACGTGGGGCTCACAGTTTTAATCCCCATTTTACGGATGAGGTAAGTGAGGCCCAGAGAAGTGAAGTGACTTGCCCAAAGTCACTCAGCTGACAAGAGGCGGAGCCGGGAATAGGACCCATGACCTCTGACTCCCAAGCCGGGGCTCTTTCCACTGAACCACGCTGCTTCTGTTCTTGGCGAGAGTAAGCTCTTCACAAATACCGCAACTATTATTATTATTATGAGATACACACACTTCTAGATTCTGATTTCGCTCGGCGGCTTGGCGCTGCAGCTGAGCCGATGGTAATTTGCGAGGCGATGAGGCAGGATAATTACAGTATTTACCGAGCGCTTACTGTGTGCAGAGCACTCCACTAAACCTACAGTACAACAATTCACGGACACATTCCCTGCCCACAGTGAGCTTACAGTCTAGAGCTAATGATAATTGGGATATGTGTGAAATCTTTCCTAAGTGCCACCCACGGCGGGGGGGGAGGGGGGTAATACATGATAACCAGATATCGTACAATCCACAATCCCTTTCCCACCTGGGACTCCCAGTCTAAAGAGGAGGGACAACAGATATTTCATCCCCATTTTACAGGTGAGGAAACAGACCCAGAGAAGCGAAGTGACCGTCCTAAGGTCAGTCAGTTGTGCAGAGCATTGTATCAAGTGCTGGGGAGAGTACAGAAGAACAATAAACAGATACATTCCCTGCCCACAACGAGTTTACGGTCTAGAGGGAGAGACAGACATGAATATAAATAAATTACCGATAAGGATATAAGTGGTGTGGGGCTGGCAGGGGATATGAATAAAGGGAGCAGGTCAGGGTGACGCAGAAGGGAATGGGAGAAGAGGAAAGGAAGGTTTGGTCAGGGAAAGCCTCTTAGAGGAGATGTGCCTTCAATACGCAGCAGGCAAGTGGCGGAGCCGGGATTGGAACTCAGGTCCTCTGATTCCTAGCCCTGTGGTCTTTCCACTAAGCCACACCGCCCGACCACCAAAGATCTCCATTCAGGCCCCGTGGCAACAAGTGCAGCAGTGGGCAGTTCCCCCGTCTCTGCTGGCAACCTCGGATTGGCTGGTCGCCCAGTTCTCTCCTGGACTGTCTGGTCCGCAGCTCTTCTAACCTAGGTCTGGTCTGGGTGCCGCAGCTCGGACGTGGGCCCCGGTCGGGGAGCCTAATGGCCAGGGTTCAGGCCAATCTGGACTCCTTCCTCAGAACGGCACAGGCCGCCCCACCATGCGGGGGACCCACCAGCTGCCATCTCAGGGCTTTAAAGCCCTTAATCACCTCGTCCCCTCCTTCTTTACCTCACTGCTTTCCTACCGCGACCCAGCCCGCACGCTTCCCTCTGATGCCGACCTACTCACTGTACCTCGATCCCATCTATCTCTCCCCCGACCTCTCGCCCGTGTCCTACTTCTAGCTTGGAATCTGACAGACAGTGACTCTTCCCATCTTCAAAGCCTTCTTGAAGACCCATCTCCTCCAAGAGGCCTTCCCCAACTAAGCCCTCCTTTCCTCTTCTCCCACTCCCTTCTGCGCAGGGAACATGTCTACCAACTCTGTTGTTTCGCACTCGCCCAGGCACTTACTACCCAGCTCTGTACCCGGTAAACCCCGATACATATGCTTGATTGACTGATCGGTGTGCCGGGATGTCAGGGACCACACTGCCTTCACCTCTCTGGGCTACTGGATGCCACCGGCCATTACCCTACTTGGCTACTGGGGAGAATGAAGAGGGTGACGGGGTATTTGGTAAACACTTATTAAGTGGAATCAATGCAGACAGATCCGACCCTGTCCCTGACCCAGAGGGAGCTCACCGTCTAAGGTAGGGAGGGAGATGAGGTATTCCAATCCCAATTTAACAAGTGAGGAAACTGAAGCCCAGAGAAAGGAAGTGATCTACCCAAGGTCTTACACCAGGCCAGGGTTGGGGAGCCCAGTTCTCCCGATTGTCATTCCTGTGCTCTTGCCACTGGACCCTACTGCCTCCCTTCATTCGGAGCAATTTCCCCGCTGCCCCGGTCCCATCCGCTCAGCGGGAGACCCTGTGGGAACACTTCCCCGGGCCCACGTCCTGCCCCCCGCCGGCCCCTTCTGCTCCCCCGGGACACCCTGCGGGAACGCTCCCCGGGGCCCGTATCCTACCCACGCCAGCCCCCTAATTATAATACTAATAACAGTTATGGTATTTGTTAAGCACTAACTCTGTGCCAGGCACTGGGATACTAAGCTCTGGGGTGGATACAAGCAAATCAGGTTGGACGCTGTCCCTGACTCAGCTGGGGATCACAGTCTCGATTCCCATTTCCCAGATGAGGGAACTGAGGCCCAGAGAAGTGAAGTGACTTGCCCAGAGTCACATAGCAGACAAGAGGCGGAGCTGGGATTAGAACCCATGACTTTCTGACTCCCAGACCCGGGCTGTATCGACTCTGCATGCTTCTTCCCTCTCTGCTCCGTGTTTTGCGCAAGGGGAATTGAGAGGGGGGCGAGGGAGGCTAATAATAATGATAATAATAATGTTAAGCGCTTACTATGTGCAGAGCACTGTTCTAAGCCCTGGGGTAGATACAGGGTCATCAGGTCGTCCCACGTGAGGCTCACGGTCTTCATCCTCATTTTACAGATGAGGGAACTGAGGCACAGAGAAGTTGTGACTTGCCCACAGTCACACAGCTGCCAAGTGGCAGAGCCGGGATTCAAACCCATGACCTCTGACTCCCAGGTCCGTGCTCTTTCCGCTGAGCCACGCTGCTTCCCGTGGCTAAGAGAGCTCAAGGCCAGCCCCACCAGCCACGGCAAGGCCGGGATCAGGCTGGGGTGTCTGATGGCCGGGCCCTGACTCCGGCGTCTCCCTCCACGTTGCCCCGCTCCCGCCAAAGCTCCAATCCTCGGGGAACGTCGGCCTTGCGCCCCTCCCCGCCGGGGCTCCCAAACGGGCTCACCCACACCGCCGTCTCCATGGCAACCCCGGAGGGGCACTCAGCCTTCGGATTAGGGAGACTTCCCACCGCACACCTGACGAAGGGAGGCTGGATTTGCTGTTCGGAGCACCGGGCTCCGATTCCAAAACAGGGCCCCAGGCATGGGAGCTGCGTCCGGTGGGTTCTGGGCCCTGGAGCTGTGTCCAGGGGGTCCAGAGGGTCGGGGTGGGGGGTTGTACATTAATAATAATAATAATAATGTTGGTATTTATTAAGCACTTACTATGTGCAGAGCACTGTTCTAAGCGCTGGGGGAGATACAGGGTGATCAGGTCGTCCCACGTGGGGCTCACAGTTTTAATCCCCATTTTACAGATGAGGTAACTGAGGCACAGAGAAGTTGTGACTTGCCCACAGTCACACAGCTGCCAAGTGGCAGAGCCGGGATTCGAACCCGTGACCTCTGACTCCCAAGCCCAGCGTCTTTCCATTGAGCCACGCTGCTTCTAGCAAAAAAATAATTTTCTAAGCCCTTAATATGTGCAGAGCACTGTTCTAAGCGCTGGGGTAGATACAGGTTTATCAGGTTGTCCCACGTGGGGCTCACAGTCTTCATTCCCATTTTACAGATGAGGTTACTGAGGCACAGAGAAGTGAAGTGACTTGCCCACAGTCACACAGCTGACAAGTGACAGAGCTGGGATTGCATTCACGCCTCAGGGGCCCAGCCCTCCACAAAGACAGATCCTGGACCGCCAGCTGCTCAGGGTCCCCTCTCTCACCTCCCGACCTCCGCGTCTTCCTCGACCCGTCGCTCCCTTTCAACTCTCTCATCCTACCTGTCCCCCTCTCTCTCTGCCAGCTCCCACCATCCATGTGCAACTTCCAGCCCCAGCTCAGATGGACCACTCCGTGGGGCCTCCCCTCCGGCCTCCCCGCCTCCAGCCTCTCCCCGCAGCAGTCCGCGCTCATGCCGCTGCCCAGATCGTCTTCCCGAGACACCGCCGAGCCGTCACCTCTCCCCTCCTCCCCGCCCTCCGCTGACTGCCCGCCTCCCTCTCCTTCAGCCAGTCACTCAACCCCTCCTTGTTGAGTGGCATCTCAATGGTCCCAGGGTCATTTTTTTATCTCTATATATAAATGGCATCCGTTGGGCACGTACTATGCACCAAGCACTGGGGTAGATAGAAGCTGATCAAGTTGGACACGGTCCGTGTCTCACATGGGGCTCAGAGTCTGAATCCCCATTTTACGGATGAGGGAACGGAGGCACAGAGAAGTGAAATGATAATAACTAGAGTATTTGTTAAGCGCTTACTGTGTGCCAGACACTGTACTAAGCCCTGGAATGTATTTAAGCAAATCGGGTTGGATACGGTCCCTGCCTCACATAGGGCTCCCAGTCCCAATCCCCATTTTACAGCTGAAGGAACTGAGGCAAGGAGAAGTGAAGCGATTTGCCCAAGGACACACAGCAGACATGTGGCAGAACCAGAATTGGAACCCAGGTCCTTCTGACTCCCAGGCTCGTGCTCTATCCACTAGGCAACGCTGCTTTTCACTTGCCTGCTCACCTCTCCACTTTCCTGCCTCCGTTCCTCTCCCACGCTGCTCCCTTGGCCCAGAATACCACCGGTTCAGACTCGGCAGACGATAGCTCTCCCCGTGCCCCTAATCAATCAATCAATCGATCAGTGGTATTTAGTAAATAAATAATGTTGGTATTTGTTAAGCGCTTACGATGTGCAGAGCACTGTTCTAAGCGCCGGGGTAGATACAGGATGATCAGATTGTCCCAGGTGAGGCTCACAGTCTTCATCCCCATTTTACAGATGAGGTAACTGAGGCACAGAGAAGTTAAGTGACTTGCCCACAGTCACCCAGCTGAGAAGTGGCAGAGCTGGGATATTTACTGAGCGCTTACTGTGTGCAGAGCACTGTACTAAACTTGAGAGATTGGACTACAACAAACCTGTTAGGCCCGTTCCCTGCCTTGAAGGAGCTTACGGTCTAGAGGAGCTACCACCTACTATCTCACCTCCTCCAACAAGCCCTCTCTGATTTCTTCCCAGAACCCCAAACCACACTACCTCTTCCATATTCATTTACACTCTCCCTCATTGCTTGTTTAGTCGATATATTTATTCCGATCACCCTGTTGGAAAGTATTTCTGTGCCTTTCTCCTGGCTAGAGAGGAAGCTTCTTGTGGGTGAGGAGCGGAGCGGATACAACACGGGCCTGGGAGCAAAGGAGATCCGTTCTAATTTTGGCTCAGCCATTTATCTGCCGTGTGACCTTAGGCAAGTCGTTTAACTTCCCTAGGCCTGTTTCCTCAACTGCAAATGGGGATTCCATACCTGTTCTCCCTCCTACTTGGGACTGTGGGACTGTATCTGGCGCAATTAACTTGTATCTACCCCAGCACTTAGGACAGTGCTCGACACACAGTAAATGCATAACAAATACCATTAAAAAGTACTTACCGGATGCATTTTATTTTAATGTGCAGAGCATTGCACTAAATGCTTAGGGCGAAATAGCGTCGCTAGGCACGATCCCTGCCATCGAAGAGCTTCTAGTCTACTGTGTGCAGAGGACTGTGTTTAGCACTTGGGAGAGGACAAAAGAGTTAATAGGCACAACCTTGCCTTCGAGGACCTGACAGTCGAATGGAGGAGACGGACATTAAAATAAAATGGGGGAAGCAGCAGAGGAAAAGGATTTGGACACCAGTGTGACGGGGCTGGAGGCGGGGTGAGGGTCAGAGTGCTTAGCGGGCAGAGACTGGAGTGCAAAGGTGACACATTGTGAAAGGTAAACAGGGAGTGGGGGGGAATGAGGGCTCAGTCCAGGAAGGCTTCCTGGAGGAGATGTAATTTTAGGAGGGCTTTGAAGGTGGGGAGAGTGGCGTTCTTGGATATGAAGGGGGAGGAAGTTCCACACCAGAGGCAAGCCACGGGTGAGAAGTTGGTGGTGAGATAGAGGAGATCGAAGTACTAAAGGAGCAAAATGTGCAGGCTGGGTTGTGGTAGAAAATCAGGGAGGTAAGGTAGGAGGGGGAGGGCAGATTGAGGGCTTTAAAGCCGGTAGTAAGGAGTTGCTGTTCGACGCGGACGTGGAAACCACGGGAGGGTCTGGAGGGGTGGGGATATACGGTCTGGTTTTGTAGCAAAAAGATTCATGCAGCAGAGTGAAGTATCAGCTGGAGTGGGGAGAGACAGGAGGCAGGGAGGTCAGCAAGGTGAAATAGGGTAAGTGCTTGGATCCGCGTGCTAACAGTTGAGACGGGGCAGGAAGGGTGGATTTTAGCCATGTTGCGAAGGTTGAACCGACAGGATTTGGTGACAGATTGGATATATGGGTTGAATTGGTTGAATCGAGGACAATGTCAAGGTTACAGGCCGGTGAGGCGGGGAGGATGGTGGCGTCGTTTACAGTGAAGGGAGAGCAGGGTTTGTGTGGGAAGGCAAGGTCTATTTAGGCCACGGTAGGTTTGCCGTGTCTCGCGGTTCTGTTATTTTTTCTTAGCACAGTGCACAGCACCCGGGGGTGGGGGGCACTTACTGCTGTGTGCCCATAGGATGGGGTACCTTCTGGGGCACAGAATAGGGCACCCCGGAATTGAGCTCAGGAAGGGCCGGGCACTCAGTGGAGTACCCTGCACCCAGAAGTCGCTCCATAAACACTACTGGTAGATCAGTCGATGGATTCAGCACAGAGAGCATGCTCAGATATCTGGCCTGGTCATCTCTCCTGGGCCAGTTCCTTCCAGGCGGGATGCTGCTTCCCATTTCTCGGCGTTGACGCTGCTCGGCTATTTATAGGCCCCTCCCCCTGCCCCTTTCCCCTCGGCGCAGTGAGGGTCGATTCGCCCCCCTTCCCTTCCATCATGCCCCATGGCTCCATTCATCCTCCTCGCGATGCCCTCGGTTTCCTTCTTCAGCCCTCGGCCCTCTGTAAGGGGCTCTGGGGCGGGGGCACCCTCTCCAGATCATGTAGCGAGACCCTTCTCGGGGACACGGTGCCCCTATGGACACCACCCAGAATAGCCCTGGCCCTTCTCCGGATGGATCGTGTTGCTCCACCGTAGCTAATGCATTAAACCTTGGTCCCCTCACACCCTGCAACCCGTTCCCCCCAGGCCACCCCGGACCCCGGGGCCGAGGCCAGCGGTGGCTTCTCTCGACCGGTGGAGAGCTGGCGGAGCGGACCTCCCCCGTTTCTCTCTGGGTGGGACAGGCTGGGAGATGGGGGCGGGCGGCGACCACCCGCCCATCTCCTTGGGCCACAGGGCCAGATGTGAGATGGGGGTAGGTGCGGACCGCCCCTCATATCTGTGGGCTGGGAGATGGAGGCTGGCGGAGACCGTCCCCCCGTCTCTGCGGGCCGTGGGGCCAACTCTGAGATGAGGGCGGGCAGGGACCACCCCCCCATCTCTGTGGGCCACGGGGCAGGCTGGGCGATGGAAGCGGGCGGGTACATTTCCTGTTCTCCCTCCTTCTCAGACATTGGGGCACAGGGACAGTGTCTGATTGATTTTTCCGGTGTAAAGCCCGGCGTTGGGCCTAGAACAAGTGCTTAATACATCCCCTGAATATAATTAGCGGGACTAGATGGCATCCTCGGCCTTGAACTTGGCCTCCAAGTGGCAGAATTTCGGACCGAATGGCAACCGTTCCCAAGATCTGGGAGACCTGAGGGACACCAGTAACCAGAAAGGCTCCAGATCTCGTCGGGGAATCCCTGAGGGATGACTGGAAGCTCCTTGTGGGCCGGGAATATATCTCGGGCTTTGAATGTGCTTCCCGAGGGACTAGAACATTTAGTACTTGTCTACTAACTCTACTGTCCTCTCTCCAGCACTTATTTCAGCGCTTTCCCCACAGTAGACCGTAAGCTTCCTGAGAGAATGGATCCATTCTATTGTCCTCTACCAAGTGTTCAGTACAGTGCTCCGCACACAGTAGACTGCCAGCTCCTCTCGGGCTGGAATCATATCTACACACGCTATTGAACTCTCCCAGGCGTGGGTACAATGCTCTGCAGGCAGTAGACGGTCAACTCCTCGAGGTCAGGGATTGTGTCTATTTACTATCGTATTCCCCCAAGCGCTCACTACAGTGCTTCGCATTTCTGTGTCCCAAGTACCTGGGACCGGGTAGTAGACACCCTCCCTGTCCTCAAGAAGCTGTAGCCTGATATTCCCGTTTTTCCCACTTTGGCATGTTCGGTTGTGTGCAGGACATCTGTGGAGTTCAATTTTGTGGGGGGGTTTGTCTCTTTTTTCATTTTGGCCTTTGGTTTTTTTCCCTGATTTTGCAAGAAAATGGAAAACATCCCCTAATCCTTACTAAGTAATTCTAATTGTCCTCGGCAGTGGCTTAGCAACCGGGGAGGGCACGGCCACGTCTGCTTCTGCCAATGGCTCCAAGAGTCTCTTCTGTGGCCACCGACTGATGCCTCCTTCACCTTGAGGCTTGTGCCTGGTGGGAGAATGTGGATGGTTCAGAGCAAACCCTCTCCACGACTGCAAAATCCCACTGACCCTCTGCCCTGCTGACTGCTGGCCACATCTCTCCCCTGTTCCCCAGCCCAAGGGCATGATGGAGGAAACACAGCACCAGTGTGATTTCGTGCCAAGGGCCTGGGGTGGGGTAAAGGGCAGAGAGCAAGGCCTGTGGTGGGGCACAGGGCATGGGATGGGACAGAGCAAGGTGCCGGGCGGTGTGGGACTGGCAAAGGAGAGGTACAGGAGAGGGCATGGGGTGGGGAACAGGGACAGAACAGGATGAGGGGCAGGGCAAACGCAGGTCATGGGGCACAGAGCTCAGGGAAGGATATGGTCCCGAGCAGGGCTGAGAACAGAGCAGAGCGAGGGTCACAGAGCACAGGGTGGAGCACAGGACGCCAGATGGGGCACAGGGCTCAAGGTAAGACACGAAGCCCGGGGGATGACCCAGGGCCCAGGATACCAGGTGGGGCATCGGGCAGGGCACGGACCAGGGTGCTGCGGCATCCCGCCGTCCCCATCCCCGTGCTCGAGGACAGAGCGAGGGTGGCCCGAGTCCATTCGTGCAGGGGAACGGCAGCTGCCCCCCAGATCTGTTCGTGGCCACGGGCCTCCCTTCAGTCCAAGAAGCGGAGAGGCTGAAGGGTGACCAGGGGGTCATTCGGGTCATCCCCCAGCCTCCAGCACCCATGTAGCTACACCCCCAAGCCTTCCTACAGCCCCATCCCCCCACCCTCACCCCGGTCTCCCCATACATCCCCTCCCACCACCCCCCGACCCCTGCTGGGCCCCTCGGCCACACACGCTGTCGAAACAGCTCCGTTTTCAGCAATAAAACAAGCCCCTTTCCAGCCAGCGCCCCCGCCACCCGGCCCCCGCCCCGACCAGAGCCCTCGCCAAGCGCTGCATTAGCGTCCGGCCGGCCGGGCTCTTTGCTGACCGCCCGCCGATCCCCGAAGGCCGGAGAAGCGAACCCGGGCAGCTTTTACGAGAAATTGCTCAGGGCCATAAACTGGCCCTAAACAGACCCCTTCACCCATTTCTGTTCCTTTCTCCAGCCTCCACCTCCCTCCAATCTTCCCCCTCCTTCCTTCCCTCATCTCCCTGCCCCCCCCCAGCTTCCTCCTCCTCTCCCCGCCCTGTCCCCACTTGCCCCCCTCCCATCCCCATCCCCCTCCTCCTCTTCCCTCCTCCCCTCCTCCGCCTCACTCTCTGCCACCTGGTCGCACTTGAAGGCAGATCCTTGCCTCAGTGACCTCTACTCGCCGACCACAGGGCTCCAACCAGAGCCCATTTCTGGGCTGCCTCTCGACCTCCTGACCCCTCCAGCCCGGCTACCCAGCCTTTGGGGGGCCCTCGCTTGAGGAGAACGCCCCCCCCCCAGCCCCGTCTCGCTCGTCCGTCTGCAGCCGTGCCCCCATTATCTCCCACCATGTCACACTCCTCGCCGCTGAGCTTTGCCGGGTCTTTATACCGCGTATTCTGCTCCCAGTGCCCTGCCGGTCACTCGGTCATTCTGTACTTCCCAGATGCTCGGGACAGTGCTCCGTCCCTAGCGGGCATCCGGGTCCTGCTGCTCTCCGTGCCTCGTCCTGCTCTCTTGATTTATGTCTCGCCTGGTGACGCTCTGGAGTTTGTCTCCCCCTTAGAGTGGAAGCTCCCTGTGGCCCGGGAATGGCTCGCTTCTTTATTCTCTGCTTCCCAAGTGCCTAATACCACCCAATGGGAGCTCAATAAATGCTGCGGCTACTGCTCCTAGTACTGGACTGTAAGTTTGTTGCGGGCAAGGAATGTGTCTGTTTATTGTTATTTTGTACTTTCCCGAAGGCTTAGAAGAGTGCTCTGCCTACAGTAAGCGCTCAGTAAATACGACTTAATGAATACCACCATTATTATAGCTAGTACTATCTGTCGCCCCTACTGAGCAGCGTGACTCCAGAGAAGCAGCGTGGCTCAGCGGCTGGGGAGTCAGAGGGCGCAGGTTCTAATCCCGCCTCCGCCACCGCTCAGCTGGGTGACTCGGGGCGAGTCGCGTCACTTCTCTGGGCCTCGGTTCCCTCACCTGGAACGTGGGAATGAAGACTGGGAGCCCCACGGGGGACAACCTCACTCCCTTGTGTCTCCCCCAGCGCTCAGAAGGGCGCTCGGCACATAGTAAGCACTTAACGAATGCCAGTGTTATTATTCTTATTACTAAAATGGGAATTAAAAGCGGGAGCCCCACGGGGGACAGCCGGCTTACCCCAGTCTCCCCCAGCGCTGAGAACGGTTCTAAGAACATAGTAAGCGCTTAACAGGTACTTTAATTATCATTATTATTACTTCTATTCTCCCTATTGCCACAGATACTTGTTATTCCTCCTCCTCCTCCTCTTACTACGACTTACTTCCGCTGCCATTCCTGACTTCCACTGTTACCTTTCCTGCCAACAGTCACTTTCTGGATGCCTGGCGTGTGTGTCTTCGGAGGACAAAGCCAAGGCTTCCCGGGGCAGCTCCCAGTTCCCAGGCCCGCTCTCCGGGCCCAGCTCTTCCTGGGTTAGTTGCCCTCGTCCCAGCGGCCTGCTCGGGGATGAGCTTTGCCACCGGTTCTCCCTCGGTCTCTGGACTTCCCGGCCTCCCCAGAGGCTTCAGGCTCGGACAGATGTCCCTAATCCTGCCTCTAATTCGAAAGCACTCTACTTCCATCATTCACACCTACGCCCCAGTGGGGACAATTAGCAATAAAGGAAAAGAAAAATTCTAGAAACATCTGGATAGGATCAGCACACTCATTCCTAAAGCTCCCCAGCTTCCTCCTCTCTGCCTCAGGCAGAAACTCCTCTCTCAAATAAATGCTTGAAGGCATTCAACCAGCTCCCTCCCCTTTGCTTATCTACTCTCTTCTCTCACTACAAGCTAACCTACTCGCTGTACTTTCTCCTCACCTCTCTCCCTACTGATATTTTTTAAATGCTTACTATGTGCCAAGCCCTGTACTAAGCTCTGTGGCAAATGCGCGATAGCCAGGTCAGACATAGTTCCCGCCCCACAGTGGGCTCAAAGACACAGGGTGAAGGAGAATAGGTATTTAGGGAAGCAGCATGGTGTAGTGGATAGAGCATGGGCCTGGGAGTCAAAAGGTCTTGCATTCTGATCTGAACTCTGCCCCTCGTCTGCCGTGTGACCTCGGGCGAGTCAGTTCACTTCTCGGGGTCTCAGCAGCCTCATCCGTAAAATGGGAATTGAGACTGTGAGCCCCAGGTGAGACGGGGACCGTGTTGGACCTGATTTACTCATATCCACCCCAGTGCTTGGTACAGTGTCTGGCATATAATAAGTGCTTAACAAATGCCGTTATTATTAGCATTACCACTAATGACAATCACCATTCTTTTCTGTAACATGCTTTTTACACTTACAATAGAGAAGCGGCGTGGCTCAGTGGAAAGGACCCGGGCTTGGAAGTCAGAGGTCATGGGTTCAAATCCCAGATCTGCTTCTTGTCGGCTGTGTGACCGTGGACAAGTCGCTTAACTTCTCTGTGCCTCAGTTACCGCATCTGTAAAATGGGGTTTAACTGCGAGCCTCACGAGGGACAATCTGATGACCCTGTATCTTCCCCCAGCGCTTTCTGCACATAGAAAGCGCTTAACAAATACCAACATCATTATTATTTTCTGTACAGTTTGTACGTGCTTAACAAATGCCGTTATTATTAGTGATACTACTAATAATGATAATCTCCATTTTACAGAAAAGGAAATCGAAGCACAGACAAATCAAGTCACTTGCTCAGCTTAACACAGCCAGCAAGTGGCTGGGCTAGGATCAGAATCTAGGTCCTCTCTAAACCCTCCTTGGTGTCTGGAAGTCTTTTCTCTTTCACATCTGGGTCTCCCCACCTTCAAAGCCCTGCTGTACCTCTCCTTATACTCTACTGGGGGAAGCAGCGTGGCTCAGTGGAAAGAGCCTGGGCTTCGGAGTCAGGGGTCATGGGTTCGACTTCCGGCTCTGCCACCTGTCAGCTGTGTGACTGTGGGCGAGTCACTTAACTTCTCTGGGCCTCAGTTACCTCATCTGTAAAATGGGGATTAGCTGTGAGCCTCACGTGGGACAACCTGATTACCCCGAATCTACGCCAGTGCTTAGAATAGTGCTCTGCACATAGTAAGCGCTTAACAAATACCAACATTATTATTATTATTATTACTGCTTTCCCTTCCTGTAATTTACTTCATTATCTGTCTTCTCTACTAAACTGTAAACTCCTTGAGGGCAGGAATCATGTCTACTAATTCTATTCTACACTTCCAAGCACTGAATACAGTGCTTGGCACAGAGTAACCATTTAACAATTATTATTATTACTATTAATATAGGGGAACTGTAACCTGGAGTTAGATAGCAAGCCATACTGCTTGTATCCCCGAGTTGGGTGCACTGGCCTAGTGAATAGGACCTGGCAGTCAGAGAACCTGAGCTCTAGTCCCCGTTTCCCCCTTGTCTGCTGTGCGACCTTGGGCGAGTCACAAAAATTCTCAATGCCTCACTTACCCCATCTGTAAAATGAGGATTCGATACCTGTTCTCCCTCCCCTTTAGTCTGTGAGCCCCATGTCGGACGGGGACTGCGTACAACCTGATTACTTGGTATTCATTCATTTATTCCTTCATTCTTTTATTCAGTTGTATTTATTGAACGTTTACTGTGTGCAGAGCACTGTACTAAGCGGTTGGAAAGCACAATTCAGCAAGAAAGAGGGGCACACACCGGGCTTACAGTCTAGAAGTGGGGAGACAGACATAAAAACGAGTAACAGGCATCAATATAAATAAATAGAATTATAGATATATACACATCAAAACAAGTAAACAGGCATCATTATAAATAATTAGAATTATAGACGTATACATATATATATAAGTGCTGTGAGGCGGGGCGGGGGGAGAGCAGAGGGAGCAAATCGAGGTGACCCGGAAGGGAGGGGGAGCTGAAGAAAAGGGGGGTTTAGTCTGGAAGGCCTCTTGGAGGAGGTGAGCCTTCAGTGGGGCTTTGAAGGGGGGGAAGTGTGATTGTTTGGCAGATTTGAGGAGGAAGAACGTGCCAGGCCAGAGGTAGGACGCGGGCCAGGGCTCGACGGCGGGACGGGTGAGATCGAGGCGCAGTGAGAAGGTAAACGGCACCAGAGGAGCAGAGTGTGCGGGTTGGGATGTAGAAGGAGAGAAGGGAGGTGAGGTAAGAAGGGGCAAGGTGATGGGGAGCTTTGAAGCCAATAGTGAAGAGTTTTTGTTTGATATATTTCTATCCATTACCGATTATTGCTTGACTTTGCTTTTAATCGGTGATATCTCTTTTGGTCTTTTACCTATTGTGTATTTCTGTCTCGCCATTAGATGGTAAGTTCCAAGTTCAGGGAACAAACATGTCTTTGGTTGTTCTGTGTTCCCGAGCCTCCCACTGTGGTACTCCGCCCATCGATCAAGCGATCAGACGTATTTATTGAGAGCTTACCATGTGCAGAGCACTGGACTGTGCGATTGGGAGAGCAAAGTACGACAGAATGAGCAGACGCGTTCCCTGCCCAAAATGAGCGAGCTCAGGATTTGTTGCCGATAATTATGGAAAACCAGAAATAGGCTCCCCACAAATACACTTTTCAATACAAGAGACTATGAGGATCCCTCTGCCTTCTTTGGTCTTTCCTTACACTAATGCAGCTCATCTCAATCAAATTTATTGAGTACTTACTGTGTGCAAAGCTCTGTATTAAGCGCCTGGGAGAGTACAACTGAACAATATAACAGACACATTCAAACCCCATCCAAACTACCACATGAGTCCAAGCAGTTATCCTCTTCTCCTGCCTCGATTACTCTATCAGCCTCCTCGCTGACCTCCCTGCCTCCTGTCTCTTCCCCACTCCAGTCCACACTTCACTCTGCCGCCCGGATCGCTTTTCTACTGAAACGTTCAGGACATGTTTCCCCGCTCCTCAGGAACCTCCAGTGGATGCCCATCCACCTCCATATCCAACAGCAACACCTTACCATCAGCTCTAAAGCAGTCAATCGCCTTGCTCCCTCCGACCCCACCTCACTACTCTCCTACAACAACCCGGTCCGCACGCTTCACTCCTCCAATGCCGACCTTCTCACTGTACCTTGATCTCGTCTGTCTCGCCGCCGACCTCTTGCCTCCATCCCGGCTCCGACCTGGAACGCCCTCCCTTTTCGTATCCGACAATTACCCTCCCCACCTTCGAAGCCCCGTCGAAGGCACACCTCCTCCAAGAGGCCTTCCCTCCTTTCCTCTTCTCCCACTCGCCTCTGCGTCGCCCTGACGGACTCTTACCGGGACCGTGAATGGTGCTTGTCACATAGAAAGCACTTAATAAATATGATTATTAGTATGGAGCCGTGACCTGGGATACGGTATCAAACCGTAACTCCTGTCTCCCTGGGTTGAAGGAACTGCGAAGTGGCTACCGTGAGCAAGGCCAGTTAAAGTAGTCTTATATGGCACTGCCCGTTTTCCGGCTGGTCGGTCCGCTCCTTTCCGCCACCTCCTTTCCGGAGGCCAAGAATTCCCCGTTCCCTCGCCGCCCGGCGACGCTTCTCTCCGCCGGCGCCCTCCTCTCCAAACGTCTCCGTTGCTAGGACCCCGTTACCGGGCGGCCCGCGATGACGTGCCATCTCCCCGCTCCTGCTATTTCCACGCCGCGCCTCATAAACGCCGAGCCACGGAGAGCCCAGGACCGGGGCCAGTACAGCCGGATTACCGAGAACCTTTGCACTCTGTCAAGGCTTCGCTGCCCCATTTACTCGGTGGTTCTTAACCCACATGCTCGCACACGCGTCTCGCCCCGTGCACGACTCTCACCCCAGTGCACAGACATGTGACGACCCTCCCGTGCTTCGCATCCATGCGTAATCACCCGTGCACGAGTGCACACACGCATTCCGACACATGCATGCTCTCGTATACACCCACACAAACACTCACACTCACGTGTTTATTCACACACGCACACTCTGGTCCCCCTATTAGTCTGTAAGCCGACTGTGGGCAGGGAATATGTGTGTTTATTATTATATCGCACTCTTCCGAGAGTACAGTGGTCTGCTCATAGTAAGCGCTCAATACACACGAAGGAATGAATGAATGGTCCCTCAGCCACCAGAAAGCAATATGGAGAGCCACCAGAGAGCGGGAACAAGGCTGCCAGAAGGGCCCCACGGCAGCCCGGACCACTGCTGAGGCCCACCGGCCGACTGAACGGGCTTCCCTGCCCGCCGAGGCCCCGGGACCCTGTTTGCCAGAGGGTGGGTGAGGGCAGCTGAGGCAAACCTAGCAGAAGACCTCCTTTGCTGAGAGCAGACTCCAAACCATTCATTCAGTAGGATTTATTGAGCGCTTACTATGTGCAGAGCACTGTGCTAAGCCCTTGGAATGTGCAATTCGGCAACAAATAGAAACCACCAGGCCCCCCTCCCTCATCCTGATTGGCCAGAGAGGCCAAGGTGATGGTCTCCATTTCTCAGATGGGAGAACTGAAGCCCAGAAGGACTCAACTAAGAGGACAAAACACATCAGGTGTGATAATAACAATAGTATTTGTTCACTGATTAACGTATTGGTTCACTGATTAACTGCTTTATTTAATTAATTGTTCTCCCTCCTTCTGAGACTCTGAGACCATGCAAAACTGGGACTGTGGGAACTGCGGAAGTAGAACTGGGACTGGGAAGCAGCATGGCCTAGTGGATAAAGCCCGGGCCTGGGAGTGGGAAGGTCACGAGTCATTATTACTGTTGTTGTTATGGAATTTGTTAGGCGCTTACTACATGCCGAGCACTGTTCTAAGTGCTGGGGTAGATACAGAATAATCAGGTTGTCCCGCATAGGGCTCACAGTCTAAGTGGGAAGAAGAACAGGTACTGAATCCCCATTTTATGGATGAGGACACTGAGGCACGGGGAAGTGACGTGACTTGCCCTAATTCACACAGCTGACAAGCAGCAGAGCTGGAATTGGAACTCAAGTCCTCTGGCTCCCTGGCTCAGGCTCTTTCTACTAAGCTGCACTGCTTCACCGTTTGCTAAGCACCGGAGTCCATACCAGAAAATCAGCCTGGACCCGATCCCTACCCCCGACGGGGCTGAGAGCCCGAGGAGGAGGGAGAACAGGGATTTTACTCCGATTTTTCAGATGAGAAAGCCGAGGCATGGTAAAGGGAAGTGAGTTGCCCGAGGTCCCGCAGCAGGCACGTGGCGGAGATGGGATTAGAACCCTGGTCCTCTGCTCTTTCCACCGGACCACACTGCCTTTCACCTTCAGCTTCCTAGAGCACTTATGAATTTACTGTCACAACCGTCAGTTTGTTCAGTCACTTTATCAAGTCCGATTGCTGTCTGATGCCTGTCCCCCTTATTGGAATGGAAGCCCCCTCCGGGCAGTACATCCTTCTGGTGTACTTTCCCCAGCACTTAGCATAGTGCCCAGCACCCAGGGAACCCTCAATAAATACCTCAATAAATCGCTACCAACCGCTTCTTCGGCCAGGACGAGGAATTGGGTTTTATTTGCAGTCATCGCCGGCCCGGTCAGCCCCGGTCAGCACGAGCACCGGGACTGGGGCCCCCCGGCCTTGTGAACTCAGATCCCTTTGCTTCCACTGGCCCTCCAGGCCCTGCTATCGCCCCAGTCGGTCCAGGCCCCTGTCACCCTTGCCTGTGGAGATGGAGGGAATAGCCAAGGCCATAGGAGGGGCCAGAGGAGGCCCAACCAGAACCAAGTGAAATGTCACAGCTCCTGGTACCCGGCCCTTGACCCCTAGCCCCCGGCCCCGGCCCTGACCAACAAGCAGCTCCCCTACCCCGGCTCGAGCCCCCTCAACCGGCCAGGTGCTTCCCTCTGTGGGCCCCTGCTCCCAGGGCACTGAGTTCAGAGCACTTTTACTCCTGCTGCCCCTCCGGGGGGCAGAAAGAGGCCCTTCACACTCATTCTACAGTGAGGACGCGGCACACCCAGCCTCTATCCACCCAGCCTGTACCCCAGCCTCTGCCCACCAGCCTACACCCAGCCTCTGCCCACCCAGCCTCTACCCACCCAACCTCTGCCCATCCAGCCCGTACCCACCCAGCCTGCATCCCAGCCTCTGACCACTCAACCCGTACCCACCGAGACCGTACCCTAACCTCGGCCCACCCGGACAGGTCAGTCAGTGCCTGGACGGGTCAGCCTTGGACAGGCCGCTCAGTGCCCAGATTGGTCAGTCAGCCTCCAGACAGATGAGCCCGCCTCCAGACAGATCAGCCTCGGACAGGTCAGCCTCAAAAGGTCATTCAATACCCCGGGCAGGTCAGTCGGTCCACGGACAGGATGACCTAGGACGGGTCAGTCAGCCCGGGACAGGTCAGTAAATCTCCGGACAGGTCAGCCTTGGACGTGGCAGCCAACCCCCGGGCAGGTCCGCCCCTGGACGGCTCAGCCCACGGACAGGCCGGTCAGTCCCCAGACAGGTCAGTCAGCCCCCAGACAGTTCGGCCCACGGGCGGGTCAGTCAGTTCCCAGAAAGGCCAGCGGGCCTCTGGACAGATCGGTCCCCGGACGTCGTCCTGGGGCTTCCGGAAAGTGCGTGCCGAGCGGCTCCGGCTCCCCCTGACCCAGATGAAAGCGAGCGAGGCCCAGGGCGGGTGAGAGACGGGCGGGGGGCGCCTTGAGACCACCTGCTCTCCTGCTCTACCGCCTCCGCTGCCGGCGGCTCTGTTTACAGCTCTCCTCCGCTCCTCCGCTCACCCCCCTCCGCTACTCCAGGGCTCTGCACAGATGGGTCCGGGGGGAGGGGGGTGGGAGAGGAGAGAGGGGAGGATGAGAGGAAGGAGGCAGGAGGAGGGGAAACCGGGAAGAGGGAAGAAGTGAGGAAAAGAAGGAAAGAGAGAAGGGAGAGGGAGGAGCCCATGCCGGATTAACTTCTTGCCTTCTGGGCCGGGCCGTGGGTCAGGGCGTGAGTCGGGGCCGAGGTCAGGGCTCGATTCAGACTGGGGGTCAGGCCGGGGGTCAAAGCAAGGGTCGAGCTGTGGGTTGGGCCGGGGGTCAGGGTGAGGATCAGGGCACGGGTCGGGGTGTGAGTCGAGGTATGGTCTGAGGCCCGGATTGGGGTCTGCGTTTTAGCACGGGTCAGACCGTGGGGCGGGGCGTGGTGAGGAGCGCGGGTCAGAGCGTGGGTAGGGGGACGGTTGGAGGCGGGTGTTGGAGCGTGGGTCGCTGGGTAAATCAGGGAGCGGTCTGGGGTCTGGGATGGGGCCTGGTTTGGTCTGCGGTTTGGGGCCTGGGTCGGGGCCCCGGTAGCGGTAGTCGAAGTGACTCGTCCTCAGCAGATAAGTGGCGGAGCCGGGACCCAGGTACTCCTCACTCCGCGGCCCGGGGCTCCGTCGACGAGGCCACGTGTGATGACGCCGGATTGCCCTTTGACCAGATGCCCTGGTCCCCACAGGTCAACTCACCTGGGTCTTCATCCCGGCTCTGCCGCTTCTCTGCCGTGGACAAGTCACCGCACCTCTCTGTGCCTCAGTTCTCTCATCTGCAAAGTGGGGATTGAAAACCCGTTCTCTCTCCTACCTCGACTGTGAGCCCTGTGTAGGACCCTATGTTCCTCAGCAGTTGGAACGTTATAAAGTGCTTAACAAATGCTATTATTAGTAGCAGTAATAACAGTAATAATAATGACTCTGAACTTTATGTGGTACAGGGACTGTGTCCAATCCCTTTATCTTCTATCTACCCCAGTGCTTAGTACAATGCTTGGCCCATAGTAAGTGTTTAACAAATGCCATTAACGAAACCCCAAAACAGCTTTCTCCTCCTCCGACTGAGCGGAACCTCTCTGCGTTCCTGTGGGATGCTTCTTGAGCATTCACCGTGGTGCCTGGCGCTCAGAGGGTGCTCGATAATAATAATAATGTTGGCATTTGTTAAGCGCTTACTATGTGCAGAGCACTGTTCTAAGCGCTTGGGTAGACACAGGGTAATCAGGTTGTCCCACGTGAGGCTCACAGTTAATCCCCATTTTATAGATGAGGTAACTGAGGCACAGAGAAGTGAAGTGACTCGCCCACAGTCACACAGCTGACAAGTGGCAGAGCCGGGAGTCGAACTCACGACCTCTGACTCCGAAGTCCAGGCTCTTTCCACTGAGCCACGCTGCTTCCACATTCTTGACCAACGATATTTGATGAGCACCTACTGGGTGCAGAGCACTTGGGAGAATACCACGGCGTTAGTGGACGTAACTGTGGCTCTCAGAGAGCTTATAATAATAATAATAATGGTGGAATTTGTCCAGCGCTTACTATGTGCGAAGCTGTGTTCTAAGCGCTGGGGGGATACAAGGTGATCGGGTTGTCCCACGCGGAGCTCACGGTCCTCATCCCCATTTTACAAATGACGTCACTGAGGCACAGAGAAGTTAAGCTTATGAAATATTCCAGTCAGCGGTACTTATTGAGCACCTCCTGTTTTCAGAGCACGGTACTGAGCATTTGAGGGAGGATAATAGAGTTAGTAGATGCAATCTCTGCCCTCGAGGAGCTGAGAGTCTACAGAGTGCCAAGCACTAGATTGAGGGCATGGGAAAGAATAAGACAGCTGGCAGATCCGATCTAGAGAAGCAACGTGGCTCAGTGGAAAGAGCCCGGGCTTGGGAGTCAGAGGACGTGGGTTCTAATCCCGGCTCCGCCGCTTGCCTGCTTTATGACCTTGGGCAAGTCACGTAACTACTCTGGGCCTCATTTACCTCATCTTTAAAATGGGGATTCAAAGTGTGAGCCCCACGTGGGACAACCTGATTATCTTGTACCCACCCCAGTGCTTAGAACAGCGCTTGGCACGTAGTAAGCGCTTAACAAATAAATACCATAATTGTGGCTCAGTGGAAAGAGCATGGGCTTTGGAGTCAGGGCTCATGAGTTCGAATCCCAGCTCTGCCACTTGTTGGCTGTGTGACTGTGGGCAAGTCACTTCACTTCTCTGTGCCTCAGTTCCCTCATCTGTAAAATGGGGATTAAGACTGTGAGCCCCACGTGGGACAACCTGATTCCCCTCTGTCTACCCCAGCGCTTAGAACAGTGCTCGGCACATAGTAAGCGCTTAACAAATACCAACATTATTATTATATTATTATTATCCCTGAGCTCTGCAGGAGAACCAGGCACAAACATCAATTATCGATAGGAGGGAGCAATAGAGTATAAAGTTGAGGACATAAGCGCGTCGCGTGTTTAGGTAAGTGCATAAATGACACCGAAGGGAGGTAGGATAGGGAGGGGAGATGAGAGATTAATCAAGGAAGGGTTCCTGGAGGAGGTGTGCGTCTTAGCAGGCATTTGAAAGTGGGGAGAGCGATGGATTGCTGTTGCATATGGAGGGGGAGGAATTTCCGAGCCGGAGGGAGGACGTGGGTGAGGGTTGGCGGTGAAATAGATGAGGCCACGTGAGAGAGCTGGCGTAGTCCTCCCTGTGCTCATTCTCCTTGGAGCCATGACTGTGTTGGAGCTGGAGCTGGAGCAGGGAGTGGGGGCAAAGAGAGAGGGCATGGATTTCGGGGAGCCAGCGGTTGGCTCGGCACAGGACCGGAGGCCTGCGACAACGGGGCTGAGGGGCTTGCGAAACCGGGAGGCATTTTTTACTTTGATTTTATGATCGCCAAAAGCACAAAGAAATTTGGAAATCGAATTAGCGATCATAATTCTCCCCCTCCCCCCTTAATGGGAATTCTGGAGCGGGAGATGCGACCGAATTGGTTTCCTGGATGAGGAGCGAGGGGGTCCGGCCCCCATCCCGGGTTCACTGGCCCGGCGTCACAGGAGAGGCGGCCTCCCGGGCTCTGGCCAGCTCCCCTGCCACCGGGCCACCGCGGCCCTGTGGACAGACCAAAGTGCAGTGGATCTGACCTCTTGCCTCGCCTGGGTGGTCAGGACTCAAAGTTCAACCCCGTGAGTTAGGATCTCCGCACATCCGCCCCCCGACCACGGCCGGTTTTCGGCTGCCCCTTCGGCTGCCCGGACCCCTTCGCTGCCCCTGGCGCCTGCCCCCAGTCCCGAAGGCTTCCAGTCTCCTCCCCGCTCCCGGCTCTCTGGACCTGGAGGAGGGGGGCCGAGCCCCGGATGGTGGCCGCCGGCTTCCTGGCCCTGAGCGGGGAAGGGAGGTGGTTTATGTAACCACACGAGAGGCCACGTGTCGTAGTGGATAGAGCACGGGACCGGAAGCCGGAAATTCATGAGTTCTAATCCCGGCTCTGCCACGTGTCTGCCGGGTGACCTCGGACAAGTCACTTCACTGCTCTGTGTCTCAGTGACCTCGCCTGTGAAATGGGGATTGAGACTGTGAGCCCCATGTGGGTCAAAGGACCGTGTCCAACCCGACTTGCTCGTATCCACCCCAGTGCTTAGTACAGTGCCTGGCACACAGTAAGCACTTAACAAATACCGTAATTATTATTCTTATGTAACTGCCTGGAGCCTGCGGGAGAGGAGCCGAGGGCAGATCTCACCTCACAGTTGACCCTGGAACTGGGTGGAGGGGGGAAGGGAGACAAGGTGTAGGAAGGGAGGGGAAGGGGGGAAAGAAAGCTGGGTGTTGGTGAGGGAAGAAAAAGTGACTGTGGGAAGGGAGGGGGGAATGAAAACCGCGCAGTGAGTGGGGGAAGGATGATTGGATGCAGGGTGGGGCTGGAGAAGATTGGATGCAGGGTGGGGCTGGAAGGAAGATTAGGAGGTGGCCGGGGAGAGGGGAGAAGGAAGATTGGGTATAGGGGGAGGGGGAAGAGAAGCATGGCACCTGGGGGTCCCTTCTGGGAAAGTGCAGGGCCGACTCCACCGACTGGGGAGGGCTGACTGAACCAATCCCCCCAGAACCCGAGAGGGCTGACCCTCAGAGAAGATGGTCAATCCTGATTTATAATTATTATCACTGGGAGCTTGCTCAGCGCACTTACTCTGTACCAAGCACTGTGCTGCCGTACACCGAGGGAGCGACAAGTTAGACTGGATACAGTCCCTCTCCCCCATGGGGCTTACAATCTAAGGGAGAGGGAGAACAGGGATCAAATTCCCGTTTTACAGATGAGGAGACTGAGGCACCAGAAATGATGACAGTATCTGTTAAGCGCTTACTAGGTGCCAAGCACTGTTCTCAGCGGTGGGGGGTGGAGGGGATACAAGGTAATCAGGTTGGCCCACATGGGGCTCACAGTCTTAATCCCCATTTTACAGATGAGGTAACTGAGGCACAGAGAAGTGACGCGACTTGCCCAGATTCACCCAGGCGACAAGTGGCGGAGCCGGGATTAGAACCCAGATTTCCTTACTCCCAGCCCCGAGCCCTTTCTAGGGGGTGCCCACCATCATCATCTCAAGTATTCGGTGCCTACTTCATTCATTCGGTCGTATTTATTGAGCGCTTACCGTGTGCTGAGCACTGTACTGAGCGCTGGGAGTGTACAATTCGGCAACAGACAATTCCTGCCCAACAACGGACTCACAGCCTAAGAAGGGGACACAGACGGCAAAAGCAAACCAAGTAGACAGACAACGTGTGACGAGGACCCTACCGCTACCTATCGCGGGGCCGACCGGCTGGTTGTCCGCGACCCGGCCGCCGGTTGGGCCGGGGATCCTGACTGCCAGCAGCCTGGGGGGTTCAAACGGCTGGTCTGTACCCCACCCCCTCCTCCAGGAGCAATTGCTGGAAGGACGGCCCCCCTTCACCGGCTCTCCGGAGACCCAGCGGGCTCGGCCCCAACCCGGGGCTCACCCAGCCCTTCCCATCCTATCCGGCGCCAGCCGTCTGGAGTCTCACCTCAATCCCCCCAAGTGCAAATGAACCCCATTTCGGCCCCTTGGCTTCCCACAGAGGGCTCACCCCCTCCACGGACCCACCCGTGGCAGGGAAGCCAGTCCGGCCGCCAGTCCCAGCCGGCCCTGGCCGGGCCCGGGAGCCGAACTGGCCCAGTTGGCCATCCATCTGGCTCTGATACGCAGTCAGGGCCTCCCAGGGCCGTCCCTCTTCCGGGTCTGGCCACGTTATCGTCCCACAAGCCCAAGCGAGTTCTGGGCACGCTTCCTGGGGCCGTGGCCTCGTTTCCACGATTTATGGCCTCCCCGGGCCCCTCCCCATCTCCCGATCGCAGGGCCCGCCCTGTTCATGCCCGGGCAATCTCAGTGGCACGGCAGGCCCCACGCTGGGTGGGAGAAAGGGGCCCAGGTGGCAGGGTCCAGCGGCTAGCTCTTCCCCCGGCCTACCCGCCCAACAGGTGAGCAGCCCGAAGCTTTCTGGGCCGGAGGCCCCCAGCGCTGGCGGGAGGTTGGCACCTGGGAGGTGAGACTGAGGCCATCCCAGCCAGCCCGCCCCGACCCCGGGAGCACCACCGGGTCCCGCGCAGAGAGCCGCTCCCTGCTCCTGGCAGTATTCGGCTGGGGAGCCTAAAGATGGAGGCCGGCGGGTCTCTGGGCGATTAGCTGGAAACTCCCGGTGCCCAGTGACCGGGAAGGACATTGGAATTCCTGGTTCAACCGGGCTCCGCCCCGCAATGACCGGTCATTCCCGCATCAGCCTCCTCGCCGACCTCCCTGCCTCCAGCCTCTCTCCTCTCCCACCTCCGGTCCACACTTCACTCGGCTGACTGGATCGTTTTTCTACGTGTTTCCCCACTCCTTAAGACCCTCCAGTGATTGCCCATCCGTCTCCGCATCGAAGAGAAACTCCCCGCCATTGGCTTTAAAGACCTCAGTCACCTTTCATTCATTCATTCAATAGTATTTATTGAGCGCTTACTATGTGCAGAGCACTGTACTAAGCGCTTGGAATGAACAAGTCGGCAACAGATAGAGACGGTCCCTGCCGTCTGACGGGCTTACGGTCTGATCGGGGGAGACGGACAGACGAGAACGATGGCGATAAACAGAGTCGAGGGGAAGAACGTCTCGTAAAAACCGATGGCGACTAAATAGAATCGAGGCGATGTACAATTCATTAACAAAATTAATAGGGTGACGAAAATATATACAGTCGAGCGGACGAGTACGGTGCCGTGGGGACGGGAAGGGAGAGGTGGAGGAGCAGAGGGAAAAGGGGAAAATGAGGCTTTAGCTGCGGAGAGGTGAAGGGGGGATGGCAGAGGGAGTAGAGGGGGAAGAGGAGCTCAGTCTGGGAACGCCTCTCGGAGGAGGTGAGTTTTAAGTAGGGTTTTGAAGAGGGAAAGAGAATCGGTTTGGCGGAGGTGAGGAGGGAGGGCGTTCCGGGACCGCGGGAGGACGCGACCCGGGGGTCGACGGCGGGACGGGTGAGACCGAGGGACGGCGAGGAGGCGGGCGGCGGAGGAGCGGAGCGTGCGGGGTGGGCGGTAGAAAGAGAGAAGGAAGGAGAGGTAGGAAGGGGCGAGGTGACGGAGAGCCTCGAAGCCTAGAGTGAGGAGTTTCTGTTTGGAGCGGAGGTCGATGGGCGACCACCGGAGTTGTTTAAGAAGGGAGTGACGTGCCCAGATCGTCTCTGTGGGAAGATGAGCCGGGCGGCGGAGTGAAGGATAGACCGGAGCGGGGCGAGAGAGGAGGAAGGGAGGTCGGAGAGAAGGCCGACACGGTAGTCTAGCCGGGATATGACGAGAGCCCGTAGTAGTAAGGTAGCCGTTTGGGTGGAGAGGAAAGGGCGGATCTTGGCGATATCGTAGAGGTGAGACCGGCAGGTCTCGGTAACGGATAGGACGCGTGGGGTGAACGAGAGGGACGAGTCGAGGACGACACCGAGGTCGCGGGCCCGAGAGACGGGAAGGACGGTCGTGCCATCCACGGCGATAGGGAAGTCCGGGAGAGGACCGGGTTCGGGAGGGAAGATGAGGAGCTCAGTCTCGCTCACGTTGAGTTTTAGGTGGCGGGCCGACATCCAGGCGGAGACGTCCCGGAGGCGGGAGGAGACGCGAGCCCGAAGGGAGGGGGAGAGGACGGGGCGGAGATGTAGATCCGCGTGTCGTCTGCGTAGAGATGGTAGTCGAAGCCGTGAGAGCGGATGAGTTCACCGAGGGAGGGAGTGTAAATGGAGAACGGAAGAGGGCCAAGAACCGACCCTTGAGGAACTCCGACGGTTAAAGGATGGGAGGGGGAGGAGGCTCCGGCGAAGGAGACCGAGAATGACCGGCCGGAGAGGCGAGAGGAGAACCGGGAGAGGACGGAGTCCGTGAACCCGAGGTGAGATAAGGTGTGGAGGAGGAGGGGATGGTCGACGGTGTCAAAGGCGGCAGAGAGGTCAAGGAGGTCAGAATGGAGTAGGAGCCATCGGATCTGGCAAGAAGGAGGTCACGGGCGACCTCAGAGAGAGCGGTCTCGGTAGAGCGGAGGGGACGGAAGCCAGATCGGAGGGGGTCCGGGAGAGAATGGGAGTTAAGGAATTCTAAGCATCGATTGTAGACGACTCGTTCTAGGATTTTGGAAAGGAAGGGTAGTAGGGAGATAGTCCCCAATCTACCTTATGTCCATCTCTGATGTCCTACTACGACCCAGCCCACGCGCTTCACTCGTCTAACACCAACCTACTCTCTGCACCTTGGTCACATCTGTCTCGCTGCCGACTCCTCGCCACAGCGTCACGCAGCAGCCAAGCGGGGGAGCCGGGATTAGAGTCCGTGACCTCCTGAGTCCCAGGCCCGTGCTCTATCCGTTACACCACGCTGCTCAGGAGCAGGCCCGGAAACTGCCTTCGGTCTGGCTGCTCAGCTCACTTCCACTCTGCGGTCATCTGGCCGTCACTCTGTGACCCTCACCCACCCCTGATCTGCCAGCCTCCGTTCCCCGGAGTCTCTGTCAACACCTGCTCCTGGTCTGTCATCACCCCGTGACCCTGAGTGGCTCTGTCCTGGCCCTCCACTGGTCCGTCATCTCCGTGGTGCTGGGGTTATTCTGTCCCGACTCTCCCTGGAACGTCAGGCCCCGGGCCCTTAGGTGGTACTGACCCCCGATCCGCCCGCCCCGAGCCCCGAATGGTCCTGTCCCCACCCTCTCCTGGGTCCTGCGTGGTTCCGTCCCTGCCTTCCTCTGGTCCGTCGGGCCCCCGGTCCCTGGTAGATCTTGAACCTGTCCTCCTGTTGTCTGTGAGTGGCTCTAGTCCTGCCCCCTGGGCCCTGGGTGCCTCGAACCCTGCCCTCTGCTGCTCCATTAGTCCCTTGTTCCTTGGGTGGATCCGCACCTCCTCTCATTGGGTCCATCAGTCCCCTGGGCCCTGGGTACTTCTACCTTGGCCGTCCCCTGATTTGTTAGACCTCTGATCCGTGGGTGGTTTTGTCGATGCCCTCCCCTGTTCTGTCAGCCCCCTGGGCCCTGAGTAGTTCTGTCCTTGACCTCCCTGGTCCATCAGTCCCCTGAGCCCTGGGTGGATCTGTACCTTCCCTCCCTTTGTCTGTCAATCCTCTGGTCCCTGAGTGATTCTGTCCCCACCCTCCTACGGTCCGGTAGCCCCCTGGGCCGTGGATGGTTCTGTCCTCACCCTCCCCTGATCCGTCAGCCCCCGGACTCTGGGTGGTTCTTTTCCTGTCCTCCCTCGCTGTGTCACTTCTCTGGGGCCTGGGTAGTCCTGTCCCTGCCCTCCCCTGGTCTTTCAGCCCACAGGCCCCTGTGCGGTTCTATCCGGGGCCAGCCCCGCTCCATCAGTCCCCAGGGCCTGTGTGGTTCTGTCGCTGCCCTCCCCGGCCCATCATTCCTCTGTGCTCTGGACAGATTTGTCCCTGTCCTGTCCTTGTTCTTCCGACCTCTAGACCCCGGTTGGTTCTGTCTCCATCCTCCCCTGGTCGGCCAGCCCCCTGGACCCTGTGTGGTTCTGTCCCTTCCCTCTTCTGGCCGCAGCCTTCTGGGTCTTTGGTGATTTTTCCCACCGTGCCCATCACAGGGGACACCACCACCATCCTCCCCATCCCCGATCCTTCCCTATCTTTTGTCTCCCACGTCCAACCGACCTCCCAATCCTGCCAGTTCGTCGGGCACGTCCGTTCTACCTACAAAAGTCACAAAAGAGGGGAGAGGGTTACATGATTCCCTGCTCCGCACATAGTAAGCACTCAGATTCATTGATTGCTCAGCAAATACCATTCTTATTTTTGTTATCGTGAAAATACAGTATTATGAGAAATAATAACAAAGGGCCCAATTCTACCCCATAAAAGCCCCGGTTAGCCGCTCCAACCCAGCGGGGGCGGGACGGAGCTGGGGGTAGCCTGATGAGGATCATATCTCTTCCAGGAGGACTTCCCCGATTAAGCCCTCTTTTCTCCAAGTCCCTCTCCCTTCTGCACTTGGATCTCTGGCTTTTGGACATATGATACTTGCCTCACCCTCAGCCCCACGGTAATTATATACGTGTCTAAGGATTAGTCACTGGGTCTCTGGGAGAGAATCAGGGATGGAGACGGGAGAGTCAGGGGTGAGGGATGGTCTTTGCTGGGTCACTGAGGGAGAGTCCAAATCCATCAGGTAAGACTGGAAACAGGAGGAAAGGGTGAGGGCTGGAAAGGGGTCCTGTTCTTGGGTCATCCAAATCCCACCTTTTACAGATCCAGTCTCCCTCCAAGGGATATAACGGCTTTGAGTCTGGAGCTCCACACATCCACACGCATTATTACACACCCGTCTGTACACAATAATAATAATAATGATTATGGCACTTGTTAAGTACTTACTGTGTGCCAAGCCCTGTTGTAAGTGCTGGGGTAGATAAAAGTTGATGGGGTCAGGCACAGTTCCTGTACCACATGGGGCTCAAAGTCTAAGAGGGAGAACAAATATTGAATCTCTATTTTGCAGATGAGGGAACTGAGGTCCAGAGAAGTTGTCTCTTGTCCAAGGTCACACGACAGGCAAGTGGCAGATTCGAGATTAGAACCCGCGTCCTCTGGCTCCAGGCCCGGGCTCTCTCCACTAGGCCACACTGCTTCCCACGGGACCTCGGGTGGGGCTGGAGGTTGGGTTCTGCCAGCTGAAAGAGCCAGGGGCCATTGGAAGCTAGGATTGGCTTTCCTCCCGGCCCGCTCCAGACTCTAAGTTCACTGTGGGCAGAGAATGTGTTTGTTGTTATATTGTACTCTCCTGAGCGCTTAGTAAAGTGCTCTGCGCACAGTAAGCGCTCAGTAAATACGACTGAATGAACGAATGCCCCCAGGCCACCCAGTGACCCTTCCGGGATCCTCTCTCTGGCCAAGAATAACTAAAGCCTCCACTTCAGGCCCTTCCCGCCTTGAAGAAGGCGGGCAGGAGGTGATGCTGGTCGTTTTACCAGTACGGCAGCCCAGCAGTACCACATTCCTTATTTCCTCCTGCCCGTTTCCTGCCGTGTCTGATGTGGCGGGAAGGGAGGAGTGGCTGGCCTCTGGGAGGGTTTCTCAGAGAAGGTGATTCTAGCAGCCTCTCTCCACCCACGTCCCCGACTGCAACCTCTAGGCACCCCCTCCAGAGATCCCCCAGTCCTCCGTGCCCCACCGAGACTCCCAGGTCTCAGGGAGGCTGCCCCGTCCCTTTTATTCCAGGGTGGGCCGGGAGCACTCAGTCCGGTGCCTGGCCCTCAGCCCCAGGGTGTAACACAGTGCTTGGCACCCCGTGATCCCTGAGCAGCTTCTGCTCTGCAGCCCAGCACCTGTGAGCCTGGGAACCGGGGGGTCTGATGACCGCAGAGCCCAGCTTTGTGGGGGGCCGGTTTCGGCCTGTGGCTGAACCAGCCAGGGGATGTTTATCTTCCAACTTCCTCCTCTCTCCCTCCCCTCTCCCCTCCTCTGTCTCACCCCCACTCTCTGCCCCCAGGGAACCGGGGCCGTTGGGCTGGGGGTGGGCAGGAGGGAGCGGCCGGGGGGGTCCGTTTCTCCTGGCCGGTGGGGACCACCCCCCTCCGCCGTCCCCCGCTCCGGGCGGCCGTGGCCTTGGCTCAGAAGATCTCCTGGCTTCCTCCGGGGCAGATGTTTCCACTGAGGAAGTCTCCCTCACAAAGAAGCTGACTCTGTGGGGTCCGGGGCTGGAGGCAGGCCTCCGGGGGCTTTGGTCTGAACTCTTACCTTGGGGCGGGGGGCAGAAAGGGGGATGGCATCGCTCGTCACTCCCTTGAAATCACCTCCAGGCAGGCTAGTGCCAGCTTCTGCCCACTGCTCCCCAGCCGGCTCTGGTGCCTCTGCCTGGCCCAGCTGGGGAAGCGGCGTGGCTCAATGGAAAGAGCCTGGGCTTCGGAGTCAGGGGTCGTGGGTTCGACTCCCGGCTCTGCCACTTGGGCAGTCACTTCGCTTCTCTGTGCCTCAGTTCCCTCATCTGTAAAATGGGGATTAACTGTGAGCCTCACGTGGGACAACCTGATTCCCCTGTACCTACCCCAGCGCTTAGAACACTGTTCTGCACATAGTAAGCGCTTAACAGATACCGACGTTATTATCCCATCGGGGGCTCTTCCCCCTCCCACAGAGCCAGCCTAACGGAAGGAGTCCGGGCCTGGGAGTCAGAGAACCTGGGTTCTCCTCCTGGCTCCGTCCCTTGGCTGCTGTGTGAAATCGGACAAGTCACTCCGCCGGGCCTCAGTTTCTTCATCTGCAAAGTGGGGATTCAAATAGCCGATCTCCCTCCTGCTTGGACTGCGAGCCCGGTGTAGGACAGGGACTGCTTCCGATCTGATTATACTGCATCTGCCCCAGTGCTCTGCCCCGTGCTTGGCAGAGAGTAAGTGCTCCACCAACGCTCTGATCGTTCCCCTGGGCCCGCAGCCCCCAGCCCCCAGCTTGGGGCTAGAGCCAGCTCTGCTGACTCCTGGGTCTCAGCCCATTTTGTTCTGGGGCAGGGGAATGGACTAATCGATCCTTCAGTGGCCTTCTACCACCAGCATCCAAAGGGCTCACTTTGGTTTCGAGGGCAGGGTGCCTGCCCTAGAACAGTGCTCTGCACATAGTAAGCGCTTAACAAATACCCACATTATTATTATTATTGTTATTATTATTATTAAATGGGGCAGAGAATGGGGGTGGAGGATGGAGGGGGGTGGGGGGATTGAGATGGCAGCACGGCCTAGTGGAAGAACCCCAGGCCTGGGAGCCAGAGGACCTGGGTTCTAATCCTGGCTCTGCCATCCGTCTGCTGTTTGATCTTGGGCAAGTCACTTCACTTTCCTGTACCTCTGTTCTCCCTTCTACTTAGACTGTGAGTCCCATGAGGGTCATGATGACCTTATAGGTACCTCAGTGCTTGGAACTTTATAGACCCTTAACAAAAACCACAGTTATTCTTATTGCTTTTATTCATTCATTCAAACAATCGTATTTATTGAGCACTTATTAACAGTGGTATTTGTTATACGCTTACTATGTGCAAAGCACTGTTCTAAGTGCTGTGGGGATACAAGGTGATCAGGTTGTCCCACGTGGGGCTCACGGTTTTAATCGCCATTTTACAGATGAGGGAACTGAGGCACAGAGAAGTTAAGTGACTTGCCCAAAGTCACACAGCTGGCAAGCGGCGGAGCCAGGATTCGAACCCATGACCTCTGACTCCCAAGCCCGGGCTCCTGCCACTGTGCCACGCTGCTCACTTATTGTGTGCAGAGCACTGTACTAAGCACTTGGAAAGTACAATTCACAATCAAGAGAGACAATCCCTGCCCACAACAGACTTTACAGTCTAAAGGAGGGGAGATGGACATCAAACAAGTATTGTACTCTCCCAAGCACTTAGTACAGCGCTCTGCACCCAGGAAGTGCTCAATAAATATGATTGATGAGGATGAGGAGGAAAAGGAGAAAATAAGGAAAAGAGGAAAATGGCAGGCAATTTTAGAGTTCCTAAATTTCCAGGCCTGTTCCAACCCACTGGGCCAGTTAGTCAATCGTATTTATTGAGCACTGACTAGATGCAGAACACTGTACTAAGCGCTTGAGAGAATACAATATCACAATAAGCAGACACATTCCCTGCCCACAAAGAGCGTTCAATCTAGCGGGGGAGATAGACATTAAATAGAAATAAATAAACTACAGATATTTACATAAGTGCCGTGGGGCTAGGAGGGGAGGAAGAATTAAGGGAGCAAGTCAGGGTCCTTCAGTTCTGCTCTCCCCTCTTCTCTCCTTAACCCCCAAACCCCCTCACCAGTCCCCCAATCAAGTCGATCTCTTCCTCCTCTAACCCTCCGCCACTCCCTCTCCATTCCTCCCCTTGATCCGTGGTATTTATTGAGTGCTTACTCTCCGCTAAACACTTGGGAGATTCCAGTAGAGTTGGTAGAAACCATCCCTGCCCTTGAGGAGCTCGCAGTTTCCAGTGCGCTCAGCACAGTACTGAACACTCCAGAAAATGCAATAAAATTTGCAGGCGTGACCTCAAGGGGCTTCCAGGCTACTGGGTGCAGAGCACTGTGCTGAATGCTTAGGAGAGTACAATGCAATATAGTTGGTAAACACATTCTCGGTCCTCAAGGATCTTACAGTCTACTGCATGCAGAGCATTGTGCTAAGCACTTGGGAGAGTACGATAAAGTTAGTAGACGTGATCCCTCCCCTCAAGGAGCTCACGTGTGGTGTGCAGAGCACTGTACTGAATGCTGGGGAGAGGACAAGACAGTGGAGTCGGTAGATGTGACTCCCTGCCCTCAAGGAGCAGGCAATTTAGTGGGTACTTGGAGGAGATGGGATTTGAAGATGGGGAGAGAACGAGCAGGATTTGGCCACGGGTTGTCTATGTGAGATGAGCAATAGCGAAGAGTGGGGGACGGTCAGTCCGTCCGTCGGTCGTATTTAATGAGCGCTTAGTGTTTGCAAGGCACTGTACTAAGCGCTTGGGAGAATAAAATACAAAAATAGTCACATTCGCTCCCCACAGCGAGTTTACAGTCTAGAGGGACGGCGGGGGTGGGGGCCCCCAGTGAGAAAGGCACGTTAGGGGGAGACCAAGGTTGAGGGGGAAAGAAAGAAGAGTTCTGTTCTCTAGACTGTTGTATGTCCTCTCCCAAGAGCTTACTTCAGTGCTCTGCACACAGTGAGCGCTCAGTAAGTGCCACTAATGACGCTGATGCTGATGTTCTCTCTGACTCCAGAGCAGCAATCGGCAGGGGTATCTGGGAAGGTTTAGGTCTGTCCTCTTTAAGAGGGATTTATTTGGTGGGAGAGATCGTGTGCTTGTGTGTGTTTCTGTGTGTGTGTGTGTGTGTGTGTGTGTGTGTGTGCTTATCCGCCCTCCGAGACCACCCATCTCCCAACGGCCACCCCCGGTCTCTCCGGGATCCCGGAATCCAGACTCCAAATTGTTTGGTGAGGTGAGAGCAAACAGAAACCACCCCATCTTCCTCACCTTCCTCCCCCTCCTCTCTCTCCTCTCTCTCCTCCACCTCCTACCCCCGTCCTGGCCTCCTCTACCTCACAATCAATTAATCGATCATATTTATTGATCACTTACTGTGCGCATGAGAGAGTAAAACAATAATAAAAATAATAATGATGATGGTATTTGTTAAGCACTTACTTAGCAATATTTTCTAATCGCTGGAGTAGAAACGAGCTAATCAGGGTGTACATAGTCCAGGTCCCACACTGGGCTCACGGTCTTCATCCCCATTTTACAGATGAGGGAACTGAGGCACAGAGAAGTGAAGTGACTTGCCCACGGTCACACAGCAGCCAAGCGCCGGAGTCAGGATTAGAACCCAGGTCCTTCTGACTCCCAGGCCTGCGCTCTATCCACTGAGCCGTACGCTCTCTGCCCACCCCGAGCTAACGGTCTAGAGGGGGAGACAGACCTTAATATGAATAAACCGCAGATATGTGTAGAAGTGCCGTGGGGCTGGGAACTGGGGTGGTGAATCAAGAAAGCAAGTCAGGGCGATGCAGAAGGGAGTAGGGAAAAGAGAAAATGAGCGCTTAGTCAGGGAAGGTCTCCTGGAGATGTGTCTTCAGTAAGGCTTTGAAGGTGGCGAGAGTAATTTTCTCTGGACTATGAAGAGGGAGGGCGTTCCGGGCCAGAGGAAGGATGTGGGCGAGAGGTCAGCAGCTTGATAAACAAAATTGAGGTACAGTGAGTAGGTTGGCATTAAAGGAGCGAAGTGTGCTGATTGGGCTGTGGTAAGAGAGTAGCGACGTGAGATAGGAGGGGGCAAGGTGATTGAGTGCTTTAAAGCCCATGGAAAGGAGTTCCTGTTCGAAGCGGAGGAGGATGGGCAACCACTGGAAGTTCTTGAGGAGGGGGGAGACATGGACCGAACGGTTCTGTAGGAACACGATCCGGGCAGCGGAGTGAAGTACGGACCGGAGAGGGGAGAGACAGAAGACAGGGAGGTCAGCGAGGAGGCTGCTAATCAAACCAGGATAGGAGAAGGACTTGGATTAACATGGTAGCGGGCTGGATGGAGAGGAAAGGGTGGGATTTTTAGCGACGCCGTGAACCGACAAGGATTTGAAGATGGGGAGAGCGGCGGTGTGCTGGACATGAAGGGGTTCCAGGCAGTGGGGAGGAGGTGAGCAGAGTCAGCGGAGAGACGGAAGAGAACGAAGCACAGTGAGTGGGTTGGCTCGAGCGGAAGGAAGAGTACGAGCTGGGGTGTCGGGGGGAAAGAGAGTGGGAAAAAGAGAGGGGTGATGGTATTTATTTAACGTTTATTGTGGGTGAAGCACTTAACTAAGCACTGGGGAACAGTACACAAGTGGGAATTACACACGGATCCCGGCGGCCCCTGTGGGGCTCTTGTGAGAGATGATAAGCCAACTGGGTCCCTTGAAGACAGTGGTGAGGGAGAATGGCTGGAGTCGGAGGCGGATGGGCAACCATTAGAGGTTTTGAAGGAATAATAATGATGGTATTGGTTAAGCGCTTACTATGTGCCGAGCACTGTTCTAAGTGCTGGGGGAGATACAGGGGAATCAGATTGTCCCACGTGAGGCCCATGGTTAATCCCCACTTTACAGATAGGGAACTGAGGCACAGAGAAGTGAAGTGACTTGCCCACTGTCACACACATGTGGGAAGGATGGCCTTTTCACAAGAATGATACCAGCAGCAGGGTGAAGGGTGGACCCGAGGCCGGAGGCAGGGAGGTCAGCGAGGAGGCCGAAGCCGTAGTCAACTCCAGACACGACCAGGGCCCGTTTCGCCGCACGATCGAAACGCCCCCACAGACCACCCTCCTGCCGCCGTCCCTCCCAGCCGCCCCCCGCCCCAATAACTCGGGGCGGGTCATGGTCCCTCCTGGCTATTTCCCTTCCAAACCGCGTGCAGTATCTCTCCGACACGGGACGTTCTGGTCCCAGAAAATAATCTCCTCATGCCCGGAGCAGGTTGGAGAGTGGCGTCTCGGCATACCTGGATCAGTAAACAACTGTGCCTCCGCTACCTAGGAGCTCAGTAGTCTTGGCAGCCTCTGAGAGATAAGTCACTCCCTGGCAAGGCCCCTGGCTGGCCCGCTTCCAGTGGCTGCCCTAGGACCCCACAAGGCAGAGATCCGAGATTAGAACCGGGCTCTGCCCTCCAGGTCCATCCAAAGAGGACCTTTTTTTTTTAATTTAAGTTGGGGGTGGGGTTGGGGATAGCTTCCCTGTGGGCCTCACCGTTCCATCCGCCCCATCTCCCCGGATGGACCAACGAGGGGAGCCGGTTCATCCGTTCAGTCGGATTAATTTAGTGCTTACTGGGTACTGAGCACCTGGTAGGGTACTACAGAACAAGAAGAAGTCACATTCCCCACCCCCAACGGGCTCACAATCTAAAGGGGGAGACAGACATTAATATAAGTAAAGAAATTACAGATATGTATGTAAGCGCTATGGGGCTGGGACAGGGGATGAACTAAAGGAAAAGCCTGGTGAGCTGAAGTCTCTAGTCCTTAGTTTCCTCATCTTTAAAAAAAGGAAATAAACACCCCTTTCCCTCTTAGACTGGATCCCCCATGCGGGACAGGGACTGTGTCTGATCTGTTCATTTTGTATCAACCAAAGCGCTCAGGACAGCCCTTTTGTAGTGCATAGAGCACGCGGCCGAGAGGCAGAAGATCGCGGGTTCCAATCCCGCCTCTGCCGCTTGTCTTCTGCGTGGACTTGGGCACGTAACTTTACTTTTCTGTGCCGGTCATCTGGAAAACGGGGATTGAGACATGGGACGGGACTGTGTCCATCCCGATTTGCTCGTGTCCATCCCGCCGCTTAGTACGGTGCCTGGCACATAGTAAGCGTTTAACAATTACCATTTTCATTATCACTATCATTATAGTGTTTATGATCGTTATTATTAAGGGTCATGAGTTGCTGGCAGCCCTTTCCCGTTACGAGAGAATGGATTTCTCTCAGCCCCCAGGCCAGGCACCAGGCAAGACATAGTAAGCACTTAGCGAATACTATGATAATAATAGTAATTAGTAGTAGTATTATTAAGACCGGACCCCTGGGGCAACTGAGTGTGGGGGACCCCAACCGCCCCAATCCCGGACTCTCGCAACCCCATCAAGTGGTGCAGCACGAGGAGAGAGGGCCCCGTCTTAGCCGCAGGCCTGGTTTCTGGAGTCCCAGTGGTCTGGGAGCCCCTCCCGAGAAGGGCCATGTAAGCTCACTGTGGGCAGGGAATGCATCCATTTATTGTTATTTTATACTCCCCCAAGTGCTTAGTACAGTGCTCAGTAAATACAAAAGGGGAAGAGTTTGTATTTTGTATCCTATACAAAAATACTCCCTCCCCCACCCCCAAGTGCTCAATAAATACGATTAAATGAAAGAATGAATGAATGAATGGCAGGAACTAGCCTCTCCCTGATGAAGGCCGAGGGCCCAGGCCCAGGGGGAGCGGGGAGGAGGGGAGGGGAGGACCACCCTCGACCCCCTGCCGCCCGGTTCTGCTCCCAGTAGTCTGCAGCCATCTCCCCCAGAACAAGGGTGTCATGAGGTGGACCAGGACCAGAACCGGCCGGCTGCTGAATTACCAAGCGGACCAAAAAGTCGCTTGGCCAGGGTCTCTTCGCACCATGTCTCTCAGGGCCTGATTCTTCTCACACCCACGTCTCTCTATCCCTGTCACCATCTTCAGCGACAATAATAAAGATAATAATACACAATATTAATTTTAGGCAATATTTGTTAAACTCTTACTATGTGCCAGGCAATGTATTAAGTAGTGGGGTGGTTACTAGACCATCAGGTTGGACACATTCCTTGTCCCACATGGGGCTCGTAGTCTTAATCCCCATTTTACAGATGAGGTCACCGAGGCACAGGGAAGTAGAATGTCTTTTGCCCGAGGTCACGCAGCAGACAAGCGGAAGAGTCAGAATTATTACCCAGACCCTCTAACTCCCACGCCCATTTTCTATTAGGCCTCGCTGCCTATTATTAATTTATTACTTATATGATATTTATAGTTACATTATTTCTATTATATTATCCATTGTATTTATCTCTCTATCCCATGTCTCTTCGCACCTGGGTCTCTCTATGCCCGTGTCTCTCTGGGCCGTGTCTCGTGGGAAATTCCCAGGATCAGGGAGGGCCCAGCCCAGGTCTCAGACCCCGGCCAGACCGCAGGGCCCATGGAGTGGCATTATTGTTTATTTTTTGAGTGGCAGTGTGGCCCAGTGGAAGAGTCCAGGCCCGGGAGCCAGAGGACCTGGGTTCTAATCCCGGTTCGGACATCTACCTGCCGCGCGACCTTGGCCAAGTCGCTCCACTTCTCCGGACCTCTGCTTCCTCATCTGGAGAATGGGATTAAACACCCGTCCTCCCTCCCCCTTAGATCGTGAGACCCGGGTGGGTCAGGGACGGTATCTGACCCGGTGATCGCGTGTCCACCCCAGAGCTTGGCACAGAGTGAGCGCTTAACAAACTCCCCAGTGATTATCGTGATAATTATCACTGTGTGCCCACGGTCCCAGCCGGCTTGCCTCCCTCTAATGCGGGAATCCTGGAGCTGATCCGGCGGCCGACAGCCCAGCTGACGGGCCGGGACGCTCCTGCCCTCTGCACCAGGCCTGCTGACTCATCCCCTTGCCTGGTTAATGTTTGCGAGGGTCGAGGAGGCCCCAGTCATGTGGGCAAAACCCTTCCGTGACCGGGATCCCACGGCTCAGGTAGCCGGGCTCTCTCCAGGGCCGGTGGTGGCGGGGGTCTCCCCAGAGACAGAGGTGGGGGGTCCTCCTCGGGGCCGGTGGTCGGGGTCTCCCCAGGACCGGTGATCCGGTGCCCCCAGGGCCGGTGATCGCGGTTGCCCAGCCACGTCCGTGTCAAACAAAAACTCCTCGCCCTTGACTTTAAAGCCCTCCATCCCCTCGCCCCCTCCTACCTCACTTCCCTTCTCTCCTTCTACATCCCAGCCCGCACACTTCGCTCCTCTAGTGCTAACCTTCTCATTCATTCATTCAATCGTATTTATTGAGCGCTTACTATGTGCAGAGCACTGTACTAAGGGCTTGGAATGTACGATTCGGCAACAGATAGAGACCGTCCCTGCCCAATGACGAGCTCTCGGTCACTGGGCCTCCGTCCCACCTGACTTGGCCCCGACCCCTGGCCCACATCCTACCTCTAGCCTCGAACCCTCTCTCTCCTCTAACCTGACAATGACTCCTCCCCCTTCAAAGTCTTATTGAAGGCCCATCTCCTCCAAGAGGCCTTCCCAGACTAAGCCCTGCTTTTAATTTCATTTAATTCATAGAGAAGCAGCATGGCTCAGTGGAAAGAACACGGCCTTGGGAGCCAGAGGTCATGGGTCCGAATCCCGGCTCTCCCACCTGTCAGCTGTGTGACTGTGATCAAGTCACTTTACTTCTCTGTGCCTCAGTTCCCTCCTCTGGAAAATGGGATGAAGACTGTGAGCCTCATGTGGGACAACCTGATTACCCTGTACCTACCCCAGCACTTAGAACAGTGCTCTGCACATAGTAAGTGCTTAACAAATACCGACATTATTGTTATTATCGCCTCCGTCCAGCACTTAGGTCCTTATCTGTCATTTTATTTATTTCTACTACTGTCTGTCAACCCCTCTAGACTCTAAGCTCACTGTGGGCAGGGGATGTGTCTGCTTACTGTCATATTGCACTCTCCCAAGGCACTCGGGACGGTGCTCCTTACACAGCAAGCGCTCAATAGTATCTCTCTCCCGTTTAGCCTGTGAGCCCGTCGTCGGGCAGGGATGGTCTCTATCTGTTGCCGAATTGTACATTCCAAGCGCTTAGTACAGTGCTCTGCACATAGTAAGCGCTCAATGCTATGAATGAATGATATGATTGACCGACTGACTGAGTGGACGCGTCCAGAGGGCAGGGAACGGGTCACTTCCTGGTTTTATAATTCTCAAGCGCATAGCACAGGGCATCGCACCCAACGGATGCTTAATAAATACCATCACTGCTAACGTTATTACTAATATGCTGGTCCTACGCGGTGGCATCGGTTAAGCGCTTACTCTGTGCAAAGCACTGTTCTAAGCTCTGGGGGCAGGGGGATACAAGGCGATCAGGTCGTCCCACGTGGGGCTCACAGTTTTTAATCCCCATTTTCCAGATGAGGGAAGTGAGGCCCAGAGAAGTGAAGCGACTCGCCCCGACCCACACAGCTGGCAAGCGGCAGAGCGGGGATTAGAACCCACCACCTGTGACTCCCAAGCCCGGGCTCTTCCCGCTGAGCCGCGCTGCTTCTCTGCTACTATTGCTAATATTATTCCTGCTATTATAACTACCACGACGATTGCTGTTTCCGCGGCTAGTACCGATAATTCGATTCGATTCGACCGTATTTATCGAGCGCTTACTGTGTGCTGAGCACGGTACTAAACTCTTGGAAAGTACAATTCAGCGACAGATAGAGAACATTCCCCACCCGCAACAGGCTCACAGTCTAGAAGGGGGGAAAGAGACCTCAGAACAAGTAAACAGGCATCAATAGCATCCATGTAAATAAATAGAATTATAGATGTATGCACATCATTCACGAAATAAATCGAATTATAAATATGTACATATATACACACAAGTGCGGTGGGGCGGGGAGGGGGGTGGAGCAGAGGGAGGGAATGGGGGCGATGGGGAGGGGAGGAGGAACGGAGGGAGAGGGGGGCTGAGTCCGGGAAGGCCTCCTGGAGGAGGTGAGCTCTCGGTAGGGCTCGGAAGGGGGGAAGAGAGCTGGTTTGGCGGATGTGAGGAGGGAGGGCGTTCCGGGCCAGAGGTAGGACGTGGGCCCGGGGTCGACGGCGGGCCGGGCGAGTACGGGGCACCGTGAGGAGGTGAGCGGCGGCAGAGGAGCGGAGCGGGCGGGCCGGGCTGGAGAAGGAGAGAAGGGAGGTGAGGTAGGAGAGAGCAAAGGGACGGACAGCTTTGAAGCCAAGAGTGAGGAGTGTCTGCTTAATAACGGCGGTTGATAGGCAACCGCTGGAGATTTTTGAGGAAGGGGGGGTGACATGCCCAGAACGTTTCTGTAGAAAGATAATCCGGGCAGCGGAGTGAAGAATAGACTGAAGTGGGGAGAGACAGGAGGTTGGGAGATCAAAAAGGAGGCTGATGCAGTCATCCAGGTGGGTTAGGATGAGTGACTGTACTAACACGGTAGGAGTTCCGCTACTAGGAAGACCGATGATTGGGACTAAGAAATACCGAGACCTTGAAGATGAATCACTTAGTCCGTTTTTATTGAGGACTTACTGGGTACAGAGCACTCACAGGTATTTCTTGGCACTTTGGAGAGCCCGGTACAGTCAGCAGACAAAATCCCTGCCCTCAAGGAGTTTAAAGTCAGCAAACAGTAGGGTAGGTAGAAATTAAGCGGGGGGGGGCAAGGTCCGCGAACCAGGCGGGATTCACGGTAGTAATAATAATAATGTTGGTATTTGTTAAGCGCTTACTATGTGCAGAACACTGTTCTAAACGCTGGGATAGCTACAGGGTAATCAAGTTGTCCCACGTGGGGGCTCACAGTCTTAACCCCCATTTTACAGATGAGGTAACTGAGACACAGAGAAGTTAAGTGACTTGCCCACCGTCACACAGCTGACGGTAATCCCCATCGTACAGATGAGGGAACCGAGGCACAGAAAGCTGAAGCGATTTGCCCGAGGTCACCCAGGGGGAACAGGGATTAGAACCCAGGTCCTTGCGACTCCCAGGCCCGTGGTCTATCCACCAGGCCACACTGCTTCTCAGGCCATGCTGCTTCTCTATTACTATCGCTATTACCGCTATTATTATTATTCTTACTATCACTATTCCCTTTTCAAGGTCGCACCTGGAGAGTTTCCAGGCCTCTACCGGTCTCCGCTACGGGAGGGAGAGTCGAGCAGAGGCCCGTCCATTCCAACTAGCTGGGCCAGCGTGGCTAGCGAGTGGAAGGCCTTCTGCTCCGAGTCAAAACTCACCCAGGCCGGGCAGCAGAGGCGTGGGAGAGGGTGGAGGGAGGGGGCTTGAGTTTACTGCGTGGAAGGCGGCCCCGGTGAACCACTTCTGTACTTTTACCAAGAAAACTCTCTGGATCCACTATCAGAACGATTGCAGATGGAGAGCGGGGCGTTCTGGGAGAGAAGTAAAGCAGCGAGTCACTTCACTTCTCTAGGCCTCAGTTTCCCCATCTGTAAAAGAGGGAGTCCCTACCTGTTCTCACTCTCCCTTAGACTGTGAGCCCCGGCTGGGACAGGGAGTGTGTCCGACCTGATCGTCTTGTATCTGCTCCGGTGCCGGTACAGTGCTCGGCACCTAGCAAGCACTTGGGTACCACAGATAATAGGGTTATTTCTTAAGTGCTTACTGTGTGCCGAGCGCTGGACTGTCCTCGAGAAGCCTACGATCAACTGCGTGTTAAGAACCGTACCAAGCACTTGGCAAATAGAGCTGGCAGACAAGATCCCTGCCACTAAGCACTGTGCTGAGAGCTCTGGAGAGGAGAGTTAGTAGACCCAATCCTGTTCTCAAGGAGCTGATCGTCTACTGTGTACATAGCCCTGTAGCGGGGGCTCGGGAGAGCACGATCGCTGCCCTCAAGGAGCTGCCAGTCTACTCTGTGCAGAGCTCTGGGCCGAGTCCTGGGGAGAGGACTTTAGATTTAGTAAAACCATTCCCTGACCCCAGGGGGCTTCCGGACTACTCTGTAAAGAGCGCTTGGGAGAGGACGATCGAGTTCGTGGACGTGAACCCTGCCCTCAGGGAGCTCCCAGCCCACTGAGCACAAAGCAGTCTACCGAGAGGTTGGGAGAGTACGGTAGAGTCAGCAGCCACGATCCCTGCCGTCGGGGAGCGTCCGGCCCAGCGGGGGAGGTGACCGGTGAAAGGATTGCTCGGCCGGAGGACGAGGGGTGGGGCTGTGCAGATCCATCCTCGGTGCTTCGCGAGAGTCTGCGTCAGCTCCCCGGACCCTCCCGGTGGCGGCGGGGCCTGCCAGACCCCGGGCCCCAACATTCCCTCCAAAATCACCTCCAGAGATGGGGCGGGATCCCCCGATACCTCCGTCCCACGTCCCGGGATCCCACCCCAACCGAGGCCCTCGGGTCCCGCTGGCCGGCCGGCCCGGGACGAGGGCCTCCGTGTCCCCGGCCTGGCCTCTCCCGTCGGCTGAGCCCTCCGCCCGCCTCCCTCCCGAGGAGAACCCTAGGTTCGCCCCAGCGCCAAATGAATCTTATCGATTTTACAGCCGGTGTGCACTTCTGCGGTGCCTTCCGACGCCCGTTGATGTCTCCTCGGCGTTCACACCCCTCCCTGCCAAGTTAAACATGCTTTTAATTAAGCCAGGCGTGGAGTCTGTTTGTGATTCCCAAATTGCCACATTATTCCCCCTAACAACCGAGAGTGCTGCAATTCCCTACCTCGCCTTAAATTCTCCTGACAGATTCGAGCCCCTCAGGATCATGGCATTATTTTCAGGGAGCGATCGGAGCCGTTTCTCCGAACGACGGTTCGGTTGTATTTCATTTTTAGTTGGGTGTAAATCTGCCGGCCCTCCGTCATCAGCCCACTGTCTTCTGCTGTGAGCGGTTCCTGGGCTGCCGGGGGGATTTTAATCGACCCCGTCTCTGTTGCTCCTTTTGGGTCCCTCCTCGCCTTGGGCTGTAACGATCCGACACTGCCACGGTTCTGGGCGATTTAATATCCTCTTCCTTCTCCCTGTCTTGCCGCGGGTTCTAGTCAGATTCTCCTCAGGCGGATTCTGGGGAGGACCACCCCCCGTGAAGCCCGGCTGTTCTCCCCTACCGCACAGGCTTCCCCCAAGTGCTCAGGACAGTGCTCTGCCCAGAATGATAGCTCAAGAAATACCAATGATTGATTGATTGATTGATTTCCCCCCCGGGCTGTAAGCTCTTTGGGGGTAGGGAGCGTATCTATCAACTCTGCTCTATTGTACTCTCCTAAGCGCGAGGTGCAGCGCTCCGTGCTAAATAAGCACCCAATAAATACCACTGATTTCCCCTCTAGACTGTAAACCGGTTGTATGGCGGCATAAACTACCAAATGACCGTGAGTCCCCCGTGGGACGGGGACTGCGTCCATCCCGATTTACCTGTATCGACCCCAGTGAAGAGCACGGGCTTTGGAGTCAGGGCTCATGAGTTCGAATCCCGGCTCTGCCACTTGTCAGCTGTGTGACTGTGGGCAAGTCACTTAACTTCTCTGTGCCTCAGTTCCCTCATCTGTAAAATGGGGATTAAGACTGTGAGCCCCACGTGGGACGACCTGATTCCCCTGTGTTTACCCCAGCGCTTAGAACAGTGCTCTGCACATAGTAAGCGCTTAACAAATACCAACATTTACAGTGCCTGCCGCGTAGTAAGTGCTCAAGAAATCCCATTTCTTCTCTGTCTTCTACCACCTCTGTTGCATTGCTCTTGATACGGTGCTCTGCCCAGAGTAAGTACTCAGCACACACCAACGATTAATTGATTGATTGATTGAGCAACAAATGTGTGGTCAGGGATTTGGGCTAGTTCCTCTTCCGGGTGGTTTTTGCCTTCATGTTTTTTCCCGTAACATCTGATCTCTAAGGAAGGAATCTGCTAGGATGACATCATTCCAGCTTGCTCTTAAATTCTTCGCCACAGTTTCATTCTGGGTCCAGGAGCCCGCCTGAGATTTGATTCATCTGAACCATCGTTCCGAGGTCCCTCCGAAAGCTGCCATCCCAAGCTTTCAAGGTGGCCGGGCTAGATTTACCCTGTGGTGACACTGATGGATTGAAGCCAGGAGGTGCTCAGTACAGGGCTCTGCCCAGAATTAACTGGAAGCTCCTCGAGGCAGAGATCGTGTCTACTAGCCCTACCGTACCATCCCTAGCGTTCAGCACAGTGCTCGGCACCCAGTAGACTGCCAGTTCCTTGAAGGCAGGGATCATATCTTCTAGCTCGACCTCGACCGGAGTCTCCCAAGTACTCAGCACCATCCCCCACACAGAGAAAACCAGAAACTCCTCGAAGATAGAGGTCGCGTCTATTCATTCATCGTATTTTAATCGTATCTATCTAGCGCTCACCCTGTGCAGAGCACTGTACTAAGCACTAGGAAAGTACGATTCGGCAACAAATACCGTCTACTGACTCCACCGTCCTCTTCCAAGTGCTCAGTACAGTGGTCTGCCCACAGCAGCTCCTTAGAGGGCAGCGACAGGGTCTACTAGCTCTATCCTATCAATCGATCGGTCGATCGGATTAATTGAGCACTCTCTCCGAGCCGAGCGCTGCGCAAAGAGGTGGGGAGAGTACCGAAGAATGAGCAGACACGTTCCCTGCCCATAACGAGCTTACAATCTGAAGGGGGAGACAGGCATTAACCTCGTTGTGGGCAGGAATGTGTCTGTCGCTATAGCGTACTCTCCCAAGTGCTTCAAACCCAGTAAGCACTCGATCAATGCGATTGAATGCATGAATAAGTAATTTATAAGGGATAATTTAACGATAAATATATACAATGGGGTTAGAGGTGGGGCAAATATCAAGGGTCCAAAGGTCACAGATTGGAAGTGCATGGACGCAGAAGGGAGAGCGAGCAGGGGAGAAGAGAGCTTTTAATCAGGGCAAAAGAGAGCTTTTAATCAGGGAAGGCCTCTTGGAGGAGAAGTGACCTGGCTTTGAAGGTGGAGAGAACGGTGGTCTGGTGGAGATGGAGGGGGAGGGAGTTCCAGGCTAGCGGGAGGAGGCGGGAAAGGGGTCGGCGGCGAGATAGATGAGATCTAGAGGAGCAGAGTGGGCGGGCTGGGCTTGTAGTAGGAGCTGAGGGAGGTGAGGTAGGGTGAGGCGAGCCGATCGAATGCTTTAAAGCCGACGGTAAGGAGTCTCTCTCTGATGCGGAGGTCGATGGGCAGCCACTGGAGGTTCTCGAGGAGTGGAGGGACGTGAACCGAACGTTTTTGTACTGTCACAAACGATCCAAACAGCGCTCTTCCCTCAATAAACCCCATCGGCGGAGGATACGGGGAGACGGCGTCTCGCCCAGCTGTGCTTAAGTTGTCTCAGGATAGGCCAGTAGGTATCGTCTACTAACTCTCTCAATCAAATCCCTGTAGGCATCATTTCCGTCCCAGCTCCACCACTGGATTGCTCTGTGGCCTTGGGCAAGTGACGGTACTTCTCTGGGTCTCATTTCCTCATCTGTAAAATGGAGATTCCTGTTCTCCCTCCTCTTAACACCGTGACTCTGGTGTGGGACCGAGCCTCTGTCCAGTCTGTGTCTACCCCAGTGCTCAGTACAGTGCTTGGCATATAGTAAGCCCTCAGCAGATACCCCAATTTCTACCGTTATTACTTTCATTAGTGTTGCCATTATTATTTCCAGTCCCGAGCGGCAGTGGCTGTTCAAAATCAATCTGTGGCATTTTTATTGTTCCCTTACTCTGTGCAGAACACTGTTACCGAGTCGCAGTTGCATTTAGCTGATCCACATCCAACTGGAGATCTCTTAAATCCTTGCCAGATCGTATTCGGTTTTCAATTTTCTCCCGGTACCGGTCATTGCGTCTTTTATCAAGCCTCAAAAAATGCACTTATTTTTAATCCTTAAAATTCAGGATTTTTCTGCGGTTCTGTGGCTCTGCTGTTGTCTACCAGCAGGAGTCTTTCCCCCTCCCTAAAAGTTCCACTTTCCACACAGTTCCACAGTTCCTCTCTTCAGAAGGCGCCCGGGACTCGGGGTCCAGAAATCTTGGTTCTTCCCTTGGCTCACTGTCCTATCCCTCCTTGCGGTCAATCAGTCGATCATCGGTATTTATTCTGGGTGCAGATCACTGTATTAAAAGCTCGAGAAAGTAAAATGCCATAGAGTTGGTAGACAGGCTCCTTGCCCACGAGGAGCTCTCTCCCCTAGCCTCAGTGGTAGGGACTGTCACTATCTGTTGCCGAATTGTATTTTCTAAGCGCTTAGTACGGCGGGGAAGGGGGGAGGCGGAGGAAAGACAGACGCGATACAAGTAAACAGGTACCGATATAAATAAATAGAATTATAGAAGCACACACACACACACACACATATATATATATATATACAAGTGCTGCAGGGGGAAAGGAGAGCAAAGGGAGAGAATCGTCGTGACACCGAAGGGAAGGGGAGCTGAGGAAAAGCGGGGCTTCGTCTGTGAAGGCCTCTTGGAGGAGGTGCGCCGTCACACGTGGGCTCACCCACACCCACACCGTCCTTTTCTGTGAGACGAAGCCCTCCGTTGTTTTCCGACACCCGGTGCTGCCTCAGACTCTCGTTCCTCTCTGAGTTTCCCCACAAGAAGTGACTCCTTTTATAGATTGGGAGCCCCTCGAGTCAGGCGTACTTATTCAGCGCTTATTGAAAGCAGAGCACTGTGTAAAGCACTTGGGATAGTACGGTATAACAATAAACAGACATATTCCCCGTCTACAATGAGCTTAGAGGCTAGAGGGGGAGGCCTATGAGTTAATGTTTTCTTTAGCTTCACCTCTAGATTGAAATTCACTTCTCTTCATCGTAAATGAAAGTTCTACTAGAACACACCAAAATGAAAGAAATTAAAGAAATTTAAAGAAAACCAAAAGCACTCGAGGGCTGGATTCCGTGTCTACTTCTCCTCTGCGTGCTCTCTCCCAGCTCTTAATGAAGTCCTCTGCCTCAGTAAATGCCCAATACTTACTCTTCCTCCTACTTTCTGTCCTGCCTTTTTTAAAAATGGTATTTGTTAAATGCTTATCGTGTACCAGGCATCGAACTAAGCCCTGGGAGAGATACAAGCTAATGGGGTCGGACGTAGTCCCCGTCCTCCATGGGGCTGGCGGGCTTCGTCCCCATTTCACAGATGAAGTAACTGAGGCAGAGAGAAGTGAAGCGAGTCGCCCGAGGTTACCCAAGACAGGCGGCAGAGCAGGGATTAGAACTCTGGTTGCGAAGCAGCGTTGCCTAGTGGCTAGAGCCCGGGCCTGGGAGTCAGAAGGACCTGGGTTCTGGTCCCAGTTCAGCCACTCGTCTGCTGTGTGACCTCGGGCAAGTCACTTCACTTCTCCTTGCCTCGGTTACCTCATCTGTAAAATGGGGATGGAGAACGGTGAGCCCCACGTGGGACGGGGACTGCGTCCCACCCGATTTGCTCGTATCCTCCCCGGCACCTTAGGGGAGTGCCTGACACATAGTAAGCACCTAACAAATATAGGAGGGGATCTCCCAGGGCAGAGCTGACTGCAAGCGGAACGAGGGTTTAGGGCTGTGCCTGCTGAGGGGCTGTGTCCCCACGGGCATCACAGAGAGCACCAGGCAAGCACCAGGGTGAGCATCAGGGTGGGCACCAGGGCACGTGAGAGCACAGCCCGGGATGGGGTCCAGCAGGAGCCAGCCGGGGTTCACTGTCCCCCCATCTAATCTGTAAGCCCATCGAGGGCAGGGAAGGTCTCTCTTTATTGCCGTATTGTACTTTCCAAGCACTCGGTAGAGTGCTCTGCGCACGGTAAGCATTCAATAGATACAAATGACTGACTGACTGACTGACTGACTGACTGAATGAATGAATGAATGAAGTTGCGGTCTGGGGAGAGAGGAGGAAGGGCTGAAGGGATTTCTGGGCACAGGCTGGGGCCAGGGCCAGACTAGGACCAGGGCCAAAGGAGGCATACCAGAGCCCGGGCCAGTGCCAGACCTGAGCCAGAACTAGGACCAGGGCCAGGCCCAGGACAATGTGTGAACCGGAGCCAGGTCCGGGGCCAGGACGAAGGTCATAGCTGGATGAGGGCCAGGACCAGGGTGGGACCAGTAGCAGAGTCGAGATTGGACCAGAGCTGGGCCAGGACCGAGGCCCAGATTGGACCAGGGTCAGGAGCAGGACAAGGGGCAGAACGGAGTCAGGGCCAGGACCAGGGCCAGGACCAAGGCCAAGATTGGGCCAGAGGCAGGGCCAGCACCAGGGCCGGGACCAAGGTCGTGGCTGGAGAAGGGCCAGGACCAGGGCCAGAACCAAGGCCAAGACTGGACCAGAGCCAGGACTAAGATCGCAACCAGACAAGGGCCAGGACCAGGGTGGGACCGGGACCAAAACCAAGATTGGACAACAGCTGGGGCAGGACCAGGGCCAGGGCCAGGACCAGGACCAAGACCAACACTGGACCAGAGCCAGCACCGGGACCGGGGCCAGGACCAAGACCAGAGCCAGGGCCAGGACCTAGGCCAAGATTGGACCAGGGCCGGGACCAGGAGGCTAGGGCCGGGTGGCTGGAGACGGGAATCTGAGGGCTGGAGACTCGACCCCGGGGTCGGAGGCTGAGGGCTGGAGACTGGACGCCGGAGGCTGCGGCTGGAAGATGAGGAGTGAGGATTAGAGGTCGGGGGGCTGGAGGCTAGAGACTGAGGATTGGGGCCAGGAGGCTGGAGACCGAAGGCTGGAGGACAGAGACTGGGAACTCGGGGCCGGAGGTTAAGGGCCACGGCCAGGCAGACATTCAGCCCAGTCAGCTGGGCAGACAGGCAGGCAGACAGCAGAGTCGGCGAAGCCAAGGTTGGAGAACGTGTTGAGGAGAAGGGGACGGATGACGGTGTCAAAGGCAGCCGAGAGGTCGAGGAGGCTTAAGATGGAGTAGGAGCCGTTGGATTTGGCAAGGAGGACATCGTCGGTCACCTTTCGGTGGCGCGGAGGGGACGGAAGCCAGATCGGAGGGGGTCCAGGAGAGAGTTGGAGGAGAGGGATTCGAGGCAAAGAGTGCAGTATGGAGTGTGGAGTAGTGGATAGAGCACGGGCCTGGGAGTCAGTAGGTCAGGGGTTCGAATCCCGGTTCTGACATTTGTCTGCTGTGGGACTTTGGGCGAATCACTTCACTTCTCTGGGACTCAGTTACCTTATCTGTAAAACGGGGATGGAGACTGGGAGCCCCATGTGGGACTGAGACTGTGTTCAACCTGATTTGCTTACATCCACCCCAGTGCTTAGGACAGTGCCTGGCACCCAGCAAGTGCTTAACAAATACCACAATTGTTATTATTATTATTATTATTATTACTAACATAGGCAGAAAGACAACAGACAGACGGGCAGAGAAGATACAGTAGTGTGTCACCTAATGGATAGAGTCCAGGCCTGGGAGTCAGAAGGACCTAGGTTCTAAACCCAGCTCTACCATTTGTCTGCTGTGTGACCTTGGGCAAATCACTTCACTTCTCCGTACCTCAGTTACCTCCTCTGTAAAATGGGGGTTAAGACCGTGAGCCCCATGTGGGACAGGGACTCTGTTCAACCCGATTAGCTTGTATCTCCCCCGGCGATTAGTACGGTGCCTGGCACGTACTATGCGGGAGAAGCAGCGTGGCTCAGTGGAAAGAGCCCGGGCTTGGGAGTCAGAGGTCATGGGTTCGAATCCCGGCTCGGCCACTTGTCAGCTGTGTGACTGTGGGCCAGTCACTTCACTTCTCTGAGCCTCAGTTCTCTCGTCTGGAAAATGGGGATTGACTGTGAGCCTCCCGTGGGACAACCTGATTACCCAGTATCGACCCCAGCGCTTAGAACATAGTAAGCGCTTAAAACATTCCAACATTATTATTAACAAATACCATGAAAAAAGCAACAACAGACAGGCAGACAGACAGAAAGGCGGGCAGGCAGGCGGACAGACGGTCCATCTACCTGCCCGTCTGTCAGTTGGCCTGTCTGTCAGTCTGCCCATCAGTGGGCTCTGTCTGCCTGCCTGACCGTCTGTCTGTCTGTCTGCTTCTCTGCCTGCCTGTCCGTTTCCCTGTTTGCCTCTCTGCCTGCCTTTCCGTCTGTCCGTCTCGCTACCTGCCTACCGTCTCCCCGCCTAGCTGTCCGTCTACCTGTCTTCATGCCTATCGGCCTGTCCATCTGTTTGTCTGCTTGCCTGTCGGTCCAACTGTCCGCTTGGCTATCCGTCTGCCTTCCTGCGTGCCTTTCTTTTCTGCCCGTGCCTTTTTTTTACAAGCCAATCTGTCAGCCTGCCTTTCTACCTGCCGTTCATCTATATTCAAGCCCGTTTGTCTGCCTTTCTGCCGCTACCTCGCTGGCCGCCCGTTTGTCTGCCTTTCTGCCGCTACCTCGCTGTCTGCCTGTCTGCCGTACGACTGCCCGTCTGTCTCTCCGTTCGTCAGGCTGCCTGTCCGCCTGCCTTTGTATCCGTCTTTGTTTGGCCCGTCCGTCCATCTGCCTGCCTTTCTGCCAGTTTGCCAGCCCGTATGCCTTTCTGCCTGTCTCGGCCGGTCTGGCTGTCTGTTTGGGAGTCTCTCTGCCTTTTTGTGTTTGTGTACCCGAATGAGTGTACGTTCATATCTGGGCATGCGTCTCGGCACAGGTCTGGGAGGTGTGCGTTACTGTGCCTGTATTTCATTCATTCAGTAGTATTTATTGAGCGCCTACTACGTGCAGAGCACTGTACCAAGCGCTTGGAATGAACGAGTCGGCAACAGATAGAGACGGTCCCTGCCGTTCGACGGGCTCACAGTCTAATCGACGGGCTTACGGTCTAATCGACGGGCTTACAGTCAGGGGTATTTGTGCCTCTGAGCTCCCCTGGCCCTCCCCGGAGGGCCAGGGGGCCTTGGGCATCTGTTCTTGCCAACTGTCAGACTGGAAGCTCCTCAGGGGCAGAGAGGGTTCCTGCCCATTATAGTGTACTCTCCCCAGTGCTCGGTCCAGTGCTCGGCACCCAGTAGACTGTCAGCTCCTCGATGGCAGGAATCATTCATTCATTCATTCGATAGCATTTATTGAGCGCCTACTATGCGCAGAGCGCTTGGAATGGACAATTCGGCAGCAGACAGAGGCCGTCCCTGCCCGGTGACGGGCTCACGGTCCAATCGGGGGAGACGGACGGACGAAAGCAAGACGACGTAATCACCATAAATAGAATCAAGGGGACGGACACCTCATCAACAAAATAAATAGGGTAATAAAAACGTAGACAAATGAGCACAGTGCTGAGGGGAGGGGAAGGGAGAGGGGAATGCCTCTATTCTGCTCTCGGGAGCGCTCAGCAGAGTGTTCTGCACACAGTAGACCGTAGGCTCTCTGTCGGCGGCGATCCCGTCTACCCGCGGTATTGCCCTCTCAGTACAAGCGCTCCGAACGCAGTAAGCACTGGCTAAATATATCTGGGTGTGTACTTATGTATCTGGGTGATTTGGGTGCCTTTATATCTGAAGGTACCTGATAATCCCGATAATCTTATGTGCAGTCACTGAATTAAGGTATGGGATAGAGACAATAAAATCAGATCGGGCGTGGTCCCGGCGCACACAGGGCCCACAGTCTCAAGTAGGAGGAGAGGCAGGTATTTGAATCCCCATTTTTTTGGGAGGGGGAGACGGAGGCACAGCGAGGTTAAGCGACTTGCCCCCAGCTCGCCCAGCAGACAAGTCGGCTCCGAAGCCGGGACATGGGAACCCACGTCCTCTGACTCCCGAGCCCGGGGCTCTTGCCGCTGAGCCCGCTGCATCTAGGCGTGCGTATGCTTGCGTCCCGGGGTGCCGGCGTTTGTGTCTGTACCCGTGTATCTGCGTGCATTCGTTCAGTCGATCGAGAGGCAGCGGGGCTCAGTGGAAAGAGCGCGGGGCTGGGGAATTCAGAGGACCCGAGTTCAAATCCTCCGCCTCCCCCCAACTGTCAGCTGTGGGACTTCGGGGCCAAGTCACCTCACTCTCTGTGCCTCAGTTTCCCTCAGCTGTAAAATGGGGATGAAGACCGTGAGCCCCACGGGGGACAACCTGATCACCTTGTATCCTCCCCAGCGCTTAGAACGGTGCCTTGCACGTAGTGAGCGCTTAACAGATGCCATCGTTGTTATTATTATCATTATCTACTGAAGCAGCGCGGCTCAGTGGAAAGAGCCCGGGCTCGGGGAGCCGGTGGTCATGGTTCGAATCCCGACCTCTGCCACTCGTCAGCCTGCGCGACTGGGGGGCCAGTCACTTCACTTCTCCGTGCCTCAGTGACCTCATCTGGAAAATGGGGAGGAGGGACCGGGAGCCTCCCGTGGGACAACCCGCTGACCCCTGTGTCTCTCGCAGCCGCTCAGAACAGTGCTCTGCACAATAGTAAGCGCTTAAACAGACACCAAACGGCGGTATCGGTCGTCACTATTATCTACCGAGCACCTCCTGTGCGCAGAGCACCGTACCCAGGGCTGGGGAGAGTGCCAGATCACAGGGTCGGCAGACACGTCCCCTGCCCACGGCGAGTTGGCCCCGCCGCGTTTTCGGTGCCGGTAGAGGCCTGCCCCGCGGTGCCCGCGTCTCTCTCCGCGGGGCCGTCTAGGCCCGAATCTACAGGTGGGCGGTTTGCGCGTCTACGTGGGTCGTGCGGTCGGAGTCCGCCCGCCCGTGGGCCGATCCGCCGGGGTCGCGGGGCCCGCTGAGCTAGGCTGCGGCTCCGTTCCGATGTCGGCGTTCGCTGAGCGCTTACTATGTGCGGACCACCGTTGCGAGCGCCGGGGGAGATAGCAGCGTGGCTCAGCGGAAAGAGCCCGGGCTCGGGAGTCGGAGGTCACGGGTCCGAAGCCCGGCTCTGCCGCTCGTCGGCCGGGTGACCGTGGGCGAGTCGCTTCGCTTCTCTGGGCCTCGGCGACCTCATCTGTAAAACGGGGGTTAACTGCGAGCCCCCCGCGGGACGACCCGGCGACCCCGCATCTCCCCCGGCGCTCAGAAGGTGTCTCAACCAGATACCGAATCATTACGGGGTCGTCGGGTCGTCCCCCGTGAGGCTCCCGGGCATCACCCACCATTTTCCAGACGAGGTCACTGAGGCCCAGAGGCAGGGAAGCGACTCGCCCACGGTCACCCAGGCGCCGAGCGGCCGGGCTTCGAATCCACGTCCCGGGTCCCCTCCCCCGAAGTCCCTCCGCGGCCGAGCGACGGACGTGGGCCGCTGTGGACGAGGACGATGAGGATGAGGCTGGCATCCGTTAAGCGCTGACCTGCGTGCGGGGCCCCGTCCTAAGCGCTGGGGAGACACGGGGGGAAGACAGCTCTCCGGCTCCATCAGCCCAGCTGATGAAGAGGGCTGGGCCGGAGTGTCCGCAACCTCCGTGTGCGCCGGCCCGGGGAGGGGGACCGCGTCTCCCGGGACCGTGGACGGTGCGTCTCGGTGGGCGTCGGGGGAGGATGTGCATCGGTGGGGTCGGGGCCCCGCGTGGATGGGTCCGGGTGGGTCGGTGTGAGCGAGTGGCCGCCGAGGGCCCCCCCTCCCCCCCCCCGCCCTCTCCGTCCGGCCTGCGCACCGGACCCCGGCCGGGAGCGCGGGGACGGGGGCGCCGGGACCGGGCCGCCCGCTCCTCCCGGGGCTCGGCCGGGCCGGGGGAAGGGGGAGGGCCCGGGGGCGGGCCCGGGGGCGGGGAAGGGGCGGCCCGGGGAGGAGGGCCCCGGCCGTCTCCAACCGTTGCGTTCGCCGCGTCCTCCCTCCCGCCCAGCGGCTCCGCCAGCCCCGGGCGGCCCGGCGGGGGCGGGACGAGCTGGGACGGAGCGGGTGGCGGACCCCTTCCCCGACCCCCGCGGGGACCCTCCCCCTATCCCCCGGGGACCCCCCCCCCGACGGCCCTCCTCCCGCCCCCGCTCCCCTCCCCGCTCCGGCGGCTCCCGAGCCTGTTGCATCGCGGCGCCGGGGAAGTTTGCAAAGCGGCTGGAGACTCGGACGCCGGGCCGGCGGCGGGTAGGGCTGCCCGGGGGGCGGGGGCGGGGGGCCCCCTCCCCAAAACGCACACACACGCGCGCGCGAGCGTCCGCTAGCCGGGGGGGGGGGTCCCCTCCCTCCGAAGCCCCCGGGTCCCCGGGGGAGCCGCTCCCCGCGAGGACCGGCCGGCCCGGTCGCCGGCTCGGGGCGGGTCCTCCGTGTCCCGTCCCGTCCCCCCCCCCCCCCCCCCACCCCCCCTCCGCCCGCCCCTCGCCCCCGCCCCCTCCCCACCCCGCCCCCTGAACGCCCGGACCTTCGGGGCCAGAGATCAAAAGATGCGCAGGCGGCCCCGGGGACGGCGGCAGCGACAGCGCGGGGCGCAGACCCGCACCTGCCCGGCCGGTCGCTGAGCCGCGGGAGGGGTTGGGGGGGCGGGGGGTCGGCGTCCGGGGGTCCGGCCGGACCGGGGGGTGTCGGGGGTCCGCCGCCGCCGCCGAGCCGCGGGCCGCCCCCGCCCCGCTCCGCCCCGGGCCGCGGCGATGGAGGTCCAGCTGGGGCCGGGCCGGGTGCACCCCCGCCCCCCGGCCAAGACCTTCCGGGGGCTTTCCAGAACCTCTTCCAGAGCGTGCGCGAAGCGAGCCAGAGCCCGGGCGTCCCGGGCGTCCGGGGCCCCGCCGCCGGCCCCCGGCCTCCGCCGCCGCCGCCTTCGGCCGGTCCCGTCCAGCCCCCGCCGGAGCGGGCGGAGGGCTCCCCGGCCGGCTACCCGTCGCCGGACGACGACGCCGGGCGGCGGCGGCGGCGGCGGCGACGACGACGACGACGACGACGAGGAGCGACGGGGGCGGCGACGGCGGGCGACGGTCCCGGCCGGCGGGCGAGGGTCCCCCGGGGCCCCCCGGCCCTCCGGGCGGCCGTGACTCAGCCGGCCTCCTCCCGGCCGAGCCGGGCCCGCTGCGGCACCTGGCGAGCGGCTCCCCGGCGCGGGAGGCCCCCGGGCCCGAGGAGCCGGCCTTCCCGCCCGCCGGCCTCTCGGACAGCGCCAAGGAGCTGAGCAGGGCCGTGTCGGCCAGCATGGGCCTGGGCGTGGAGGCGCTGGACCACCCGAGCCCGGGCGAGCAGCCGCGGGGCGACTGCATGTACGCCGCCCTGCTGGGCTCGCCCCCCGCCCGCCCGCCGCCCGACGACCACCCCGCCGCCTTCAGGGCCGGCCCGGCCAGGGGCCCGGCGGACCCGGACCCGCCCCTGGCCCTCTTCAAGGCCGGCGCGCCGGACGACGGGGTGGCCCCGGCCGGGCGCGACTACTACAACTTCCAGCTGGCCCTGGGCGGGGCGGCCCCGCCGGCCCCCGCGCCCCCGGCGCCCCGCATCAAGCTGGAGACCCCGCTGGACTACGGCAGCGCCTGGGCCGCCCAGTGCCGCTACGGGGACCCGGCCGGGCCGGCGGCCGGGCCCGCCTCGCCCGCCGCGCCCTCGCCCTGGCACACGCTCTTCGCCGCCGACGAGGCGCAGCTGTACGGGCCGCCGGGGGCCGGGGGCCGAGCCGGGCCCGGGCCTTACGCCTACCCGCGGCCGGCCCCCGGCCCGCCCGGGCCCGAGGGGACTTCGCCGCGCCGGACCTGTGGTACCCGGGGGGCGTCGTGGGCCGGGTGCCCTACCCCGCCGCCGCCGCCGCCGCCGCCGCCGCCGCTGCCGCCGCCGCCGCCGCCGCCGGCTGCGTCAAGAGCGAGCTGGGGCCCTGGATGGAGGGCTACCCCGGACCCTACGGCGACATCAGGTCAGTCGGGGGCGGGGGACGGCCGGGCGGGAGGACGGGAGGACGGACGGACGGCCGGGCCCGACCCTCCGCCGTGCGCTCGGCCCGTGCGCCCAGGGCGCACCGCCCCGCCGGCCGCCCGAAGCGGGGCTCCTCGGCGGGACGGCCCAGCCGGCCCGGCACCCGGCGGGGGTCGCGCCGCGGGGGTTGCACGGGCCTTGGGGAGCCCCCCGCCCCGCTCCGGGATCGAGCTCCCCCCCGGGACCGGCCGGCCTCGGCCTCCCGGCTCGCCCCCCTCCCGCACGCGCTCTCGGCGCGGACCGCCGGGTGGCCCGCCGGGGGTCCGCCGGGTGGCCCGCCGGGGGTCCGCCGGGTGGCCCGCCGGGGGTCCGCCGGGGCCAGCGGGCTCGCCTCGCGGGGCTTTTGGTCCGAGGCGGGAAGAGAGGAGAGAAGACCAGTCCCGACGACGCCGGGTCCCGGACCCGTTTAGGAGCGGCCGGGGCACATTGGAAGGGGAGGCCGGGGGGTAGAGCCCCATTTACCGTCATTGCCGGCGTCGTCCTTCTCCTCGCCCGTCATCGGCGGGACGGCCACAACGGGGAGCTTTAGTGGGCAGCGGGGAGAAGTGCCCGGAGCCGGGAGTTAGGCGGGGACTCGCTCGGGAAGGGCCCCCTTGGCCCCGGCCGAGGGGCAGGGGCGTTCTCTCTTGACCTCTCGCCCGCCCCTCCGGGCGGGAGTTCGGAGTCCCTCCCGATCCTCCCCCAGGCGGCGACCCCGGGGGTCCGGGGGCAGAGATCGGGCACCGACGGAGCCCCGATTCCCCTGGCCGGGCCGGCCGGCCCGCTTCCCCTTGACCCTTCCCCGGCCGACGCCCTCATCGGCTGCGCCGTGGAGATTGCCCCGGGAGAGAAGAGCGTCCAAGGCCGTCCGCCGGCTCCTCCGGCGCCTCGGCCGGAGTCCTTGATTCTGCGGGGGCCGGGGGCAGGGCCGCCGACGGTCCCCCCCGGCCCTGCCCCCGGGGCCCCGGGGGAGGGGGTGGTCGCTCGGGTTTATCCGGCCTCCCTCGCTGCCGGAGCGGGGGCCGTCCCCGGGCCCGGCGGTCGGCGCCCAACCTCGGCCGGTCCTGGGGGGGGCCCGGAGGGGACGGCGGGGCCCGGGGTCGGGCGCCGTTTCTCGGCCGGATCTTTCCAGGGGGGAAGCCCGGGCCGGCGGCGTCGGGGAAAGGCCGGAGGGAGCCGGGGACACCCGACGCGGAAGCGGGTTTCCGCGCCGGCCGGGAAGGAGACGAGGCCTCCGGCCTCGACGGGGACACGGCCCCCGCGGGGTCACGCGGCCCGTCGTGGCCGGCCGCCGGCCGGCCCCCGTGCCCCCGACGCCCAACGGGGGAGGGGGCTCGGATCCCCGAAGCCTCGGGCGGGTTTTTTTTTGAGAGGAGAAATGGTCCGGATCGGTCCTTGGACGTTTATCTGCTTTCAGCTCGCCGAAGGAGGGTGAGAATTTTCCCAGGACTTGTCGACCGACAGAGCGTTCCTCCTTGGTGTTTTATCGCCCGGCGCGAGGCCTGCCTCGACTCTTGTGTTTCCCAGAGTCGGTGCGCGGCCCGGGGCAGGCCGGGGGTGGGGGCGGGGGTGCGGCGGCCGCCGCGGCCGCCATTTCAGGCGCCGCGAGCGAGGGCCCACTAGACCGGCCCAGGCGGGGCCGGGGAGGTTCGGGGGGTCTCCCCGGTGCGGGGGGGAACGTGAGAGCCACCGGCTCCACCCGAGGGACTGCGGCCCGCGTCCGGAGGTCGAGGGCCGGCCGGTCGGGCCGGGCCCCGGCCCTCGGGAGGAGGAGGGTGACGGGGACCCGGTGCCTTCCGAAGGCGGAGGAACGGACCGAAATGGCGTGTTGGCCTTCGGGCGGGGGCGTTGAGCAAGCTGGGGGGGGGGGGGACGACGATCGGTTTTACCTGGTACCGTTCCCCACCTCCCCGCCCGGGAATTTCCCTGGTCAGTTTTTTTCTCAGTTTCAAAAACGAGGGGACAAGCCAACAGACTAACAGCCCTGCCTGCCACGGCCGTCCCTCCGGGAAGCTGGGTCCCCCGGACTCCCGCTCCCCTGGGGGCCGGAGGAGAAGTCGGGGGAGGTGGGTTGTGGGGTTGGGCGGAAGGGGGGCCTCAGTAGAAAGAGCGATCCAAGAACCGGGAAACAATCGCTCCCCTACCGAGGCGTCCCGGCCCTGCCTCGGCCCGGCCCCGGGACCTCCCTCCCGCTCGGGCCGGATGGAGCGGGGGCGTCGCCATTTTGTTTCTCGGGGAGATTTCCTCGGGTCGCCCGGCGGCTCCCGGGGGACTCTTCCCCCCTGAGAGGGCGGGCCGGTCCCACCGGACGGGCTGAGGGCCTCCCCGCTCGTGCCCCCTCCAAGTGTCCCGTCCCCACCCCAATCCACCCCGGCGGTGATCGCCCCCGCGGTGGTGGTCGTACGGCGGAGAGAGGATGGCGGCCCCGCGCGTTCGCCTCTGCGCGGGTCTCCCGCTCCCTCCGCGCGGTGGCCCGGGCTCAGTCCCCCCGCCGGCGGGGCTGAGACACGGGAAGGGGCCGCCGGTCCCGGCGGGGAGAGAGGATGGTCTCTGCCCACCGGGAACGGCGCCCTGGGGGGGGGGGACCGCTGGCTTCCCGGCGACGTCGGGCCAGAGGAGGGGGCCGGCTGCGTCCCCTTCGAGGGAAACACGAGAAGCGGCCTGGCCTAGCGGCAAGAGCCCGGGCCTGGGAGCCAGAGGACCTGGGTGCCAATCCCGCCTCTGCCACTTGTCTGCTGGGTGACCTTGGGCAAGTCACTTAGCCTCTCCGGGCCTCGGCTACCTCGTCTGCAAAACGGGGATTGAGGCTGTGAGCCCCACGTGGGACGCCCTGATTACCTTTGTATCTCCCCCAGCGCTCAGAGCGGTGCTTGGCACCCAGTGAGCGCTTAAGAAATGCTCTAATGAATTATCGTCGTTAAAACCGAGGCCCAGGGAACTGGGCGGTCTGGGCAGGCCCGTGCGGTCGGGTGTCCTGTGGGGAAACCGAGGCCCCAGACACTGGGCGGCTCGGGCAGAGCCGTGCCGCCGGATCCCCTACGAGGAAACCGAGGCCCAAGGAACTGTGTCGCCCAGGCAGAGCTGGACAGCCAGACCCCCCCCTTTGGGGAAACGAGGTCCCGGGAGCCGGGCGGCCCGAACGGCACAGCGCAGCCGGGTCCCCGACAGGGAAACCGAGGCCGAAGGAACCGGGTGCCTGTGCAGCGCCGGGTGGCCGGATCCCCTACGGGGAAAACCGAGGCCCCGGGAACTGAGCCGCCTGGGCAGAGCCGCGTGGCCGGGTCCCCCGTGGGGAAACTGAGACCTGGAATCTGAGCTGGCTTCGGCAGAGCCGTGTGACCGGGTTCCTCACGGGGAATCCGAGACCTCCAGAAACCGAGATCCCTGGTTGCCCCTGCGGCCGTGAGGCCGGGCTGCCGGGGAAGGGGACGTGACGGTGGCGTGTCGGGGGCTGGGGGGGGGGGTGCTCCCCGAAAGGAGCCATCCCCCGCCGGGGGGGGGGGGGGGCGGCTCGAGATGGTCCCGCAGGGAGGGACGTGGAGGCGGGCTGGGGGCAGCCGCCGGTGGGCGCGGGTCTGGTGGGGTTGGCCTGTCGGTGGGCTGCCTGCAACAGGAGCCGAGGGTCCAGCGGCGGGGGAGGGTTGGCCGGGGCCCGGGCCCTCGGGCCTGTCCCCTGCCCGCCGCAGCCGCCGTCCCAGCACAGTCCGTGCTGGTGGAGCGCCGAGCTGCCGGGCCCCGGGCCGAGGGGCTGAGCAGCGGGTTGGGGGCCGCTGACGGGGTACGGGGCACGCCGGCGCCCGCTGACTCTGGGGTCTTCACGGCGAGGGGACCCCGGCTCAATCCCAGAGCCTCGGGTGGCTGCCGGTCCGGGCTTCCGCCGGCCCGGAATGTGTCTCTCTGTTGTTGTATGGTAATAAGAATGATAATAACAATCGTTAGGGTATTTGTGAAGCCGTTACCGTTGTAGGCACCGGGGTGGATGCCAGCAAATCGAGGCGTACTCTCCCAAGCGGTTAGTACAGCGCTCCGCACCCGGGAGGCAATCGTCAGATACGATCGACCGCCGGACGGCCCGGCCCCCGACGCGGCCCACGGCCCCTCTCCTCCGCGTCCTCCGGGGCGACCGCTCTGAGCTCGGACCGGGGCCGCCGTTTTTTGGGGTCTGTAGCGGCTCCTCTCCGGCCGCTCCTTGGGCACCTGCCCGGGGCCCCTGGCTTTTGCAGATAGGCGGGGGGCCGCCGGTGGGGCTGGCCACCTTTGCTTTTTTTTAATGGTACTCGTTAAGCGCTCGCCTTGCGCCAAGCACCGTCCTAATCGTCGTAATAACCGGATACGAGCAAATCGGGTCGGACACAGCCGCCGTCCTACGGCGGGCTCACGATCTCGATCTCCATTTTACAGATGAGGGAGCTGAGGTCAAAGAGAAGTAAAGTGACTTGCCCGGGGTCCCACAGCCGACAAGTGGCAGAGTTGGGATCGAAGCCCGTGACCTTCTGACTCCTAGGCCCCGTGCTCTGTCCACTATGCCAGGCCGCTTCTCCGCACTGAACCGAATGCCGGGCTGGGTACGAGATAATCGCGTCCCACGGGGAGCTCGCCGGCTAGGTAGGAGGGAGAAAAGGGATTGAATCCCCATTGTACAGATGAGGAAACTGAGGCCCAGAGAAATGAAGTGACTTGCCCAAGGTCACACAGCAGACGAGTAGTGGAGCTGGGACCATGACCCAGGTCCTCCGCCTCCCGGGCCCGGGCACTCTCCACCGGGCGTCCTGGGCACCCTGGGCCCTGCGGCTCCTGGCGTGCCGGGTCGTTGGCCCCGACCTCTGTGGGGAGAACCCCGAGAAGCCCCCCGCACCCTCTGGCCATCTCGGCTGCCTCATTCCGGGACCCCCAGGAGAAACCCCAGCCTGGCCAGGTCTCACCTGAGAGAACCCTGGTGCTTCTGAGCCCGTGGGGCCGTGGGGACCGGGTCCCGGGGGCGGGGGGGGACCCTCAGTCCCGGCCACCATCCATCCACCCCAGCCCCACCTTCCCCTACCACCCAAACTCAGGGCCCTCGGGGGAAGAGAGGGACGAGGAAGAGGGGGCCCCCGGGAGGCAGATCGGCAGGGGCGGAGGCTGGGACCCTCTAGCCTGGGACCCCGCACGGGGCGGGAAGGCGGCCCGCGCCCAGCTAGAGCCGGGAGGAAGGAGTGGGCAGTAAGGGCAGGAAGTGACATCACGCTCAGGGACGCACTCAAACCCAGACACTCGGGGAGGCACGTCCTGGATGTGGCCAGGGCCTCGCCCTCACAGCCCAGCGGACTCCCTCTCCGCTCCCGGCTCCTCTTCCTGCTCCCCGCTCCTCTCTCCTCTCCCTGCCCCCTGCTTCCCGCTCCCCTCCCTCCTGTCCCTGCTCCTCTCCTTCCCCCGGCCCCGGCCCGCTCCCCAGTCCTCTCGCTCGTCCCCTGGCTCCTCGTCCTCCTCCCTTTTCCTATAATAATAATAACCGTATTTGTTAAGCACTCGTTTTAGGCCAAGAACTGTACTAAGCTCTGGAGTAGATACCGCTGGTCTGCTGGGACCTGCGTTTCACTGCTCCGTGCCTCGGTTACCTGATCTCTAAAATGGGGATTGACACCGTGAGCCCCAGGTGGGACGGGGGCCGTGGCCAACCCGCTTCGCTTGTATCCACCCCGGCGCTTAGTACCGTGCCTGGCGCGCTGTAAGTGCTTAACAGATTCTACGATTATTATTATGGTTATTCCAGTCAGGGCCCACGTGGGGCTCCCGGGCAGAGGGGGAAGGAGAACAGGAAGGAGAACACGAGAAGCAGCGTGGCTCAGTGGAAAGAGCACGGGCTTTGGAGTCAGAGGTCATGGGTTCGAATCCCCGCTCGGCCACTTGTCAGCTGTGTGACTTTGGGCAAGTCACTTAACTTCTCGGTGCCTCAGTTACCTCATTTGTAAAATGGGGATTAAGATTGTGAGCCCCACGTGGGACAACCTGATTCCCCTGTGTCTACCCCAGCGCTTAGAACAGTGCTCGGCACATAGTAAGCGCTTAACAAATACCAACATTATTATTGTTATTAACAGGTATTGAATCCCCATTTTGCAGGCTAGGTAACTGAGGCACAGAGGAAGCAGAGCGACTTGGCCGAGGTCGCACAGCAGGCACGTGGCGGAGCGGGGATTGGAAACCGGGTCCTCTGACTCCCAGACCTGGGCTCTTTCCACCGGGCCACGCTGCTTCCTCTCCTTGCTTCTCCCTGTGCTCGCTTCTCCTTTCCCTTCCCCGCCCCCCAGGTTCCCTCCCCTTCTCCCTGATCCCCCCTCCTCACCCTGCCCTCCATACAGGTACACACTCACACGTGCATACACACATGTTTGCACACATGCCCGTGAGCACCCACTTACCTCTAATCTGGTTTTCGCAGTTTTGCGATAGACCCGTTGAACTTTAATGCCCGTTTTTCAGGCATTATTCCAAAACTCTCCCACTCTAGATAAACTGCAACGTTTACTTTGGCTTAAATTTTGATTGACTCGACTGGAGGGATTAGAGCCTATTTCAATTTCCTATGAGGTAAAGGGCGGTTCCTTTTAGCATCGATGAGGACGGGTCTCTTGTCTGTTTAGCGCAAGTTGCTATTTTGTCAAAAGGGGTGAGAAAAGTACCGTGAAAAATGAAGTGTCACCTAAGGACGAAGGAAAAATCAATTCTCTAGTTTGAAATATTTTACTTTGGGGTACATAATTATCTTCTTGGGGTGCACAGTAATAGTATTCATGCATTGCTTACTCTGTGTCAAACACTGTACTAACTGCTGAGGTAGATGCAAGATCATCTGGTTGGAAACAACCCCTGTCCCGCACTGGGCTACAGGGGAGGGAAAACTTGTAGTCGGTCCCCATTTTACAGATGAGAAAACCGAGAAGCGAAGTGACTTCCTCAAGGTCAGACAGCAGACGAGCGGCGGAGCCGGGATTAGGACCCCGGTCTCCCGACTCCCGGGCCCCAGGAGCTTCCCATTAGGCGACACTGTTTCCAGATTGCTCCCCCATTTGCATGACACCGTTTGAGGCCCAGAGTGAAACGCTGCAGGATCCTGCAAGCCTGCATCTCTACCCACATGCATGTCAGCATGCACGCGTGTCCATGCACACCCGCTCCTGACACATGAACGTACGCGTGCAGGCAGATGCCATCTCTTGCCCTAAATCATTCCCGTGGCGTCAGCTGTCATCTCTTCGCGGATGATTCCCAGATCTATCTCTCCAGCCCGGATCTCTCTCCTCCTCTGACATCTCGTATTTCCTCCTGCCTTCAGGACATCTCTACTTGGATGTCCTGCTGACACCTCAAATTTAACGCGTCCAAAACAGAACTCCTAAACCCTGCCCCGTCGCTGTCGACGGCACCACCATCCTCCCCTGACCCGCAGGCTCTTTGAGAGCAGTGACGCTGTCCGCCAATTGTCCTCTCCCGATCGCTCAGCACAGTGGTCTGCACAGAGTAGACTGCCAGTTCCATCAGGGCAGGGATCGTAATGATGATATTTGTTAAGCGCTAACTATGTGTCAAGTACGGTTGTAAGCCCTGGGTTAGATACAAGTTAATCAGATGGGACACAGTCTCTGTCCCATATGGGGCTCACGGTCTTAATTCCCATTTTACAGGTGAGGTAACTGAGGCACAGAGAAGTGATTCGCCCAAGGTCACCCAGCAGGCACGTGGCGGAGCCAGGGTTAGCACCCGGGTCCCTCTGACTCCCAGGCCCGTGTTCTGTCCATTAGGCCGTACCGCTTCCCTACTCATACCTACTAAGCAGATGATATCTACTGACTCTCCTGTCCTCTTCCAAGGGCTCAGTACAGTGCTCTGCGCCAAGCGAGCACTCTGTAAGTGCCGTTGACCGACTCCTCCCTCGTTCAACCCGCGTATTCAGTCGGCCACGGGATTCTGCCGGTTCTAACTTCACAACATCTCTAGAATCCGCCCTTCTCCTCTCTATCCAAACTGCTCCCCCGCTGACCCTCCGCGACTCCCGCGTCAGACTCCTTGCTGACCTCCCTGCCTCCAGTCTCTCCCCTCTTCACTCTGCTGCATGGATCGTTTCTCTACAGAAACGTTCAGTCCATGTCACACGCCGCTCCTCGAGACCCTCCTTGCCCATCCACCCCCACGACCCTCAGAAACTCCTCACCGTCCGCTTTAAAGGGCTCAATCAGTTGGCCCCCTCCTACCTTTCCTCACTGATCCGGAACAACCCAGCCCGCGTACTCTGCTCCTCTAATGCCAATTTATCTCGCCGCCGACCTCTCGCCCACAGCCTCCCTCTGGTCTGAAGCTCCCTCTCTCTTCGTAGCCAACAGACGATCACTCTCCCCCCCCTTCAAAGCCCACCTAAAATCACATCTCTTCCAAGAGGGCTTCCCCGACTAAGTTCTCACCCTCCCGACTCGGTCAACTAAACACTTGACCGCATACCCTTTAACCCCTTTGGTATTCACCCCACTCCCACGACCCTCACGTCCGTCTCCATTATTTATTTTAATGTGTCTGTCCCCGCTAGACCGTGTCATCGTCAGTGGTCTCTATTGAGTATTTACCGTGGGCAGAGCACTGTAGTAAGCACTTGGGAGAGTACGGTATAACGGAGTGGGTAGACACGTTCCCTGCCCGCAGGAGCTGCCAGGCTAGGGACGAGCTTACGGTCTGTGGTCTAGTCTCTAAGCTTCTTGAGGGCAGAGATCGTGTCCGCTAATTCTGTCGTCCTCTCCCAAGTGCTCGCCACAGTGCTCTGCACACGGTCGACTGGCAGCTCCTTGAGGGCGAGGATTGTGTCTGCTTGTACTCTCCCCAGGACAAAGCTTTGGGCACAGAGTAAGTGCTTACTCAATAAATGCCATTGATTGATTGATCGATTGGCTGGGAAAGGTGAGGGACAGTATCAGTATACACAGGAGGAACACCGTTTGGCCACCTACTCGGTGTGGTGTGCTGTACTAAACGCTTGGGAAATGCAGAATAAAGTGACGCGTTGCCGGTCCACACCGAGCTTCCAGTCTAGTGGGGGAGACCGACAAATATTTCCGACTCTGCGGGGGATGAGGGAAGTGAATTGAAGGGATGGGCACACAGGAGAAGCGGGGTGGCCCGGGGGGAGGAGCCCGGGCCGGGGAGTCGGAGGACCTGGGTTCTAATCCCCGCTCTGCCACGTGCCTGCTGTGTGAGCTGGGCTTAGGTCATTTCATTTCTCGGGCCTCAGTTACCTCATCTGTCAAATGAGGATTCAGTACCTGTTCTCCCTCCCCTTTTGACCGCGAGCCCCGTGTGGAACGCGGACTGTTTCTGCCCTGATTATCTTGTATCTGCCCCAGCGCTTGGCACGCGGTAAGCGTTTATGAAACAGCGCAGTTATCGTTATTACCGTTATGAGTGCCGAGGAGGGGGTGAAGGAGTCCGGAGGGGCTGGCAGGGGGAGGCGGGCCGAGGAGTTCAGGGTGAGGTGGGTCGCGCTTCCCTGCGCCGGCCGGGACCGACCCCGGGGCCCGTCCCCGACCCCTGGCCGGTCCAGGTCCCGGCCACCGGACGCACTCCGGCCGCCCCTCGGACCGGACCGACAGGGCCCCGGAGGCCCTCGGGGCCAGCGTGGAGGCCTGCTGGGGGGAGGAGCCTCGGCCCGAGAGCGGGGAGGGCCGGGGGCTCCCGCGGCCTCAGACTTTTTCGAAAAGGCCTTCTGGCCTGGTCGCCCCCCCTTCCGGGCCTAGCCTCCAGTCCCGGTGCAGGTGACGGGCACCGGGTCGTTGGCGTTCCAGGAAAGTTTCCCCCACCCCCCCCCCCTCTGGCCGCCGGCCCCCCGCCGAAGGGCCCGGGATATTTCGGGCCGGACCCTAATAATATCCCACGGCGAGCACGCCCACACTCCCATCAGGGCCCCTCCGCTGTTTGCTTTGGAAACTCGCTGGGCCTGTCTGTGCCCGGCCGGCCTGGCCGGCCCGGTGGAGGAGAGCTGGCCGCCCCCCCCCCCCCCCCCCGCCTCCCGCATCCTGGGCCGGGGATCCCCACTCTGGCCTTCCTCCCTCCCAGCACCGAGTTTCAGGGGACTTGGGGGCCCGGGAGCGGATGAGTAGGTAAAGGTAAACATCGCCTTGATTCTATTTAGTTGCCATTGTTTTTACGAGATGTTCTTCCCCTTGACTCTATTTATTGCCATCGTTCTTGTCTGTCCGTCTCCCCCCGATTAGACCGTAAGCCCGTCAAACGGCAGGGACCGTCTCTATCTGTTGCCGACTTGTTCATCCCAAGCGCTTAGTACAGTGCTCTGCTCATAGTAAGCGCTCAATAAATACTATTGAATGAATGAATGAATAAAGGGGTTCGGTCTGGGTGGGATTTGGCCGTCGCTGCCCGGCAGCCCGCCGGCTCCCTGTGCCCTGGACCCTCCGGGCTGGGATGCAACGAGAGGATCCCGAGCCCCGGAAAGGGGTCCGGGCTGGGCCCCGGGAAGGAGGCTTAGCCGTGCTGGGCCAGGCTGAGGCAAGTCGAGCTGAGCCCAGCTGGGATTCATTCATTCATTCAATCCTACTTATTGAGCGCTTACTGTGTGCAGAACACTGTACTAAGCGCTTGGAAAGTACAGTTCGGCAACAGATGGAGACACTCCCTACCCACCGCCGGGCTCCCAGTCTAGAAATGAGTCAGGAGACGCCGAACCGAGCTGTGCCGGGCCAAACTGAGCTGAGCTGGGCCGGGCTGGGCCTCGCCGAGCTGAGCTGTGTAGAGCAGGACCAGGCCGGGCCGGGTTAAACCGAGCCACGCCGAGCTGTGCCGGGTGGAACTGAGCCTTAATGAGCTGTCCCGGGCCGGGCCGGGCCGAGCCGTGCGGAGCAGAGCCCGGCGTCTCTTGACCATCCTAACGGCCGTTGGCACCGGAGCCGGGCGGAGTGGGGAGAAAGTGGCTGGGTGAGGATACGTTGGGTCCCCCTGCCCACTGGGGCTCATGTGACTCGCCGTTTCCATGGTGCCCCACCCCCCGCCCATCACCGGAGTGGGACACGTGAACCCGCAGCCTCCCCGGAATCGGCGTGTCAGTGGGGGTGCAGCGGGCCGGCGTCCGCGTGTGTATATGCACATAAGTATGTGCACCTAGGTGTGTACATGTGACCCGACCCTCCTCCGTCCCCCCGCCTCAGTCTCGCCCAACTCCCTACCCTCTCCTCAGCCTTCCTCTGGACCCGTCGATGTCTCCTCCCTTCTGTCTCCTCCTCCTCTTCCTCCCTCCCCTCTCCTCTTCCTTCTCCCCCTCCTCCCTCCCTTCCTCCAGCCCATCAGCCCCCCACTTTGTATTTTGTTCACATCCCCGCCACTTACCTACTCAGTCTCACTCCACTGTCTAGCCTATCATCTATTCAGTGATTTCATCCCAATCCACTCGCACCACCACCGGCTCGGTCCCGGTCCTTCCCCGGAACCCGCTCCTGATCCCCTGCCCCCACCCCCCTAAGCAGAGACCGTTCGACCCCTCACTTTCAGAGGGGCCGGAGCCGAGAGCGTGTCACGGCTTCCGGGGATACCGTCCCAAGGGCTTGGCACAGGGCTGCGCACCGACTGCAGTGTCCGTACGGGTTGTAGAGAGAGGGAGGCGGGGGAGGGCAGGGGGAATGGGGTGGAGGGAAATAGGGGAGGGAAAAACAGAGGGAAGGAGGTGTGAGATGCAGGGAGATGGAGGGAAGGGGGGGACAAAGGAAAGGAGGTAGGATGAGGCTGGATGGAGGGAGAAGGAGATGGGAGTTGGGGAAGGGGATGGAGGAAGAGGGGAACAGAAGAAAAGAAGTGGGAATCTGAGGAAGGGGAGAAATAGAGGGGCAGTGGGGGAGGAGAGAGAGGGAAGCAGGTGGGAGAAGGAAGGTGGAAGGAGAGGGGACCGACGGAGGGGAGACAGAAGAGGAAAGGACAGCCCCTTTCCTCAGGCTACTTTTGATTCACTCCAAAAATCACATCCACTTCAGGGGCAGCAGCTCCCAGGGCAGGCAATGAAGCTCTCACTTCCTAGGGTGGGAGGGATGGAGTTGGGGTGGGGGTCCTGAGGGGCTGCCCCCCAGACTGGGGCGAATGGGACTGCCGCTGGCCCCGGAAGAACGGGGGTGTGGAGCAGGCTAGCCGCCTCCCGGCCATCCCCTAGTGGTTTCCTGAGCAGAGCTGACCCCGCACTAAGCCTTGTGCTAGGCCTCGTGCTGGGTTTCGGGGCCGAGCAGCCCAGCGGAAGGTAGTGACACGTTCCCCGAGGGTGAGGGAGGAAGAACCAGGACCGAGCCGATGGTGACGATGGTCGATTAGACTGTAAGCCCGTCAGAGGGCAGGGACTGTCCCTGTCTGTTACCGATTTGTACATTCCAAGTGCTTAGTACAGTGCTCTGCACATAGTAAGCGCTCAATAAATACTATTGGATGAATACAAGTGGGTCGGGACGTGATCGCTGAGTAGATGATGGGTTAGACGAGATGGGTAAGCGCTGAGCACGTGAACAACGTAAAGAGAAAGAGGAGGTGGATGGGCTTCCCCTCCACAGGCCCCTGGAGATTGGGGCAGGAGCAGGGCTTATTCTCTGACAGGGTGTCTCTTCATTATTATAATAATAATAATAGTTGTGGTATTCATTAAGCGCTTACTATGTGGCAGACACTGTACCAAGCTCCGGGGTGGCGACGAGCAAATTGGGTTGGACGCAGTCCCTGTCCTACTGGAGGGTCTCGGTCTCCATCCCCGCTTTACAGATGAGGTAACTGAGGCGCGGTTCGGTGACTTGCCCAAGGTCATACAGCAGACACGAGACGGAGCCGGGATTAGAACCCGGGACCTTCTGAGTTCCAGGTCTGCGCCCTGTCTACTCTGCTTCTCTATGAGATGGGGGGAGACCTAAATCCTCCTGCCCACAGTCCTAACGCCCAGAAAGAACAACGGGCAGCAAATGGCAGGCACTTCTAGCCACAGAGGGAAGCCAAGCCTCCTACCCCAAGCCGAGGACCCTGGGGCTGCCTTCCTGTCCCTCCCTCGGAACAGAAGGAAGAATATTTATCCTTTATCGCAGGGAGGCAGGGTGACCTATCGATCGATCAGTGGTCTTTATTGAGCGTTTGCTACGTACTGAGCGCTGTTCTAAAAGCTTGGGAGAGTAAAGTGCAACAGAATTAGTGGTCGCGTTCCCGGCCTGTAACAAGCTTGCGAGTCTACAGACCTAGTGGAAAGAGTCCCGGACTTAAAAGTCAGGTTCTAATTCCATTTGCCTGCTGGGTGACCTTGGGCCAGTCACTTTGCTGCTCTGGGACTTTGTTTCCTCGTCTGTAAAATGGGGAATCAAATATCCGTTCTCTCTCCGTGTTAGAATGAGAACACTACAGAGGCAGGGCCTGCATCTGACCTGATTACTTTGTATCGCCCCAGCGTTTAGCTCAGGAATTGGCCTGTGGTGAACACTTAATATTCTTAATGGCATTTATTAAGCGTTTTCCATGTGCCAGGCACCGGGGTAGAGCGTGGCTCAGTGGAAAGAGCTCGGGTTTAGGAGTCAGAGGTCATGGGTTCTAATCCCGGCTCTGCCACTTGGCAGCTGTGTGACTTTGGGCGAGTCACTTCACTTCTCTGGGCCTCAGTTCCCTCATCCGTAAAATGGGGGTGAAGACTCTGAGCCTCACATGGGACAACCCGATTACCCTGTATCTACGCCAGGGCTTAGAACAGTGCTCAGCACATAGTAGGTGCTTAACAAATACCAACATTATTATTATTATTATTACACAAGTTAATCAGGTTGGACACAGGTCATGTCCCACGTGGGGCTCACAGTCATTCATTCATTCTTTCATTCATTCAGTTGTATTTATTGAGTGCTTACTGTACTGAGCGCTTGGGAGAGGGCAATACAACAGTAAACAGACACATTCCCCGCCCACAACGAGCTTTCAGGCTCGAGAGGGGGAGACAGACATCAATACAAATAAAGAAGCGACAGACATGTACCTAAGCGCTGTGGGGCTGGGAGGGAGGAAGAAGGAAGGGAGAAGTCAGGGTGACGCAGAAGGGAGTGGGAGAAGAGGAAAGGGGGGCTTAGTCTGGGAAGGCCTCTTGGAGGAGGTGGGCCTTGGAATGAGGCTTCGAAGACGGGGAGAGTCATTGTCGGATTTGAGGAAGGAGGACGTTCCATCTCAGAGGTAGGACAGGGGCTGAGGGGCGGCGGCGGCGAGACGGGCGAGATCGAGGCACAGCGAGAAGGTCGGCATTAGAGGAGCGAAGCGTGTGGGCTGGCTGGTAGAGGGAGAGTAGCGAGATGAGGTAAGAGGGAGCAAGTCTTCATCCCCATTTTGCAGATGAGGTGACTGAGGCCCAGAGAAGTGAAATGACTTGCCCAAGGGCACACGGCAGACAAGTGGCACTGCCGGAATTAGAACCCAGATCCTCTGACTCCCGGCCCATGCTCTTTCCACTAGGCCATGCTCCTTATTATGCATCAAGCCCTGCTCTAAGCACTGGGGTACGTAAAAGTTAATCGGGTGGGACACAGTCCCTATCCCACATGAGACTCACAGTCAGTATAGGAAGGAGACCAGGAATTGAATGTCCATTTTACAGTTGAGGAATCTGAGGCACAGAGAAGTGAAGTGACTTGTCCAAGGTCACCCAGCAGGAAAGCGGTAGAGCCGGGATTAGAACCCAGGTCCTCTGGCTCCCAGGCCCGTGATCTGTCCACCAGACTGTGCTGCTTCCCCGACCATCATGGTCATTTAGTAAGTCCTTACCGGGTAATAGGGTCGGACACAGTCCCTGTCCTACACGGGGCTCACGGGCTCTGGCCTGGGTGGGAGGTTTCTTGTGAGTGGCCAGTGGTTCCGGAGCTCCAGACCTGGCTCTCTCCGCCCCCCCCCCCCCTTGCCACCGGATGCCCCATGCTCCCTGGGCAGATGCCCCACCTCCTTCTGGGCATTTGCCCAGTGGTTCGGCAGAGAGGAAGCCGTCCTGGGCAGTCCGCTTGCTTAGCCGTACCAAGCCCCGTACCCGCCTTCCCAACCAGGGACTTCCCTTGTATTCAGTGCCCCCCCAACTTCCAGAGCGGTTTTGCCCCCTCCCCGTGCCCTGCGGGCTTCCTCTCTCACCCCAGGCCAAAGGGTTCTAGCAGGGGCAATTCTAGCAGGGGCAACCCGACCTGGTGACCCCTCTCTGGGGGGAGAAAGGGAAGAGACCGGGATAGAGGGGACAGAGGGAGGGATGGAGAAAGGAGGGAGAGAAGGGAGAAGGAAGGGTCAGGGCAAAGACGAGGGAGGGAGGAAGAAAAGGGGGAGGGAAAGGACAGGGATGAAGGAAGGGAGGGAGGGGAAGGACGGATAGAAGGGTGGAAGAGTGAGGGAGGGGAGGGAAGGTACAGGGACTAAGGGAGGGAGGAAAAGACGGGGAAAGAGGGGAGGATCAGGGATGGTGGGGAGGGAAGGGTACGATGGAGGGAGAGTTGGAGAAAGGGGACGGGAAGGGAGAAGGACAGGGCTGGAGGAACAGGAGAGGGAGGGGAGCATGGAGGTTCGCTTAGAAGACTGGGCAGATGTGCATGTTTGTGTGTCTCTGTGTGTTTGTGTGGCTGGTAAAAGTGCAGCTAAGTTACACACACACACAAATGCACGGGCACACATGTCCTTCCTGCCCTCCGCCTCAGTCCCCAGGAGAAAGAGTGTCTTTGTCGGCCAGGAGGGCAAGTGGAGGCGAGGTATTTCCGGGAATTGTGTCACTCATGACTTTGAGGTTCGACCCTCTCCACAGCTTCCTGGGCCCTGGAAGGGGACTCTTCCTGGCCATCCCCCTGCCTCTGGTCCAGCCGCGACCCACTGGGCCCGAACCCACAGCCACGGGCCCCTGGAGAGATCTCGTGGGGAAGCCCGGACGGCCAATACGGGGCCCCGGAGATAGGGGAGGGGTCTGCTGCTCTGGGCGGTTGAGGGTGAGGAGGCAGAGAGGTAGGGATTCTGAGTTCTAATCCGGGCTCCGCCACTTGTCGGCCGTGGGACCTTGGGGAAGTCATTTCGCATCTCTGGACCTCAGTTACCTCATCTGTAAAATAAGGATTGAGACTGTGAGCCCCACGAAGGGGACAGGGACTGTGTCTAACCCCATGTGCTTGTATCCCTCCCAGTGCTTAGTACAGTACCCGGCGCATAGTAGGAGTTCAAAAAATACCACAATTAATATTAAAGCGGGAGCCCGCGAAGGGCCACCTGGGCCTCTGCCGTCTTCCAGATGGCTGGACGGAAACCAGAACCGGGCCAGACACGCCTGCTCCCCCTCAGGCTCGCCGGCTCCTAACTTCCTGCAGGCAGGGTCGCGTCTACCGACTCTATTTCCCCCTCATTCGTTCATTCGATCGTATTTATTGAGCACTTACTGTACTAAGCCCTTGGGAAAGTACAATACTTTCAGCACAGTGCTCGCACGCTACAGATTGGAAGCTCCCTGAGGACTGGAATGATATCTACTAACTCTGTTGTCCTCTTCAGCTCCTTGAGGGCAGGGAACGTATCTGCTAACTCTATTGGACTCTCCCAAGTGCTCAGTACAGTCCTCTGCTCACAGTAGCCTGTCAACTCTCTGGGGGCTGGGGTCGCGTCTGCTAATTCTGTTGTCCTCTCCCGACTGTTCAATATAGTGCTCTGCGTAGCGTAGGCTAAGTTCCCTGCCTACTAATTCTACTGTCCTCTTCTGAGCACTGAGTGCTCTCTACACCGTCGACGCTGCTCAGTACATACCACTGACTGACCGAGTCCCCGCGGGGCCCGGAATACAGAGCCCCCGGTTCCAGGACGTTGTTCACGGCGGAGACAGTGAGAGCCGGAGGTGTGGGGGCCGCGTGGGGCTGTCGGGGCTGCCCCTCCCCGGCTCTCACTTCCTCTTTCCCTTCCCCCTTTCTATCCCTTTCTTTCTGGCACCGCCGCCCCCAATCCATCCCCCCCTGGAGCACCCTCCCCCAACACCCCTCCGCACCATGTGCATAGTCACATACACGTCACACACGTGTGCGTGGCGGTTCCTGGAGAAGGGCATCTCCAGGAAGTGGTGGCGGGTCCTTTCTCTGACCTTGGTGGTCACATTTGATCCCAGAGCCCTCAGTTGACCCCCGTGGCTACAGTTGACCTCGGTGGCCACAGTTGACGCCGGCTGACCCCGACGGTCTGCCCTGGGCCGGGAAGGGGCCTGACTCTCAACCTTCTTCTGCCCTCTCTCTCGCTCTGGTTCTCTCTCCTCTCCCTCCGAAACCCTGGGCCCCGTCGAACCAGAGATTCCCAGCTCCCTGCACTCCTTGCCAGAAGCGACGGCACGCCGCTGGGTGAGGGTCGTGGGAGTGACTGAGCTCTTACACTGGGCCAAGCGTTGTGTACTGCGCGGGGATTATGGAGGCGGCTGCAGGCCAGCCGAGGAGTTATGAAACGCTCCCTCACTCCAGGCCCCGGGCTTCTGCCGGTCGTCCCCGTGTCTGCGGGTGTCACCCGGGCCCGCTGAAAGCCGCACCGTCCCTGCCCCCGGCCTGGAGGACATCCGCGCTGGCGGGAAGGAGCCCACGGCCCGGGATGTCCAGGGCCCCGAGGAATGTGGGGGCCGGGCACCCGGCCGACAGCGGCACCTGTCAGGCGCAAGAGAGGCCTGGCCCTCGGACGGACGGAGGCCGCCGAGGTCGACGGGTGCCAGGACGCCCGGTCGACGGCTCCTTATCTGCCCCGGGAGCGGTGACCCCTGCCAGAGTCCCGGGGTTCAGGCCAGGACATTGCGGAGCTGGGGAGGGGCCAGAGCTGACCTCACAGCAGGCGCCCCCAGCCCATCCAGCCCCGTCGGCCACGCCCGGCCACGGCACAATTCCCCCGTCTCTGTCCGGGCGGGGAGAGCCGGGAACGCGGCCCGGAAGGTTATTCCCGGCTCCCTCCCCACTGGAGACTCCGCCACCTGGACTCTCCCCGACATGCTCCCTCCCCCTTCACATCCATCCGGCCCCTGCTCTCCCCAGCCTCAAAGCCCTCCTAAAAACATCACGCCTCCTCCAGGAGGCCCTCCTCGACTAGCCTCTCATCTCCCCCCGGCCTCTCAGCCGTGTCATCTGAACACTCGGCTGCTCACCCTCGCCGGCCCACTAGCACTTTGGAATTTACAATGTGCCAAGCCCTGTGCCGAGCACTGGAATACGTGCCAGATAATCAGGTCATTCAGTCTGTGCCCCACACGGGGCTCACGGTCTAAGGGGGAAGGGAGAAGAGGGATCTGATGAGGAAAAGGAGACCCAGAGAGGTTAAGCGACTTGTCCGAGGTTACACAGCAGGCAAGTGGCAGAGATGGATTTAGAACCCGGGTCTTCTAACTCTCAATCCCATGCTCTTCCCACTAGGCCCCGGTGACTATGCTCTCTCGGTTACTCCTCCCTGTTAATAATAATAATAATAATAATAATAGTAATTTTGGTATTTGTTAAGTGCTTACTGTGTGCCCTGCACTGTACTAAGCATTGGGTTGGACACAGTCCCTGTCCCACATGGAGATCCCAGTTTCAAACCCCATTTTACATATGAGGTAAGTGAGGCGCAGAGAAGTGAAGTGACTTAACCAAGGTCACACAGCAGACAAGTGGTGGAGCTGGAATTAGAACCCGTGATCTTATTTTAGTATCTGCCTCCCCTTCTAAATTGTAACCTCCCTCAGGGCAGAGATCATAATAATAATGTTGGTATTTGTTAAGCGCTTACTATGTGCCGAGCACTGTTCTAAGCGCTGGGGTAGACATAGGGGAATCAGGTTGTCCCACGTGGGGCTCACAGTCTTAATCCCCATTTTACAGATGAGGGAACTGAGGCACAGAGAAGTTAAGTGACTCGCCCACAGTCACACAGCCGACAAGTGGCAGAGCCGGGATTCGAACTCATGAGCCCTGACTCCAAAGCCCACGCTCTTTCCACTGAGCCACGCTGCTTCTCCAATGTTTAAAACTCTTCAAAACTCCCAAGTACTCCGTACAGTGCTCTGCACACCCTGGAATTCCTGGAGTTCCTCGAGGGCAGGGATCGTGTCTACTAACTCTTTTGTCTTCTCCCATGTGCTCAGTACGGTGCTCTGCACGGTAGACTGCAACTTCCTTGAGGGCCGAGATTGTGCCTGTGTCCTCTCCGAAGTGCTCAGCCCAGTGTTGTGCACACAGTAGACCGTCACCTCCTAAAGGGCAGGGATCGTGTCAACTAACTGTATCCAAGTCCCCCGAGTGCTCGGTACGGTGCTCTGCCCGGAGTGGGCACGCAGTACGCACGCTCGCTGACGAGCCGGTCTGGGCAAGCCTCCTCCGCGTTCGGAGACGTCGATTTCCCAACTCCCTGGCTCCCCGGACGTTCCCGAATGTGCAGCGTGTCTCGGGCTCGGACTTTGGCCGCCGAGGCCGGGCCCCTGGAGACGTCTCAGTATCGAGGCCGGAGAGGGCCGGGCTGGAAGGGAGGGTCGCAGCTGGTCACATTCCGCGGCCTGAATTAGCTCCCAGCAGCTCGAGGGCTGACTGGCCTCTGACGGCCACATTTCCTCCTCCGTGGGCTCCCCGGTGCGGTGGTGGGGCCTGCGGCGGCAGGACGCCTCATCGGCTCGTTTTCTCTGGGGCAGCGCCCCGGCCCCCACCTGTCGCCCCCAACCCTGGCAGACCGGACCCGGGTCGGTGAAGAGGTTGGCGACCCCCATGTGGGAAAGGACCTATAAAAGAGTTTTGCTTGGGTTGGCCACAGGCCACTGGTGGCTTGGGTGTGTGTATGCGTGTGTATTTGTGTGCGCGGGCGCTTTTACACAACCGAAACATTAGAGGATGGGTGGGAGGCCACCCCTTCTGGAATCTCCCACCTCTCCCCGGAGCGGGAAGAGAGAGAGCAGGGGCCCCTCGGGGCTGGTTGGCTCCGGGCCCGCTTCGGAGGACACCCCCGGAGAAGGAAAAGTCGAACTTCCCCGGGCGAGCTAGCCACCCCCTCCCGAGGGTTTGCACGACTCAAGCGTGCGGTGGCCGCTCGGACCGTCGCGATCACGGCCCGACACCCCGGGGCTCCTCGCCCGGGGCGCGCCGGCCTCCGGCCTCCTCCTCCTCCGCCGGCTCCCGGCCTCCCAGCTCGGCCCCGCCGGACGGGATCCCCCCAGGTGCGGCCTCGGCCCCCGGCCCCGAAGGAGGAGGCCAGACGGGGCTCTCCGAGCCCCTGGAGACGGTGCGAGGGTCCAGCGGGGCCTCCCACAGGCAGCAAACAGATTTGACAAAGCAGCGAGACCACAGAGGCAAAGCTAAGTGTCTGGGCCGGGGCCACGGGGATCGGGACTGTTTGTTTTTAAAGAAGGTGCCAGTGGGAGAAGACAGGTCCAGCGCACCCCTTGTGGTCCCGGAGGCTTGGACGGTCCTCTCCCCTGGAGCTCACCGCCTCGCGGAGAGCCGTGAGGGACGGCGGAGGGCCTAAGCAGCACGGCCTAGGGGATAGAGCAAGGGCCTGGGAGTCAGAAGGATTTGGGGTCTAATTCTGGCTCCGCCACTTGTCTGCTGGATGCCCTTGGACAAGTCACTTAACTTATCCATGCCTCAGTTCCCGCATCTGTAAAACGGGGATTAAGACTGTGAGCTCCATATAAGACGCGGACGGTGTCCAATCCAGGTAGCTGGGGTATGTACCCCAGTGCTTAGAACAGTGCCTGGCATGTAGTAAGCACTTAATAAATACCATTAGCATTATTATCATTATTATTATTATCATCATCCTCCTCTCCTTCTTATAGCTGAGGAAACTGAGGCCCCGGAAGAAGTGGGGACTGGCCAAGACCGTTCTCCAACTCTTTTAGAGAAGGACCTGGGTCTAAAGGGAGAGCCCGGGCCCGGGAATCGGAAGACCTGGGTGTGACCTTGCACCAGTCACTTCCCTCTAGACTGGAAGCTGGTTGTGGGCAGGGAACGCGCCTATCAACTCTGTTGTGTCGGACTCTCCCAGATGCTCAGTACAGTGTTGTGCACTCAGTAAAAGGGTCAGTAAATACCAATCGATTGATTTGCGGGACCTCAGCCTCCTCCTCTGTAAAACGGAGATGAAATCCCTGTCGTCTCGCCCCCTTAGACCATGACCACAATGTGGGGCAGAGGCTGCGTCCGACCTGATTATCTTGTATGTACCCTGGCGCTCAGCGCAGTGTCTGGCACAGAGTAAGAGGGTCACAGACACCACAGGGAGTATTATTTATGGGGGAGGAACCTGGGACTCAGGGAGCAGAAGTGACTCCTCTCAAATGAGCGGGGGCAGAGCGCGGGCTAGGACTCAGGTCCTCGTTTTCCCCGCCCCATGCGGGGACCACTACTAGTCCTCTTGGTTGGACTTTCAGGCCCCGGGGGATGGGGAGCCCAGGAGAACAGCTCCGCGAAGTATCAGTCGAGTAGGAGTCACAGAGTTTCTTCCGAGGGGCAGCGGGGAGAGGCCGGAGGCGGGAGAGAGGGGAAGGGGCGGAAAAGAGCGGACTGGCCATTGGGGTGAAGAGCCAGAAATCCTCAAAAATCTCTGACTCCGGGAAGAGTGATCTAGTCTCCCTTTGTCCCGACCAATTCCGGGACCTGGGTGGGGCGGGGAGGCCCGGGAGGTGGATGACGCCGGGGTCCTGGGGGGCTGTGGGAATTTCGTCTGCACTGTGCCCAGGAGGCCGGGGGAGCAGGGGGGAGGAGAGGGAAGGGCCGCTGGAGCGTGGGAGGAGCACTAGATCAAGGAGGAGCACTAGAGCACGGAAGGCTACCCGAGTGCTCTCTGGCAAGGGAGAGAGGAAGTGGGAGGCACGTTTGGCAAAATGCAGCGGAGAGCCTGAGGCGGCCGGACAGGACAAGGAGCGGGGCCGGGCAGAGGCGGGCACGCTCCGACGGGGACATCCTGGCCCCGCCCCGGCCCCGGCCCTGCCGCCTCACAGAATGGCCCTGCCCATCTCCCCCGCGGCGGCCATCTTGTAGGAGCGAGGCATTTCTTCCAGGTCCTCGATGCCACAGGCCGCTCCGTGCCTCCATCTCTCTGTCTCTGTCCCTCTTCCTCCCTTTCTTTCAGTTTCTGTCTGTTTTTGCCTTTTCATCTCTCCTTTTCTGTCCCTTCCTCTCCTGGGCTCTCTACATCTCTTTTTTACTTGTCTCTATATTCTCTTTGTTGCTGTCTCTCTTTTTGCCTCTCTATCTCTGTCTTTGACGCCACCTGTTCCTTTCTGTCATTCTTCGATTCTTTCTTTTCCTCCTCTCTCTGCTTCTCTCTTCATCTCTATCTGTTTTTGTCTCTTTCTGTCCGACTCTTCACCTCTCCCTTTCTATCGTTTTATGACTCGCTCTTTTCCTCCTCGTCTCTCTACCTCTTGCTTCATCTCTATCTCTCTTTTTGCCTCTTTCCTCTCTGCCTTTGACTCTTCATCTCTTCCTTTCTACCTCTATTTCTCTCCTTGTCTCACTACATCTCTTTGATTCTGCTCTCTTTCTGTTTCTGACTTTCCCTCTTTTTCTCTGATTGTCTTTGTCTCTGTCTTTATTGGATTGTCTTTGTCTCTCTCTGTATCTTTTTATCTCTCCCTCTTTCGCTTTGTCTCTGACTCTACATCTGTCCCTCACTATCTCTGTTTCTCTCTTTGTCTGACTCCTTGTCTCTGCCTCATTCTCTTTCTCTTCATCCTCTCTGTTTTTCTCTGACTCTCTTTGTCTCTGAGTTTCCTTCTTTTTTGGTCTCTGTCTGCTTTTCTCTAAACGTCTCCTCTTTGTTTCTCCTTCTGACTCTTTCACTCTGTGGATCGTCTCTGTGTCTCACCTTGTCTCTCTTTCTATGCGTCTCTTACCTTCTAGCTATTTCTCTCTCTTTGTCTGGGTCGGTCTGTCTCTGTTTCTTACTCTCTCCCTGTCTGTCTCTCTTTTTTTCTCTGTCAGTCTCTCTCTGTCTCTCACCCTCTCACCATCTGGCTCTCTTTGTCTCTGTCAGTCTGACTCTCTTCATCTCTGTGTTTCTTACCCTCTCGCTGTCTGCCGTCCCTCTCTGTCTCTGTCATTCTGACTCTCTCTCTTCCTCTTTATCGGTCTGCCTCTCTGCCTCTGTCAGTCTGCCTTTTTCTCTCTGTCTCTCTCAGTCTGCATCTCTTACTGTGTCTATCTGTCTCTGTTCGTCTACCTCTCTCTCTCTATCTCACTCTTTTTGTATCAGTCTCTATCGGTCTGCCTCTGTTTCTGTCTCTGTCGGTCCACCTCTGTCTGTCTCTCTGTCTCTGTCGATGTGCCTCTCCCTCCCTCCCTCTCTCTTTCTGTCTCTTGCTGGCCTTGATGATTCGGGTGGCAGACAGCAGATCTTTGCCGGGTGCTATAAAACCCTCTTCTCCTGGATTTTTCCAAACAGTTCTAGGGTTTTGTTTTCCCCTGTGGATTTTCTGTCTCGTTTTAAGTCTCACTCAGTCACCTGTACTCCTGACCCAGCCTGGCAAGCTCCTGGAAATGTCTCCCCGACCCCGGGGGGACTGGAGGGACCGGCAAAGGGGCTCGGGGGGGATGGCTGGAGGGGTGGGAGTGAGGGGGCTAGGCAGTTGGAGGAGTGGAGGTTGGGGAAGCTGGAGGAGCAGGGGGCTGGAGGGGCTGGAAATGTATCCTGGCTTCCACTCCCCACCCATGCCACTCCCCAGGCTCTCGTCCGGGCCGCCTCGATCCCCCAGCTCCGTTTCTGGAGATTCCCGCCCCGCAGAAGCCCCTCCCGGACCCAGGGGTCCCAACTGGTGCCCCGAGTTTCTGAGGGAGGCAACGTGGCCTTGTGGAAAGAGGCTGACCCTGGGACTCAGGAGACCAAGGTTTGAATCCTAGCACCGCCACTTGCCTGCTGAGTGACCTTGGGTGAGTCATTAGGCAAGAAGCAGCGTGGCTTAGTGGATTGAACAGGGGCCTTGGAGTCAGAGAGTCTTGGGTTCTCTTCCCGGCTCTGCCATATGTCTGCTGTGTGACCTTGGGAAAGGCACTTCACTTCTCTGGGCCTCAGTTACCTCAACTGGAAAATGGGGATTAAGACTGTGAGACCTATGTGGGACAGGGACCGTGTACAACCCAATTGCTTTTTTATCAATCCCAGTGCTTAGTACAGTGTTTGGCATGCAGTAATAACTTAATAATACCACAATTATTATTATTTTACCTCTCTGGGCCTCAGTCTCTTCATCCATAAAATAGGGGTTTAATCCATGTTTTCCTTCCATCTTTGATCGGGAGCCCCATGTGAGAGAAAGACTGTGTCCGACTTGATTACCCTATATCACCCCCCAGTGCTTGGCACAGTGTTTGGCACCCAGCGAGCACTTAATAACCCTGTTACTTCTCATTAATCCCCCTCGGGTTCTGCTTGCTGCATCCCCACCCTCCCGGGGGGGGGGGGCAACTGAGGGGGCTTTGTCGGGCAGTGTGGACCGCGGTGGCCGACGGCAGGGAAGAGTACGTCAGGACCGGTGGCTTTTTCAATCAATCCGTCAATCAGTGGTATTTATCGAGCACTTACTGTGCGCAGAGCACTGTGCTAAGTGCTTGGGAGAGGACAATATGGGTGATAGGTGCCCTGCCCTCGACGAGTTTTTCTCGGTGCTACTGGTGCTGGATCCAGGTCCGTGCTCCTTCCCCGTCTGTGCCTCGGTCTCTCCCCGGGACGGGGGGGTCGGTCCCTCCATCTTGCCCTCTCCAGCTCCAGAGAGGGGAACGATTCAGGGGCCTCCCCCCAGGCCAGGCCTGCTCCAGGATTCGCTGCCGACTCCCCGGAGAAGGGGGTGCTGACAGGGTCCTTTTAGGGACCCCCCCGGGCCCTAATCTGCTGTTTTCTAGCAATCCCTGCACGTGCCGGCCCGGGTACATATAGTCGGGGAGCTCTGGTCGGGCCGGTGGGGATCACGGGCCCGGACAGTCCCTGGCCTTGGCTCTCCCCCGCCCGGACCGCCACCGGGAGGACGTGGCCCCGGGGACGGGCGTCTCTGTATCAGTAATTCACTCATTCGGGTCCCTCCCCTCCCCGACCCTCACCCCCACGGCTGCTGTGGGTATCGGGGGTGGGGGTTGGTGGCATAAGGGGCTGTGAGCGTGGAGGGCTGTGGCTGTGGGGGGCTGGGGGTGCAGGGGTCTCAGGGAGATAGAGGCACAGGAGGCTGAGGGCAGGTGGTCTGGGGGGCTGGGGGCATGGGGAGCTCAGTCTTGTGGGCATGGAGGGTGTGGAGGTCTCAGGGACGTGTGGGCATGAAAGGGTGTGGGGGGGGTCAGGAACTTGCAGGCATGGGGGGGGTGTAGAGAGCTCGGGGGGGTGGTCTAAGGGCATGGGAGGGTATGGGCAGCTCAGGAGCTTGTAGGCACGGGAGGGGGTGGAAGGCCCAGGGAAATGGAGGGTGTGGGGGGGGCTAAGGGGCCTGTGGGCGTGGGAGGGCATGGGGGGCTTAGTGGCTTGTGGGCGTGGGAGGGTGTGGGAAGCTCAGGGGCTTGTGCTCGTGGGAGGATAAGAGCAGCGAAGGAGGTCTGTGTGTACGGGAGGGTGTGGGCAGCTAAGGGGGCATGGGGGCCCCTTGAACATCTCCCTCTCGCCCCGCTCGCTAAAGTGGATTTGTTGCCTTGGCTCTCAGGAAAGCAAGGAAGGAGCTGAAGAGAAGCCTTCCTATGGGATCCTGGGTTGGGCACCACTGACGGCTCCTGCCCACGCCCGGGGGGTCGCCTGGCCGCCGGGCCTCCGAGCCCTCCCGGATGTAACCCGCCTTCTCCCGGGGGTGGGGAGGGTGCTCGTTAGGTGGATGGGCACGGAGCGGGGCGGCCACCCTGACCTGTGCCTCAGTTCCACGGGGAGGTGGGGCCCGGCCTGGCCCAGCTGGGATCACCAAGGGGGTCCCGGCGAGGATGGGGCAGTGAGGGCTGGAGGTTCAAGGCACGGGGGGATTCCCCAGAGCGGGCATGACGAGAGACCCGCCTGCTTCTCCACACCTGGGAGCCCCCCCTCCTCACGGCAGGAGAGCCAGGCAAGGTGGCCCCTTCTAGTGGACCAGAGAGGCCAGTTTCAGCAGCCGGGCCCAGACACCGGGCTGAGGGCAAGCTGCATTTAGATGACAAAGGCATTGGGCTGCGGGCAAGTAGGATTTAAATGACAGACACCCGGCTTGGGGCAGGTTGGATTTAGAAGACAAAAACACTGGGCTGTGGGCAAGAGGGATTTAGAAGGCAAGGACAACGGGGTGCGGGCAAGAAGGATTTAGAAGGCAGAGTCGTCGGGCTGAGGACAGTGTGAGGGTAGAAGACAAAGGTATTGGGCCGTCGGCGAGTTGGATTTAGAAACGGAGTAAAGACTACCGCGGTCCCGGGGTGACCGGCGGCCCCCCGGAAAACGAGAACCGACCCGGAAAGGCTCGGGGGAGCCCCTGGGGGTTTCTGGGAGTAGCCAGCAAGGGCGAAGGGCGAGGGGCGGAGGCGGTAGGGGGACTCTCGGGAGAAAAGCTTTCTGTGGGTCTGCCTCTCTCCATTCCACCGACACCCAGAAAGGAATTCTGGCGGCCATTTCGGCAAAGATACTATTACACATCTCCAACACGAAGCTCATAAATCTGTGATGGGTGTCGTCCCGAAGGCATGGCGGGAGATTTACGATCTGCAGGTTTCTCTGGGACTTCAAAACAAAGGGCAGTTAGTCCTTTTTTCTGAGTTCAGAACACGGAGCAGGTTTGGCTTTGCGCTGGCACCGACCGACTTTAGAGGTGCCTTTCCGGGGAGAAGCTGGAAAACAAAATGGCGACTCACTGGAAAGAACCCCGGCCCGGGAGAAGGGAGATCTGGCTGCTAATCCCGGGGCTACCACCTGCCCGCTGGGTGACCTCGGGCAGGCCACTTCACTTCTGCACGCCTCAGTTTCCTCATCTGTTCAACGGGAGTTAAATCCCTGTTTCCCTCTCCCATAGAGTGTGAGCCCTGTGTGGAAAAGGGACTGTTGTCCTACCTGATTATCTCGTATCTCTTCCCTTTGGTACATATTAAGCATTTGATAAGTGCCACAATTTATGATTAGTCCCAGCGCTGCTATTGGTCTGCTGGGTGACCCCGAGCAAGTCAATGAACTTCTCTGGGCCTCAGTTCCCTCATCTATTAAATGAGCTAAGTCCCTCCTTTTTCAGGCTGTGAGCTTCGTGTGAGGAAGGAACTGTGTCTGATCTGATGATCTTTGATCTCCCCCAGTGTTTAGCCCAGTGCTTGGCTGTTTGTGGAAGCAGCATGGGCGAGTACGGGCCTGGAAGTCAGAAGGACGTGGGTTCTAATCCCTGCTTCACCACTTGTCTGCTGTGTGGCCTTGGGCAAGTCACTTCTCTGTGCCTCTGTAAAATGGGGCTTGAGACTCTGAGCCCCACGCGGGACAGGGTCTGTGTCCAACCCCATTTGCTGGGATCCACCCCAGTGCTTAGTACAGTGCCTGGCCCATAGTAAGAGTTTAACAAATACCATCATCATTATTATTATTCTAGTGAGAGCTTCCCAGCTACCAGAGGGGGAGGGGTTCAGAGGCTGATTTGGCTGAAGCATGGAGGATTTGGAGCCCCCGAAGACCCTTCTCCCTGCATCCTTCCCTCTGCTAGGCCCAGGAACAGACTCCTGTTCTGTCACACTGCAAGTTAGTGAGTGAGTGCACCCTCCCACTCCTGGGCCATGACACTCAAGAACCCAGAACCCAGCCCAAGCACCTCCTCCCCCCTGCTCCCCACTTTCTTTGTGTCAGGGGGAGGACCGTGGCAGAATGGATGAGGTCCCGGGCCCTTTCTGGTCCAGGAGGGGAGAGCTGGGGGACTACAAGTCCCAGCATGCCAGGGGCCCCACCCTGTGCGGGTTCCATCCTGAGGTTGAGGTGGGCCGGGGGGGGCCCAGGGGGCCCCGAGCGGGCTGGCACGGGGTGATCCGTGCTACGGATGCCTGCCTGGTCAGTTGGGACCAACCTGGTCCATCCTTCCACACCTTTTGACTAATGGCCCGAGGGAGGGAGCTTGTTTGACACCCCCAGCCTAGCCATCCCCGGTCCATTCCCCCGACCCCGTCCATCCCCTTCCACCCAGTCCACCCGACCCCTATCCGTCCATCCCCCCACAACCCAGACCCCCTGACCCTGATCCGTCCTTCCCTCCCCCCGAGTCCGTCCATCTCCGGCCCATCCATCCCTCCCTCCCCAAACCAGTCTGCCTGACCCAGGCCCATCTGTCCCACCGCATCCGACCCCAGTCTATCCATCCTCTCTACCCCGTCCATCTGACCCAGGTCTTTCCGCCTCATCCACACCCTCCCACACCCAACCCCCTCCGTCTGACCCTGGTCTGTCCATCCCCAGTCCATTCATCCATCCAATCCACCCACGGTCTGTCCCTCTGACCTGATGTGTGCATCCCCCTTGGACCCTCCCTCCCAGCCGGTCTACGTACCCTCAGCTTCTACTCGTCCCCGTCCCATCCTCTGCAACAGGTACAGCCCCTGCAGACAGAGCCACGCCAGCTGGCGATGTCTGGTCACAACAACACACACACACCCCCACACACATATCTACCCCGCACAAACCACCTACACTAACACCACAAACACCACGGCATCACAGACCACACCAACGCAGATATCCACAGCACTTCACGCGCCCCTCACATCCCACACACTCACACAGTATCCCACAACACACATACACACAAAGCAACAAGCACCACAAGCATACACACCTCACACACACATCTCTCACCTACTCCATACACCCACAGCATCACCCCCCGACACACAGCATCACATACCCCTCCCGAACCACACAAACACACACACCAGACCCACAGCATCATATATCCCCCCCACACCGACAGCATCACACACCACACAAACGCCACACATACGACACACTCACAGCATCACGCACCGGTCATACAATCACCACATACACTCACACATAGATACCAGATAATACGAGATATAAGGTGATCAGGAGGACATAGTCCATTCTCACCTGGAGCTCAGTCTTAATCCCCCATTTTACAGATGAGGTAACTGAGGCGCAAAGAAGCAAAGTGACTTGCCCAAGGTCACACAGCAGACAAGTGGCAGAGCCGGGGTTAGGACCTAGGTCCTTCTGACTTCCAAGCCCGGGCTCTATCCATTAGGCCCCGCTGCTTCCCCTTTGTATTCGACAGATCATCACTCTACCTATCTTCAGAGAAGCAGCGTGGCTCAGTGGAGAGAGCCCGGGCTTGGGAGTCAGAGGTCATGGGTTCGAATTCCAACTCTGTCACTTGTCAGCTGTGTGACTGTGGGCAAGTCACTTCACTTCTCTGGGCTTCAGTTCCCTCATCTGTAAAATAGGGATGAAGACTGTGAGCCTCAGGACATGACCCTGTATCTCCCCCAGCGCTTAGAACAGTGCTCTGCACATAGTAAGCGCTTAACAAATACCAACATTATTATCTTTAAAGCCTTATCACATCTCCAAGAGGCCTTCCCCAGTTGAGCCCTCATTTTCCCTGCTCCCTTCTAAGTGTCGGTGCATTTGGATATTCTCTGTACACAGTCATTTCATCGTAAATGTGCTGTTTCTTATGAACTTGCTCTGTGCCTGGACTGAGCTCCGGGGTAGAGACAAGATCATCTGGTCCCACGTGAGGCTGACAGTCTAAGTAGGAGGGAGAACAGGGATTGAATCCCCCATTTGACGGATGAGGGAACTGAGGCCCAGAGAAGTGAAGTGACTTGCTCAAGGTCACGCAGCAGTCAGGGGGCGGAGTGGGATTAGAACCCAGGACCTCGGACTCCCAGGCCTGGACTCTTTCTACTGGGTCTTGCTGCCCCCTAGCTTCCCTTTAAGCACTTGCCATTCGCCACCCCCTCGGCCCTGTAGCATTTCTTTGTGGATTCTTACATTCTGCAATTTCCCCTATCCGTATATTATTTTAATATCTGCCTCCCCCTCGGGACTGGAATCGAATCCACCCACCTCAGTTATGTCGCAGGAAGCAGCGTGGCGCAGTGGAAAGAGCACGGGCTTTGGAGTCAGGGCTCATGAGTTCGAATCCCAGCTCTGCCACTTGTCAGCTGTGTGACTGTGGGCAAGTCACTTAACTTCTCTGTGCCTCAGTTCCCTCATCTGTAAAATGGGGATTAAGACTGTGAGCCCCACGTGGGACAACCCGATTCCCCTGTGTTTACCCCAGCGCTTAGAACAGTGCTCTGCACATAGTAAGCGCTTAACAAATACCAACATTATTATTATTATTATTATGTCGTGCTTTTCCAAGCGCTTAGTACAGGGCTCTGCACACGGTAAGTGCTCAACAAACCTCCCTGATTGATTGGTAGATTGTGGGCAGGGAAGGAATTCCAAGCCGAAAAGGATCCGACTGTACCCCAGTCCGATGCCCGGCTGTACCCTAGGACTGTTTTAAAATCAGTTTTCGGAGCAGGATAGCCAGCAAGGAGAAATTCTCCCGATACGAGTGATGATGGTATTTACGTAGCGCTTACTAAGTACCAAGATGCAAGTTAAGCAAGTAGGATACAGTCTCGGTCTCACTGCCGCTAAGCAGGAGGGAGAACTGGGAGTGAATCCACATTTTACAGCTGAGAGAACAGAGGAGCGGAGTGTTTAAGCGATTTGCCCGAGGTCACAGAGCAGCCAAGAAGTGGAGCTGGAACTTGAACCCCGGTGTCCTGACTCTCCAGTTCCGTGCTCTTTCCACTTGGCCCCGCTACTCTACCCCACAGGGCCCCCGGGTCTCACTAGCCCTCAGTGTGTGATTCCGTCTCTCCATGGGACACTGAGAAATCGAAACAGTGTTAGAGGGACAAAGTAAACCACCGAAGGGACCAGATCATGTCCCCCCCGAGAAGTATTATTGTCTTTTGCCGTCGGGTCGTCTTCGACCCGTAGCGACGCCATGGACACATCTCTCCCAGAACGCCCCTCCGCCATCTGCAATCGTTCTGGTAGTGGATCCGGAGAGTTTTCTTGATAAAAATACGGAATTGGTTTACCGGTGCCTCCTTCCACGCAGTAAACTTGAGTCTTCTCCCTTGATTCTCTCCCATGCCGCGGCTGCCCGGCACAGGTGAGTTTTGACCCGTAGTAGATTGTCTTCTACTCCTTCACCTCTGCCCCAGCTAGGAATAGAAAGGACAGGCCTCCGCCTGACTCTCCCTCCTGTCAGTCGAGACGGGGAGCGTACTGGGAACTCTCCGGGCGTGACCCTGAGTGGTGGAAATGGAGCTAGAGATGTGGCAACTGAATGGAAGTTAACTGGGTTCCATTTATTTAGCCTTGATGGAAGCAGCAGAATAACCGCAAGCATTTGAAAAGCCTCAGGCCAGCTATTTTTGGGGGGGGGTTGGTGGTATTCCTTAAGCATTTATTATGTTTCAGGCATTGTTCTAAGTGCTGGGGTAGATACAAGCTAATCAAGTGAACACCGTCTATGTCCCAAGTGGGGGTCACGGTCTGAATCCCCATAATAATGAAAATAATCATTATACAACAATAATATAATAATAATAATTTCTCCTCTGATGGCCCAGGCTGGAGGCCTTCAAGCTGGGGCTGGAAAAGAGAAGCCTAGGGGTTTAGGATTAATTCTACCCGTCCTCTTGGGGCCACCTGCCGCTGCTTCCCACCCTCCCACCCCCCAAAAAAACCCAACAACAAAACCCTAAATCAGGCACTGAGTTGAGGGAGGAGGAGACCAAGGCCTGGGCAGGGCCTGAGAGCTTCCAGGCCAGATCCCGTCCCCATTCATTCATTCCCATTTATTGACTGCTTACTGTGTGCAAAGCCCTGTACTGAGCGTTTGGGAGACTACAGTATAACAACAAACTGACACATTCCTGCCCACAAGCGGCTCACAGTCTAGAGGGGGAGACAGACATTAATATAAACAGATAAATGAATACGTAAATTACAGATCATAACAATAATAATAAAAATAACTGTGGTATTTGCTAAATGCTTACTCTGTGCCGGGCACTGTACTGAGCAGTGGGGTATATACAAGGAAATCAGGTTGGACACGGTCCCTGTCCCACGTGGAGCTCAGGGTCTCAAGCCCCATTCTGCAGAGGCTCAGAGAAGTGACTTGCCCAAGGCCACACAGCAGACGAGTGGTGAAGCAGAGATTAGAATCCATGACCTTCTGACTCCCAGGCGGGGCTCTATCCACTACGTCATGCTGCTTCCCATATTTAGATACAATAAGAAGCAGCGTGGCTTAGTGGAGAGAGCCCGGCCTTGGAAGTCAGAAGTCGTGGGTTCTAATTCCGGCTCCGCCGCTTGTCAGCTGTGTGACTTTGGCCGTCACTTAATTTCTCTGTGCCTCAGTTACCCCATCTGTAAAATGGGGATTAAGACTGTGAACCCCAGGCGGGACAACATGAGAACCTTGTCTCTACTAGCGCTTAGAACAGTGCTTGTTATGTGCACTCAGGGGACCAACTCAGGGATTAAATGGGGGTCTGACGAGAGGGGTCTGACCAAGGGGGTGTCCCACCGAGGTCAGTGCCGAATGAACAGCTGGAGGCGGCTTTCTCTGCCTCGTTCCGGCTGTTCCAGGAGTGGGGGGAGGCTCGGGGTTGTGGCCGGCTAGGGTGGGCCTCTCCGGACCAGGAGCTCAGGTGGGCCAGGGTATCGGGCCCCGGCGGATGGGGGTTTCGGTGCAGCGATGGGCACGGGACTGGGCAGGCCCAGAGAGGGTGTCTCTTCCGCAGCAGGACAGCCCTGGACTCCAGACCCGAGGACAGGGGTCAGGGAGCTCTCCGGGGGTGTCTCCAGGCCTGGGAGCCTAGAGCCGGAGGGCCTCGTCCCCGGTCTAAGTGGGGGAGCGGGTGTTTTTCTCCGGCCGGGCCCGGGCCGCGACGACCTTGGCCCCGCGGGGGAGGCTTTACCGGGCTCCGCTCCAGCTGGCCCGGGCTCGTGTGCGACGCCGGACCCCTCCCCCCGCCGATGTCCACGCTGTCCGCCCCCGGGGACGGGCCGGTCGGTCAGCCCCACCCCAGTCACCCTCCTCCGTCCTGACCTGGCGGCTTTGGGGTTGGGCACCAGCAGGGCGCCCGCCAACCCGGCAGTCTGCTGCGGCTGAGCCCCGGTGGAGAGATGGGCCGCGTGGACTGCCACTGCGGGGCACAGACCCGTCTTCCCTAGGGTCTCCGGCACCGGGCACGGTGCCCGTTCACGGTCCCTGCAGGGCTCTGCCCCCGCTAGGCGCCCTCCACGCTGCTCCCCACACATAAAAAGTGTCCACGACAGAGCCCCGCGTACAACCCACACGCTTCGCTCCTCTGATGTTAACCTTCTCACTGTACCTCGATCTCGTCTATCTCACCGCCGACCTCTCGCCCACATCCTGCCTCTGGCCTGGGAACACCCTCCCTCCTCAAATCCAGTGACTCTCCCCCTCTTCAAAACCTTATCGAAGGCCCAGCTCCTCCAAGAGGCCTTCCCTGATTAAGCCCTCTTTCCTTTTCTCCCACTCCCCTCTTGCTTCCTTTATTCATCCCCTCTCCCAGCCCCTCACCACTCATGTCCATATCTGCCATTTTATGTATTTCTATTAATGTCTGTCTTGCCCCCTAGACTGTAAGCTCACTGCGGGCAGGGAATGTGTCTGTTATATTGTTATAGTGTGCTCTCCCAAGTGCTCAGTACAACACATAATAAGTGCTCAATAAATACAATCGACTGATCACTGACAGTCTCCGCTCCCTGCAGAGATCTGTACCCGCTAGGCATCCTCCTCACTGCTCCCTGCACACGGAAATTATCCGATAAAGCACCCACTCAGAGTGTGCTCAGTGAGCAGTCTGTGACCGCAACATTGCTCCCCACCATAAGAAGGGGTCCAGTACTGTGCCCACTCAGAGTCTCTGCTCCCTAGGGGGGTCGGCAACCACCACACTGCTCCCCACCGAGAGAAGCTGTCCAGGACAGAGCCCCGTTCGCCGTTTCTGCTCCCTGTAGACTCTGCACCCTCTAGGCGCCCTCCACAGTGTTCCTCGCACACAGAAGGTGTCCGGTACAGAGCCCCGTTCACAATCCCTGCTCTCACCATTGGCTTTAAAGCCCTCCACCACCGTCCCCACTCCCACCTGACCTCGTTTCTCTCCTTTTCCAACCCAGCCCGCACATTTTGCTCCTCTAGTGCCAACCCTCTCACGGGGCCTCGACCTCCCCCGTCTCGCCGCCGACTCCTAGCCCACCTCCTGCCTCGGCCCTGGAAGGCCCTCCCTCCTCAAATCCGATAGACAATGACTCTCCCCCCTTTCAAAGCCTTATTGAAGGCCCATCTCCTCCGAGAGGCCTTCCCAGACTAAACCCCGCTTTTCCTCATCCCCCACTCCCTTCTGCGTCGCCCTGACTCCCTCCCTTTGCTCTTCCCGCCTCCCAGACCCAAAGCACTTACGTACAGATCTGTCCTTTTATTCATTTGCATCGATGTCTGTCTTCCCCCCGTCTAGACTCTGAGCTCCCTGTGGGCAGGGAATGTCACTCTTTATTGTTGTGTCGTATTTTCCCAAGCGCTTAGTCCAGTGATCTGCACACAGTGAACGCTTAATAAATACGATCGAGTGAATAAATGAACGATTTCAGGGGGTCGTTCTGGGCTGGGGGGCTCTTGCAGGGGCGGCACCCCTCCGACCTCCACGGCCGTTCGGGCCTCTGATGTCTGATCCCCGAGTTGGGCAGATGAGAGGGTTTCCACGGGCACTGCTCCCTTCCTGCCCCCACCCCTTCATTTATTTATTTTTATTGTCACTTATTTATTTAGAATAATGTCTGTCTTCCCCTCTAGACTGTAAACTCGTTGGGTGGCAGGGCTTGTGTCTTGTTTATTCAAATACAAACTACGTGGGAAGCAACCTGGCGTAGTGAATAGAACACGAGCCTGGGAGTTATAAGGTTGTGGGTTCTAATCCTGACTCTGCCACTTGTCTGCTGGGTGACCTTGGGCAAGTCACTTCACTTCTCTGGGCCTCAGTTCCTTCATCTGTCCAATGGGGATTAAGACTGTGAGCCCCACGTGCGACAGGGACTGTGTCCAACCTGACTGGCTTGTATGATAATCATAATAATTATGGTGTTTGTTAAGCGCTTTCTATGTGCCAGGAACTGTACTAAGCGCTGGGATGGATACAAGCAAATCGGGGTGGACACAGTCCCTGTCCCACATGGGGCTCCCAGTCTCAATCCCCATTTTACAGATGAGGGAACTGAGGCCCAGGGAAGTGAAGTGAAGGTCACAGCGGACAAGTGGTGGACCCGGGTCTAGAAGGCAGGATCTTCCGACTCCCTGGCCCGGGCTCTATCTACTCTTCCATGATCCATCCCAGCGCTTAGTCCAGTGCCAGGCACTCAGTAAGCGCATAATAAATAACCAGAATTATTATTATTAGTGCTATATTGTACCCTCCCAAGCGCTTAATATAGTACTTTGCAAACAGTAAGCACTCGATAACTCCGACTGAGTGAATGAACGAACCCCTCGTGGGCCCGACCACTCTTAACCGGGTGCCCCAGGGTTCGGGAACAGTCTGCCGTCACCCACCGCCGCCCAAACCACACCCTCCGCGACCAAGACCTCAGTCTCCAGTCTCTGTCCACTGCCCCCGCCCGGCAGGGCGGGCGGGAACGGGGCAGGCTGGTTCTAGGGGTGACAACCGAGCAACCACCCTCCCCCTCAGGCCTGGCCAAGCTGGTGGCATTTCTAGGGCCTCCACGAGGGCCCAGACCCTGCCCATGCCCCCTCGGGTCTGTGCCAATTCACTTTTGGCTGCCCCGGTGCTCGCTATAGTATTTGACTAGTAGAGCCGACAGGATGCCACTGGACTGAACGCTTAGGAGAGGACAGCGGGGTTCGTAGAAACGATCCCTGCCCTCAAGCAGCTGACCACCTGTAAATACTGCAACTGATTGACCGGTTGATTTGTTGTGACTTTGCCGCCATGTTGAAATGCTAAGTGGTTTTCGTCTTTTTATCTCCTTAGAATCTCCCCAACTGGACCCTTGCTTCCCGTCGGCAGGGTTCGGAAGCTGACGTGGTTCCCGCTTCCCAGAATGCCTAGAGAAGTGGTCCCTGCCCCGAGGAGACAAGAGGGAAAGTTCTCTTGCTGAGGGAAGGGGAGCTGGCTGTCCCGTCCACCCCGAACCTGGTTCTGGGAACTCCAGGCTAGCCCCTCCCGGCTGCATCTGTCCACCCTGCAGAGCGCTGACCCCGCTGGGCTCTCCTGGATGGAAGCCGCCCCATCCCCCGGACCATCTTAGCTGCCCCTTCTGTCCCTCTCTTAGCTCTGTCCTGTCCACGCTGTGACGGGGCAGCCGGAGCTGACCGCGGGGCCCAGGGGCAGCGCCTGTCCACACTGCAGAGCGCTAACTCCATCAGTTTCTCCTCGATGGGAGCCGCCTCGTCCCCCTGACCTCCCTGGTTGCCCTCTCTCTCACTCCCCCAGTTCTGTCCGGCCCCCAGTAGGATGGGGCAGCCAGAGCTGACCACAGGGCCCAGGGGCAGAATCTGTCCACCCTGCAGGGTGCCGGCCCCGTCGGTCACTCCTGGACAGAAGCTGCCCCGTCCCCCTGATCGCCCTGGCTGCCCTTTCTGCCCCTTCCCCAGCTCTGTCCTGCCCCCCAGTGGGTTGGGGCAGCCGGGGATGACCACAGGGCTCAGGGGCAGCATCTGTCCACAATGCAGGGGACTGATCCCACTGGTCTCTCCTGGACGGAAGCTACCCCGTCTCCCTGATCATCCTGGCTGCCCCCTTCACCCACCCCCCAGCTCTCTCCTACCCCTGCCGGGATGGAAGAGCCAGGACTGACCCCGGGGTCCAGGGACCACTAACCAAGGTTTATCCCCGACTATGGCTGAAAGGAGCCATCAGCGATGACTCCGGGATCTCCCCCGGAGCTGGGCCGGGCAGTCCTGAGGCCAGAGCCCACCGCCGTGATCTAGACGGGCTCTCCAGAAGCACGGTAGCCCTCCTTTACTCTGAGGGTCATTTTCCCGCCTGGCCCCCAGCCCAGAAACTCCACCCTTTAGTCGTCCCCGCCGCACCCCCGGCACCCCAGAAGAGCTCAGCATCCCCGGAGAGAGATATCTCAGCGCTCTCCCTCCCGGGACCCCCGAGACCCGCCCGTCCAGAAGAGGCCATCCGCCCACCGTAAAGGCACCAAGGGGCAAGACTGAATTTTCGCGGACAGTGTATGAACAGGTGCAGGGGACTGGGTCTCTCCAAGCCGCACACTTCCAGGATGACCGCCGACCTCCGACCTGGAGGACGCTACTCCAGCTCCCGCAACCTCTGTCCGCACGCTTGTAGCCGCGTTCAGCAGGTAAGTGAGGTGAGGTCTCCCATCTCCAGCAGCCTGAGCCCCTACTGGGCCGAACTGGACACGGCTGTTTTGTCAGTTATAGAAATGAACGTTGTTTCCGTGATTTACCAGGATCCTTTATCATTATTATATATTATCAATAATACATTATATTATAATAGAATAATATATTATACTACTTATAATAACAATGCTATGTATTCAGCACTCACTATGTGCTAGGCACTGCGTTAAGCACTGGGGAGGATACAAGCAAATCTGGTTGGACACAGTCCCTGTCCCACTTGGGGCTCACAGTCTCAATCCCTATTTTACAGATGCGGGAACTGAGGCCCAGAGAAGTAAAGTGACTTGCCCAGGGTCACCCAGTAGACAAGTGGCGGAGGCGGGATTAGAACCCATGACCTTCTGACTCCAGGCCCATGCTCTATCCGTTAGACCCTACTGCCACGCCATTTAAGCACTACCTGGAGATCTTGTATCTACCTTCCCCTGTTTGTCAACTCCTTGAAGGAGGGAATGGTGTCTACTTTACTGTCCTCTCCCAAGCGCTCAGCACAGTGCTCTGCACACCGTAGACTGTCGGCTCCTTGAGGGCAGGGATGGTGTCTACTAACTGAACTCTCCCGAGCGCTTTAGTCCTTAGGTGGGAGAGGGACTGTATCCGATCCGATTGACTTGCGTCTTTCTCAGAGCTTAGCACCTAGTAAGAGCTCGACAAATAGCACGGCTATTTCTATTAAAAGTTCTCTGAACTCAGAAGGCGCTCGATCAGGGACGGGGACCAACCTGATGATCCTGTATCTACCCTAGAGCGGATGAATGAACATGCAGGAGCTGTGAGGCTGGATGTGGCGTGTAAGCAACCTATCATTACCAATAACTGCAGAACTAATAACTAATAATAATTACGACTTCTAATAAGCGCTTACTATGTGCCAAGCACTGTTCTAAGCCTTGGGGTAGAGGCAGGGTAATCAGGATGGATAAAGTGGCCACTGTATGACCTTGGGCAAGTCACGTCACTTCTCCGGGCCTCAGTGACCTCATCTGTAAAATGGGGGTTGTGACCCCGCCACGGGGGACGGGGACCGTGTCTGACCTGATTAACTCGGATCGCTTAGAACAGTGCTTGGCACGGAGTAAGCCCTTAACAAGTACTATCATCGTCATCATCATCACTGTTCTAAATGCTGGGGGAGATACAAGGTATGGGGCTCACGGTCTTAATCCCCATTTGACAGATGAGGTAACTGAGGCCCGGAGAAGTGAAGTGATTTGCCCAAAGTCACCCAGCAGACAAGCGATTCCCAGGCCCGTGTTCTAACCACGAGGCCACACTGCTTAAACGTCCTGTGGGTTCCCCGAACCCACTGCACCCAAACCACTCGGCCACAGGGATCCCTCCCTCCCATTCCTCGAGTCCAGTTGGCATAGGTCAAGGATGGCGGGGCCAAGACGCAGACAGGCTGGCCGGCTGGGCGGTGTCCCCGACCGGGCTCGCCCAACCATTTCTCCAGGTCAAGGGGCACTGCCTAATGCAAAAAGCCCGGGCCCGGGAGCCAGAGGACCCGAGTTCTGATACTGGCTTCGCTCCCCCACCTGCCGTGTGACCTTGAGCAAGTCACTTAAGTTCTCTGGGCCTCGGTTCCGTCACCTGCAAAATGGGGATTCAATCCTCGGCTCTGTGGGGCTGGGAAGCTGGTTGGAAAGCCCCGGGGAAGAGAGAGGACAATCCATCTATTTGATGGTGATGCCTGTGTGCAGAGCTCTGTACTGAGCGCCAGGGAGAGTCCAGTAGAGTTAGAAGACATGATTCCTGCCCTCAAGGAGCTTACAATCCGCTGTGTGCAGAGTGCTGGACTGAGCGCTTGGGAGAGGACAAGAGAGTAGACACAATCCCTGCCCATAAGGAGCTGACGGTCCACTTTGTGCAGAGCACTGTACCGAGCGTGGGGGAGAGCACAGTAGAGTTAGTAGACAATATCCCTCTCCTCAGGAAGTTGACACTCTAGTGGGGCAAAAACATTAAAATAAATTAGTGATGGGGGAGCGGAAGAATGTGAGGGACACTGCGGGGGGCCGGGGGTAGGTGACTACCTAAGTTCTTAGAGGATTGTCTCTGCACGGTAGGGAGAGCAATTAGGGCAGTGGGGGAGACGCCCCAGCAGCTGTGCCGGGTTCACTGGGGAATGAAGGAGTTCCCAGGTCCTGGGGGAGGATGGCAATTTAAGGTTCTGAAACCTGGCGGGGCCGGGGCGGCGGACGACCGGCCGATCTCAGCAGTCTGGCCAGTTGCAGAGGTGCTCGGTCTTCAGCTGGGCAATTACCAAGGAGCCGGGGCTGTGAGTGGCTAATTGTAGAGGTGTTGGGCCTGGGAACCGTAAGTCACATGTGTGGGAGCCGCGGACGACTGACCCGTCACAGGGGAGCCAGGGCCCTGAATGGCCAATTGCGGAGGTGCCGGGGCTACGATGGCCACTTGTGAGGATGCCGGGCCTGAAAACAGTAAATTAATCACTGAGCTGCTGGGTTTCTAAGCAATTGGCAAATTGCAGAGGTGCCAGGGCGTGTGAGCGGCCAATCGCCGAGGTTTGAATGACCAGTGGAAGAGGAGCCAGGGTGGCACCCCATGGAGATTAGATGGGGAAGGCCCAGAAGAACCGGGAAGAAGGGGCCTGGGCCGTCTGCCCCGAGGACTTGCTTAGCGCTCCCTTCTCCCCCCTCCTCGGGGAAGACAAGGGGGACGGATGCTGTGCCGGGCAGACAAGGGGGACGGACGTGGCCCAGGCTCGGGCCTGCCCCACCCTTGGGGAAGACGGGGGGGGGGGGGACGGATGTGGCGCCGGGCCGCAGCCTGGTAGTAGGGAACGCAGCTCGGATCGCTTGCCGGGGCTGGTTTGGATCGCCGCTGGCTGTAGGCCCGGTGACGGGCTCGTGACCTTCTGAGCCACACACCCCCGCACCCCAAACCCTCCTCTAGGCCCCCATTCTTGCCTGTCACTGCCTGATGCCAGGCCAGCGGGTGTAAGAGGACCTGCTGGGTCATGACCTCTTCTCCCGCCCCAGTGCCACCCCTCCATAATACATCCTGTCAGTGCCCAGGCTGAGCTGCCTGAGGGAACCGGTCCAGCATTGAGAAAAACCCTGACCCTGACCTTGGTGCAGGCTGGTCCCGGGCAAAGGGACGGGGCAGGGGTCCTGTCTCCCAGATCTTGTTTCTCCCCCCCTCCACCCCTGCCAACCTCTGTCTGCCAAAATCCCCTTCCCCGGCCCAGAGCTGACCCCTCCCAGGACCCTCACACCTCCCCCTGCCCTTCCCACCGAGCACCGGGCTGGCTCTTCCCGACACCCTCTGCCCAAGCGTCCCGGCCGAGGGTGCTGGATGCGGGGAGGGCGTGGGGGCAGAGGGGAAGGGGACGGGGAGGAGGGAGAGGAGAAGGCTGCTGAAGGAGAGTCGGGAGGAGCGAGACGGGGGTGCTGCCGGGGCCATTCCGGTCACCCCCCAGGTACCTTTAGTCGCCCGGTCTGATGAATCCCGAGGGTACCTGCCTGGGCTGCCAGCAGCCTGCCCTGCTCACACCCAACTCTCCCTCATCTCTCACCTTCGTCCATACCCACCCGGCCCTCCAGCCAGCGGGGGCACCCTGGGTCTTTCCCCGGACGCGGGGGCTCCTGCGTCCCCCATGGGCATCTGCTTCCTCACTCCGTGACCCATTCCCGTGCCTCGGCAGGTTGGCAGTTCTCACCCCACCCCCTGTCCCTGTGCCCCCGAGGTTCCGGTGGCAAGCAGCAAGAGGTGCCCCGCGGGTACCTCCTCCCTCACGCCAACCCCTATCCCCGTGCCCCCGCAGGCTGGAGGCGGCACGAGAGCACGTGCTGCCCATCGATTACTACTTCCCGCCTCAGAAGACCTGCCTCATCTGTGGAGACGAGGCCTCTGGCTGCCACTACGGCGCCCTGACCTGCGGCAGCTGCAAGGTCTTCTTCAAGAGGGCGGCCGAAGGTAAGAGACCTCATCCCCCCTCACTGCCGCGTCCGCTCTCCCTCCTCCTCCCTCCTGCTCCTCTCTCCCTGGGGTGGTCCAAGCCCTTTGAGATCTCCCAAGCCCAGGATGGCAGGTGCCGGCCGCCCGCAGAGACTCTGCGGGGCCGAACTCGAGCAGGAGGGAGCACCTGACTCAGTCACTGGCCCCTCCTTCCCCCAGGCAAAGTGGGAAAGGAGAGGAGTCAGGGTGGGAGGGCCAGAGAACACTCTGGGGCGTAGGTTGTGGCCTTTCCTCTCCCTGTGTCCTCCACCCTCCTGGCCTGAAACATCTCGGACAGGGTAGGGGGTCCTGCCTTCTCCTCATTGGGGAGAGGGGGGAGGCGGGGAGGTCGGCCAGGCGGCCGGTGCAGAGGTCGAGTTGGGTTAGGACGAGGGCCTGGACCAGCGTGGCGGCCGTTTGGTGGAAGGGGAAGGGTCACGTAGGCCAGCCTGGGCCCCTGTGCGTGGCCCATTTGAGTGGGGACCGTTGGGCTGGCTTCAGACCGTAAGTAAGAAGAGCAGTCGCCTTGGGGAGCCGGTGGCCACCCCCCAACCCTTCCCAAAGATGGCCACACCACTGCCCTTCTCGTTGCACCATTTCTGTCAAAGGTGGTGGTGACCAAGGCGTCTTCTTTATCAAAGACGGCGCCCACACCACCTCTCTCTGAGGTAGCCCCACCGCCGCCTCCCTGAAAGCCAGCAGTGGGCTGACGGAGACGCAGCAAAGGGCGGAGGAAGTGGTGGACAACGGCTCTCCCTCAGAGAGACGCAGTGGTCGCCGCAAATGAAACGAGCCCTCTGGGCTCAGGAGGGCTTAGAGTTCCCAGGAGGGAAGGGTGGCCCGGCTGGTGGTGCGGGGGTCGACCCGGGAGAGCCAAGTGGCTCACTGGGAGCCCACAGCTCAGCTCCCTCCTCAAGGGCAGGAGGGGTGGGGTGCCTTAGAGTCGACGGGGCAGTCGGCGGGGTCGGGGCGGTCCAGGCCCAAGGGGTGCAGGACCGCAGAAGGGAGCAGCGCGGGCAAATTGGCCCAACAGTGAGAGTAGATTTCTCTGGGCTGCACATCCGGCTCTCGGCCCTTTCAAATCTGGGTCACCAAATTGCTGTTGTTGTAAAATAGAGAAAAATAATGGGCGGGTGGTGAGCGCGAAGAGAGCGCTGTGGGAGCAGGTGGCCGGTGTGGGGCCAGCGGCTCTCCTGCCCGTTCCGCAAACTGGGGACCCGGCCGAGCAGTCGGGCCGGGGTCAGACCAGGGAGCAGAGGGGAGCAGCCAGGATCCGGGCTCAGAGGGGAGCGGACCGAGCAGCCGGGGCCTGGGGTCAGAACAGGGAGCAGAGGGGAGCAACCAGGGCCCGGGGCCAGAGCAGTTAGCAGAAGGGATTTGCCAGGGTCAGAGGAGGCAGGCTGTAGTAAGCGCTTAACAAATACCATAACTATTAATAAGAATAAGGACAATGATAATAATAATAACTGAAAGCTCATTGCGGGTAGGGAATGTGTTCGTTTATTATTATATTGTACTCTCCCAAGCACCTAGGACAGTGCTCTGCACACAGTAAGCGCTAATAAATTGTGGCATTTTAAGCATTTATTATGTGTCAAACACTGGAATAAATACAAGGTAATCAGGTCCCACATGGAGCTCACAGTCTAAGTACGAGAGAGGACGGGGATTGAATCCCCCTTTTATGAGTGAGGCTACTGAGGTCCAGAGGAGGAAATGACTTGTCCAAGGTCACACAGCAGGCAAGCAGCAGAGCCAGGATTAGAACCCGGGTTTCCGACTCCCAGGCCGGGCTCTACCCACCGGGCCGCGCTGCTCCTTGGGTTCACTGGCGGCTGGGTTTTAACGTCCAGCTTCCCTGTTGGCTCTCCGCCCAGCAAAGCTGGAGGCCCAGTCCCGGACGTGTGGGCCCCCAGTGCAGGTGATGGGGGGGTGGGACCACTGGGAGTGTCCAGTTTCAGGTTCTGGTGGGGATTTGGGGGCTTGGGTGGCACAGGCTGGTGAGACACCTGTCCCCAAATGGTCTCTTCTCTGTTTCCGCCTACTCCCGGGTCCTTTCTCTAACCTCTGGCCTCCGGGCACCGGGCTCTGTTCTCCAGTCACTGAGTACTGGGTTCCGGGTTCCAGCCTCCACAAACTGGGCTCCGGCCTCCAGGTTGAGGCCTCCAGGTTCCCGTCTTCGGGCACCGGGCTCTGACCTCCAGACACTGGGTTCTGACCTCCAGGTTCTGGTCTCCAGGCTCCAGCCTCCAGACACCGGGCTCCGGCCTCCAGGCTCTAATTGCCGGGCTCTGACCTTCAGGCACTGGGGTTCGGCCTCCAGGCTCTGGCCTCCGGGCACCGGGTCCAGACTCCTGTGGGGAAAGCAAGGCAGGGCCTCCATAAATCGATAAATCAGCGGTAGTTATTGAGGGCTGACTGTGTGCAGTTCTCTGTACTGTGCTCTTTCGAGAATTAGCAAAAACGTTCCCTGCCCGTAACTAGCTGACGGTACGTGGGAGGGGGGATAGACGTTCCTATAAGGAAATAAATCCTGTCAGGGAGTGAGGCTGGTCACCGACCAGGAGGCGAGGGAGCCCCTGCGCAGAGGGGTCATCACTCCGGCTGGCCGCACCCCTGTCCCCTCCCCCAGCCGGACTCAGGATGCAGGATGCTCCGGGAGCTCCAGAGGACACCTGCCCGGCACCTGTGCAAACAGCCCGGCAGGGACTGGGCCTCTGCCCTGGCTCTGGTTTTCCAGCTCATCCCTGCTCCCCAGCTGTGCCCGGCTTCCCGGCTCCCCGGCTCCCCCCGGCTCTTCCCAGTTCCCCCGAGCCCTCCCCACCTCTCCCTGGCTCCCCAGCTCTCCCCAGCTGCCCATCCCTCTCCTGTTCTCAGCTCTGCAGCTCTCCCTGCTGACCCAGCTCCACAACTCTTCCCGGCTTCCTGACTCTCCCTCGCTCCCTGGCTCTCCCGGGCTCTCCCTATTTCACCCTGGCTCTCCAGGAGTGATGCGCGCCCCTTTTCGGGGGCTCAAACTGGGTTTCCTTTGAGCCACGGTGCTGCTCCTGTGGGTCCCGGAGAGTCGGGGGCCGGGGGGGGGAGGCGGTCCTGGGGGCCGAGGCGTCTCATCCGCTGCTTGATTTCTTACTGCTCGAAGTTACCAGGAGGCAGCATGGATGGAGGACCGAACACCAGGCTGGGAGTCAGGAGACCTGGGTTCTAGTCCTGGCTCAGCCACGGGTCTGCTCTGTCGCCTTGGGCATGTCACCTGACCTCTCTGCTCCTCGGTTTCCCTATCTGTTAAGTTGGGGTTCAGAATCTGTTCTTCCTCCCCCTCAGACTGTGAACCCTGCATGGGACAGGGACTGTGTCGGAGAACTGACATCTATCCCAGCACTTTGCACATAGTAAGCACTCCCATCCACCCCTCGATCCCGAGCAGAGAGCAGAGCACCTCCCCTCGCCCCCCGCCTCGCCACCACTGTATAGTAGCTGTGTCTGGCCCTTCCTTCCAATTGACCAAGGTCCCACAGCAGACAAGGGTCAGACCCTGGATTAGAACGCAGGTCTTCCGACTCCCAGACCTGTGCTCCTTCCATTAAGCTCCCCCCAGCCACTTGGAAAGCCCAGAGCGGAGAAGTGACCCGCCCCCTGCCCTCAGGCACCTGTAGGGATGGGTGGGGGTCAATGGGTTGGGCAGAAGCGGGCCGGGTTGCCCTGCACAGTCAACTCCCAGGAGACTGGAAGGATGAGAACTTTCCCAGTTTGGGCTGGAGGGGAGGTTTGCGGGGGGTTGGAATCGAGGAAGGCTGGGCTCGTCGGGGGTCATGTCCCTGGCCCACCGGTCCCCAGGGCTGCTCTCCGGAGCCTCTCGGCCCTCACAGCTGGTGCAGGTCCTCCCGTCTTGGGGACCGGAAGCTCGCTGGTCCCGGCCAGTCCGACCACACGCTCCCCCCCTCTGCTCCCGAGTAAGGGATCGGCACGGTCCGACTGCTGCTGTGCCCCAGGAACCTCACTCCTCAGCCCAAACCCCAGATCAGGGTTGCCCAGGGCCTCTCCCGGCACCCCCAGTTCCGGGCCGGGCCCCTTCCGGCCACCGGGGACCGGGTCCAGCCCACACCCATCCAGCTGCCAGGACTCCCGCCTCCGGGCTAGGCCCCTCCCGAGCCACCCAGGACCCCCATTGCCAGGCCAGGCCCCTCGTTGCCACCCGTGACCCCCAGCTCTAGTCCTGGTCCCTCCCAGGCCACCAGCGCTATGCCAGACCCCGGCATCTTCCAAGACCCCCAGCTCCAGCCCAGGCCCCTCGCAGTCCACCGGGACCTCATGATGCCAAGCCAGACTCCTTCCAGCCACCTGGGACTCCCAGATCCAGGCCAGGCATCCCCCGCCAGCCCCTCGGGACGCCCCCAGCTCCAAGCCAGGCCCCTCACCCTGGCCCTCGCTCATGCTCAGCTCCGCTCCTCTCTCCTGCCCCTTCCCAGGCCCGGCTCCTCCCCCTGGTCCGAGAGCTGCTTAATGACAGTTGAGTGAGAACCTTTGAGTGCCCGTGGCAGAGGTGGATGTTGGCACGGGTCGCTGGTGGCACACAAAGAGCCGGGCGGGTGGTGGGCCCCGGGGCCGGCCGGCGGGGGCCCGGGGGCGGGAGGGGTGTGGGTGAGTGGTCTCCGGGGCGACGCTGCTGTTGCCATGGAGATGGAGGTGATAGCTTTGCCCATTCACTGAAGAAGAGAAGGTGGGCGCAGCTGCTGCTGCTGCTGCTAGTTACCACCGCCGTTCTGGGGCGGGAGTACAGACCCTCGCCCTCGGGCAGCCTCCGCTTTGGGGCCCTGAGGGCACAGGGTCTGCCCACCAGCACCAGCACCTTCGTCTGTCCATCCGTCCATCCAGTAGCATTTCTTGAGCACCTATTGTGCCGTGCTGGACACCTACTAGTGCAGGGGACTGTACTGAACACCGGCTATGTGCAGAGCACATAGAGAGTGCTGGGTGGAACACCTGCCGTGTGCAGGGTGCTGTACTGAATGCCTACTGTGCATCTACTGAGTGTGCAAAGCCTGGATGCCTGCTGCGTGCGGGCGTTGTACTGGGCACCGGCGATGGGTGTTCACCGAGTTGGGTGCTTACTGTGTACAGAGCTGTGTACTGGACACCTGATTTGTGTTCACTGTACTGGGTGCTTACTGGGGGCAGAACACACTTTTGAGTACCCTCTGTATGCAGAACACCGTTCTGGGAGCTTACGGTATGAGGGTCACTGCTGGGAATGCTTACTGTGTGCAGAACACCGTTCTGGGTGCTTTTTCTATGCAGAACACTGTTTTGAGTGCCAGCTTCATGCAGGTGCTGTACCGGGCCCTCGGGCAGGGTCACGTCCACCCCTCGCAAGTGGCCCAACTGGCCCGGCTGGGCCCCGGGGGGAATGGGTCCGGGGGTGGGGTCCGGTGTGCAGCGTGTGGTCTTCCCGCCCGGCAGGGAAGCAGAAGTACCTGTGTGCCAGCCGCAACGATTGCACCATCGACAAGTTCCGCAGGAAGAACTGCCCGTCCTGCCGTCTGCGCAAGTGTTACGAGGCCGGGATGACCCTGGGAGGTAGGCGGGGTAAGGGGTGAGGCTAGGAGGCCTGGTTGACCCCCGGGTGGGGGGGAGGGGGGGCGGGGACTGGGCTACGAGTCCGGGGTGACCTTGGAAGGTGGGGGGGACGGCCGAGGCTGGGGCTACAAGGCCGGGATGACCCTGAGAGGCAGGTGGACGCTGGGAACGGGGCTACAAGGCCGGGATGATGATGTTGATGGTACCGTTAAGCGCTTACTAAGAGCCAAGCACTGTTCTAAGTACTGGGGGAGGTACAGGGTAATCAGGTCGCCCCACGTGGGGCTCACAGTTTTAATCCCCATTTGCCAGACGAGGGAACTGAGGCCCTGAGAAGTGAAGTGACTTGCCCCAAGTCACACAGTTGACCAGGGATGAAGCCGGGATTAGGACTCATGATCTCTGACTCCCAAACCCGCGCTCTCTCCCCTAAGCCAAGCTGCCTCTCCCAGGATGACCCTGGGAGGGGGGGTGGGTGTTTCCTGAGAAGCGCATTCGTTCAGAACACTCCGCGGAGGGGCTGTCGAGGCAGACAGTTGTTCTGAAAACGTTTCCACTTGTCCTAAAGCCTTGTGGCTGTTGAGACAGAGTTTTGGAAAACAGTGTTCAGTTCACTTCACTTTGATGGTATTTATTGAGCGCTTACTGTACTAAGCGCTTGGGAGGGAGCAGTAGAACAATGAGCAGACACATTGCCTGCCCACGACAAGTTTACAGTCTAGAGGGGGGCAGGGAAGGCACCCCAGCGGAAAGGGCTCCAGAGACTTCATTCCCCGGAGGTAAAATCAAACCGAAAGAGCCGGGGAGGAGCCATGGGAAGCCGGGGGAGGCTTCTGATAGTCTGGCGTCGATAACGTTCCCACGGCAACACGCTTCACCTAACCGTCCCAGAAATGGTGCTTGTGTTGTGGCCCCCCACCCCTCTGTTGGAGCCCGGCCCAGATTCCCCCCTCTCCCCCCCGCCAACTCCCTCCCACTAGTGCTGAAGTCCCGGCAGGAGCCGGGAAAGGTGGGGGAGCTGAAGAGTTGGGGCAGCCCAGGAAGCTCCAGAGCTGGGAGAGCCAGGGGTGTCAGGAGCCTCAGGGGAGTTGGTAGAATTGAGGGAGCTGGGAGAATGAGGGGAGCCATAGGAATTGGGGGGCACGAGGGAGTGAGGGGAGCCTTGGAAGTTGGGGGGAACCAGGGGAGCTGGAGGTGAGGGGAAGTGGGGGGAACACGGAAGTTGGGGAGCATGAGAGAGTGAGGGGAACCATGGGGTCTGGTGGGCATAGGGGAGGGGGGGAACCGTGGGAGCCGGAGGTGAGGGGAAGCGGGGGGGAACATGGAAGTTGGGGAGCATGAGGGAGTGAGGGGAACCATGGGGTCTGGTGGGCATAGGGGAGGGGGGGAACCGGGGGAGCTGGGGGGTGAGGGAAACCATGGGTGCTGAGGGGCACAGGGGAGTGAGGGAAACCATGGGAGCTGGGGGTGTGGGAGAGTGAGGGGAGCTGGGAGAGCTGGGAACAGCCGAAAGAACCGGGGGATCCAGGAGTGTGGGAGTGAGAAACTGCCAACTCGTGTATTCTGTTCTCCTGCAAGGAACCCCGTCTCCCCCTCCTCCACGACCCGACCGGCCGGTGGTCCGGAAGGGTCGGGGAAGGGCCCGAGGCCTGTCCCCAAGCCCAGGCCGGACACAGAGGCAGGGGGCTGCCCCTTCAGCAGGGAGCCCGCCAGCCACTTTGGGCCTGCTCCGCTTGCCGTCCGGCTGCTCGGATCTGCCGTGGATTGTGCCTTTAATAAGGCATTCTCACACCCGCTCTGCCGTCCGGCCTCCTCTAGGCTGGCAGAGCGCCGTTCCCCCCTGCCCCGGCCCGCCCCCCGCCCCCCTTCCCTCCTCCTCCCGCCTCTGTTTCCCTCTCCCTTTGCCGGTCACCCTGACCCGCACAGCGCGGCCTGTTTTCCCATTTGTTTTTAATGTCAGTTTAAGGCACAACTGTGGAAATACGACCGCTCCGAATTAGCACTGCGATTTTTCCAGTGGAAAAGCCGCCCGTCCTGGCGAGCTCCCCCGGCCTGGCGTCGGGCCGGGGGCCGGGAGGGGGCCGGTCGGGGGGCTCGCTCGGGTGGTCTCCGGAGGGCGGGCCGAGGAGGGCCACGGCCTCTGGACTCCCCACGGGGAGAGGAAGGGGGCGGAGAAAGCAGAATGGCCTAGTGGATGGAGTGCGGGCCTGGGAGTCAGGAGGACCTGGGTTCTAATTACGGCTCCACCGCTTGTCTGCCGTGTGACTTGGGACAAGTGGCTTCACTGCTCTGGGACTCGGATACCTCATCTGTAAAAATGAAGACTGTGAGCCCCATGAGGAACAGGGACTCTGTCCAACCTGATTAGCTTGGATGATAATAATAATAATAATAATGTTGGTATCTGTTAAGCACTTACTATGTGCAGAGCACCGTTCTAAGCGCTGGGGGAGGTACAGGGTCATCGGGTTGTCCCACGTGAGGCTCCCGGTCTTCATCCCCATTTTACAGATGAGGTCAGTGAAGCACAGAGAAGTGAAGTGACTTGCCCAAAATCACACAGCTGACAAGAGGCGGAGCCGGGATTGGAACCCGTGACCTCTGACTCCCGAGCCCGGGCTCTTTCCACTGAGCCACGCTGCTTGGATCTACTCCAGCACTTAGAACTGTGCTTGACGCAGAGTAAGCACTTAACAAATACTATTATTATTATTATTAGGACAGGGTCTCCACCCTCCAACACTTCCTAGTGGGGAGAACCTGGGCCCAGGAGTCAGAGGACCTGGGTTCTCATCCCGGCTCTGCCGCCTGCCTGCTGGGTGACCTTGGGCAGACCACGTTGCTTCTCCGGGCCTCGGTTTCCTCCTCTGTAGAATGGGGCTTCGATGCCTGTCCTCCCTCCCCCTTAGACTGTGAGGCCCGGGTGGGAGCGGGACTGTGTCCAACTTGGTTATCCGGTATCTTCACCTGCGCTTGACACAGTGCTTGGCACAGAGTAGGCACTTAACCGACACCACCAGTGGCTAGTGGTATTTCAATCCTGTGGGAGCCTCTGCTGGCCTAGGCCAGAAATGCCAAGTGTCGCGTCCTGGAGTTGTGACGGAGAGTTGAGGGGTTAATCAGGGAAGGTCTCCTGGGGGAGGTGGGGTGAGGGGAGCTGAGCAGGGTGATGAGGGAAGACCTCCTGGAGGAGGTGTGGTGGGTAATAAGGGGTAATCAGGGGAGGCCTCCTGGGGGAGGAGTGATGGGGAGGAGAGGGATAATCCGGGAAGGCTTCATGGAGGAAGAGCGATGGGGGGGGGGATCAGGGGCGATCAGGGAAGCCCTCCTGGAGGAGGAGTGATGGTGCGATAAGGGGTGATCCGGGAAGGCTTCGTGGAGGAAGAGTGATGGGGGGATAAGGAGTAATCGGGGAAGGCCTCCTGGAGGAGGAGTGATGGAGAGATAAGGGGTCATCCGGGAAGGCCTCCTGGAGGAGGAGTGATGGGGAGGAGAGGGATGATCCAGGAAGGCCTCCTGGAGGTGAGATGGGGAGGTGAGGGTTAATCAGGGGAGGCTTCCCGGAGGAGGGGTGATGGGGAGGGGAGGGCTGATCCGGGAAGGCTTCATGGAGGAAGAGTGATGGGGAGGGATCAGGGGTAATCAGGGAAGGCCTCCTGGAGGAGGAGTGATGGGGAGGAGAGGGATGATCCAGGAAGGCCTCCTGGAGGTGAGATGGGGAGGTGAGGGTTAATCAGGGGAGGCTTCCCGGAGGAGGGGTGATGGGGAGGGGAGGGATGATCCGGGAAGGCCTCCTGGAGGAAGGGTGATGGGGAGATGAAGGGTAATCAGGGAAGGCCTCCTGGGAGAGATGAGGTGGGAGGGAGCTGAGGAGGGTGATGAGGAGGGAAGACCTCCTGGAGGAGGTGTGATGGGTAATAAGGGGTAATCAGGGAATAGGTGAGGATACGTGCCAGTGCTTGAGGGTGCTAGTGGGCCTCCTCCAGGAGGTCACCTGGGGGTGAGATGGGGAGGAGAGAGATAATCCGGGAAGGCCTCCTGGAGGAAGAGTGATGGGAAGAAGAGGGGTAATCAGGGGAGGCCTCCTGGAGGAGGAGTGATGGGAGAGGAGGGGTAATCAAGGAAGGCCTCCCAGAGGAGGTTTCGCAGCAGATGGGACTGAGGGCCGGAGGAAGGATTTGGCTCGCGGGTCACTGGAACGCCGGCCTGCATCCCCTCGGGCCCGGGGGGGTCCGGGGGCTCCGACGGGCGGGCGGGCCGGCCGGCGGCTGACGCCCCTTCCCCCCCGCCCCCAGCCCGCAAGCTGAAGAAGTTGGGCAGCCTGAAGCTGCAGGAGGAGGGCGAGGCGGCGGGCGGCAGCGGCGGGGGCGGGGGCGGCTGCCCCCCGGAGGAGCCGGGCCCCCAGCTGGGCCTGGCCCACGTGGACAGCTACGAGTGCCAGCCCATCTTCCTCAACGTCCTGGAGGCCATCGAGCCCGGCGTGGTCTGCGCCGGCCACGACAACAACCAGCCCGACTCCTTCGCCGTCCTGCTGACCAGCCTCAACGAACTGGGAGAGCGGCAGCTCGTCCACGTCGTCAAGTGGGCCAAGGCCCTGCCCGGTAAGAGGGGGGGACGGGGTCACACGCAGGAGGCGGGTGAGCCACAGCTGGCTCGTGTGCCGGTTCACACACATCCCCTCACCCGACACACACGTTCTCAGACACACCATCTCATTCTCTCACACACACAACCCTTCACACTCTCAGATGCACACTGGCACCCTCGAGCACTGGCACGTATCCTCAGACACGTTCTCACGTGCACTCACACGTACAAACACGCGAGCACTCGGGCGCACGGGCACCGGACCTCAGCCCCGCAGCGGGAGGGCTCCGAGTCAGAAGGGAGACCCCCGGCACCACTCCTTCGCCCCGGAGGGTGCCAGGCTGTCGATCCGTTGACCCCGACCCTCCGGCTGCCCGGCGGACCCCCTCCGAGCCCCCCGGGGGCCCGGCCCCCGGCCCCCGGCCCCCAGTTCCGTGCCAGGAGGCCGCCCCCGCGACCCCTCGCGGCCTTCGCCTTGGCCGGTGGCCTCCCCGCAGGCTTCCGGAACCTGCACGTGGACGACCAGATGTCGGTGATCCAGTACTCTTGGATGGGGCTCATGGTGTTTGCCATGGGCTGGCGCTCCTTCACCAACGTCAACTCCCGCATGCTCTACTTCGCCCCCGACCTCGTGTTCAATGAGTGAGTGGCGACGGCCCCGAAGGGCTGGGGCTGGGGCTCCGGGGGACAGGCCTCGGGGGACGGGGCCTGGAGGGCGGGGGCCGGGTCGTCCGTGGGGGTGGGGGACGACAGGCGGAGGCAGGGCTGAGGGACGGCAAGGCTGGCACGTGGGCGTGACCGTCAGGGACCGGGCAAGGTGACGGGACGGGGGCGGGGTGTGGGCGAGGCATTGAAGGTGGGGCACCCGTGCCCTCCCCCACCTCCCAGGAGAGAGGGAGACACAGGAGAGACAGGCGGGGGTCTCCGTCCCGGCTGGGTCTCCCCCCGGGCAGCGGCACAGCGGGTCCCGGGCCTCTCTTTTGGTTTCCCGGGGCCAGAAAGGCTCTTCCAGTTGGTCGGGGGGGTCAGAGGAGGTGGGAGAGCTGGGGAAACTGCCCATCCGGCACCAGCCCTGACGCCCGGCCCCTTCAACGCACGGTCGCTCCCAGGGAGGCGGCCGGGCCCCGTGGGAACCGACCGGAATTACAGCCTCCTCCGCCTCCTGTCAGTCGGCCGTATCGATTGGGAGTGGGGGCGGCCTCCGGGGAGCCCGTGTGGAGGCTTGGGGAGGCGGTGGGGGTGGGCCCAGGTGAGGCTTCGTGGAGGCCCTGGCGGGTGGTGGGGAGAGCGGATGGGAGCGGGCGGGAACGGGCCCCGTGGTGGGCCTGTGTGGAGACTCCGGTGGGGGTGGGAAGGGGTTCGGGCAGGCCCCGGCCGGGCTGTATCGGGGCTCTAAGCGGGGTGGGGTGGGGGGCGGTGCCTGCTGGGCTGGTTGGAGGCTCCAGGTGGGGTGGGGATGGGGAGGTGGGAGCCCCCGGTCCGTCTCGTGACTCCATCCCACCCCAACAGGTACCGCATGCATAAGTCCCGGATGTACAGCCAATGCGTACGCATGCGACACCTGTCTCAGGAGTTCGGATGGCTGCAGATCACCCCGCAGGAGTTCCTGTGCATGAAGGCGCTGCTGCTCTTCAGCATCAGTGAGTGACCGCCTTCCCGGGCACCCGCTCCTCCGGGCACGGGCTGCCGGGCGCCAGGCCGCCGGGGACGCTAACACGGGCCTTTCCCAAAGCTGCCGGGCACGGGGCCGGCGTCGCCGGCGTCGTGACGCTCCTCCGGCTGCTGGGCACGGAGCCGCCGGCTCTAGGGCCGCCGGTCCTAAAGAGGGTCCGGGAAGTAAAATGAAGGACCCTGGCAGGCTTGGCCCCCACCACCCCAGCGTGGCATCTCTGCCCCTCGCCCCGCACGCCCCGCGGCCCCCGGCTGCAGCGGATTTGAGGGGGTCCGCTCACCTTCTCCCCCGCGCCCCCGTGCGTGTCCTTGTCCGACTTCAGTTCCCGTGGACGGCCTGAAGAATCAGAAGTTCTTTGACGAACTCCGGATGAACTACATAAAGGAACTCGATCGTATTATCGCCTGCAAGAGAAAGAATCCCACGTCCTGCTCCAGGCGCTTCTACCAACTCACCAAACTGCTGGACTCCGTGCAGCCGGTAACACGGGGCCCCGGGCCCGGTCCCGACCCCGGCCCATCCCCATCCCGGGCCCGGCCCCAGCCCGGCCCCAACTCACCAAGCCGCCGGACTCGGGGCAGCCGGCAATGGGGCGGGGGGGGGGGGGTCCCGGCCCGGCCCCGGCCCCGGTCCCGCCCCCGCCCCCGCCCCGGCCCCCGTCGCGGGTCTCCGGGTCACACCCGTGCCACCCCCGTCCTGCCAGATCGCCCGGGAGCTGCACCAGTTCACGTTCGACCTGCTCATCAAGAGTCACATGGTCAGCGTGGACTTCCCAGAAATGATGGCCGAGATCATCTCTGTGCAAGTGCCCAAGATCCTGTCCGGGAAAGTCAAGCCCATCTACTTCCACGCGCAGTGAGGACCCCGCCACCCCCCACCCCTCCCGGCCCCTCCCCGCCCGGCCCGGCCTCGCCCTGCCCGGCCCCGGTGCTCCCCTCTTCCCGGGCCGGGACACCGGTGCCAGCCCAGAGTTGTGTCCTAGTCCTTCCTGTTGGCTCCCCCTTCCCCACCCTCAACCTCCCCCTCCCTTCCCTCCCCCTCCACCCCCCGCCCCCTTCCTCCGCCTTTTCTTCTGCCCCTACTCCCTCCAGCTTGTGCGCCCGCTGCAGTCCCCACCCCCGGCAGTCCCCCTGATGGGCAGACACCCAGCACCCCCTGCCCCTGGATCCCCCGCCGGGTGGTCCGGACCCGTCCGCCCTCGGGCCGCTGGAACCCGGGACACATCTGGAGCCCCCGCCTCACCCATGGTGCTCCTGGAGTACCCCCACCCCCGCCCCAGACTTCTCCCTGGAATTGCCTGCCCCGCTTCCCCAGCCCCGCCCTGAATCCCCCAGCCTCTGCCTCCTCTTCTCTCCCTTCCCCCTCCCCCTCCCCCTCCCTTCCCAACCCACCTCCTCCCGGCTCCCTGTTGGGAACCCCCAGTCTCACCCCCCAAACCCCACCCGCCCTCTATGCAATCCGACCCATGCCCAGCCTGCGCCCCGTCTCCGCCCGCCAGCGACCCGGCGGTCGGGGGGCCTCACGCTGCCAGAGATCAGAGCCGTCAGAGCGGAGCCAACCCCCCGCAGAGGGGAGACTGACCTCTCGGGGCACAGGGCCCGGTCAGCCGGGCCGTGGGCACCGTTCACGGCCCCCCACTCACCCCCACCCCCAAACATCGCCAACCCTTTGCCTCCGGAACGGTCCGGCCAAGAGACTGGATTGTGCAGGAGTGCAGGCCGCGGAGGACTGCCAGCGGCACGGGAAGCGACTCGGAAGGTTTCTGAGACAATTGTTCACTCCTGGCAGGGGTCGGAGGTCAGGGGTCGTCTATCTGCGGGAGGCGCCGGGATCGGGGAGCCCGTGGGGGTGGAGTTGGGGGCGTCTGGGTGCTTCCCGCCGGGCAAGGACCGGCCCCCAAGCCTCCCGCCACCATCGTCGCCGATCTCCTGCCCAGCCTCGCGATGGGGAGGGGACACACCCGGGGCCGGGGGGCGCCCCGAGGTGGGGCCGGGGAACCCCACTGCCCTCCCCCGGCTGCAGTTTAAGTGGAGGGGGATCCGGGTCCAGGGCCCACCGGGCCGGGCCGGGCGGGAGTGGGCGGCCCCCTCTGGGGACGCTGTCCGGCGGGAATCTGTCCGCCGCCCCGCTTCCTCCCGCCGCCACCTTCTTGTACATAGTGTAAATTGTCTCTGGCCTCAGCCGGGTGCCCGCCTCCTCCTCCCGCTGTGGCGCCGGGGCTCCGCTGGCCACAGCGGTCAGATCGGGGCCGCGCCGCCGCGGCGTGAGCCCCCCCGTCCTGGGGCGGGATGACCCCTCTCTCCACGGCGTCCGGCCGGTATGTGGGAAGGAACCCCCCCCCCCGGGCAGGCATCGGCGCGGAGCGGGGACGGCGGGCCAGGCTCCCGGCCGCACGACCAGAGGCTGACGCGGCCCGGCCCAGACCGGCCCGCCGGCCCCCTCTCCTGCGACCGAAAGCGCCGTAGGGTCGGCCGGCCTCGCCATCCCGGCCCACCCTCCGGCTGCGGTCAGAGAAGCCACCGGCTGCGAAGATGTCCAGAGTGCTGCTGACCCCTTGCAGTCCCCATTGTTTTCACGTGCCCACACACACACAGACACACACACACACACACATATATACCCACACGTTTATTTTTTTTTCTACTTGTATTTAGAAACAGGGGCCTCCCCCTGCCCCTGGGAACACGGACGCCTTCCGAAGTTCCCATGACGCCCCCCGGGGCTCCCCCGTCTCCCCAAACAACTTGAGTGGGGGAGTGGTGCTGGGGGGGTTGAGGGGGAGTCACCTACTTGATGCCCTGCCCGGCCCCGGGATACTGGAGGACGGGGCTGGCCAGCCCGCCCCCCGCCCCCCCCGGGAGTCTAGCCCCCGGCCGCCCCCGGGGGTCCGGAAGCCCGTGGCAGCATCCAGGCGGGCTTCTCGGTCAAGAACACCCGCCCCCCGACCCCGGCCTCCGCTCCCCTAACTGGCGCCTGCTTTCTGACTTCCCCCCCTCCCCCCTGCTCCCCAGAAAATATTAGAATAGATGTGCATTTCATGTAACCAAAGATACCGCTGTATTTGCTAAGATACCAAAACCGAGGTGGGGATGGGGGGGTTTTCCTCTCGGAAGTTCCCCGCTCAAGCCGCTTGGCTGGGGTCTCGGGTCAGATTTTTTCGGTCCCGGTAGACATAGATGCGCTCGTGGGTAGACTGTAATTGGGGAAGACAGATTTCCAAGTCCTTCGCTGCGTGATTTCTAGCACAATTTGCTTGTTTTTTTCCTCTCCAGTAGTGGCTGAGCAAGGGACCAAAAGGGCCAGGGACACGGAGGGATGGGGAGCGTCTCCGGGCCCGTGTTCCGGGGTTCTGCCCTGGGAGGGTTGATGTCGGTCAGTGGGTTGAAGCCTTAGGGCGGCCCCCTTGGCCCACACAGAGTGCGTCGTCGGCCGCCCGGGGCAGGGGGCCGATCCGAACCTGGACAAGGGCGGGCCCGGGACTCCGTCTCAGCGGAGACTTTTGTGCAGGGCGATGGACGGGCGGCGTTTTGCCGCCCGTGGGACCGGGGTGTAGAATCGAGAGCTCCCGGGCCCCGCACCACTCCGTCCCCGGGTCTCCGAGGTCCTCCCCGGAGCCGGGGGCGGGGGGGTGGGATGATCTCGGCCCCCAGGACCCCCTGGGAAACCCAATCCGCTCGATCTGCTCTCGCTGCTGGGTGGGTGCTGCTCCGGGAGATTTCCGGGCTCCCCCGGCCGGCCCGACGACCCCCGTCCCTCGAGGGCGCTTCCCGGGCCCGGGACCGAGGCGGGGGTCCGGACCCCTCCACGAGACCCCTTCCACACGGGTTTGGGGGGGGGGAGAGGAAGAAGGCAGGACCCTTTCCCAGCAGCCTCATCGATCGACGCACGTGCGGCCCGAACCGGTCACCCCCGGGCCCGGGGAAGGAAGGAGGCGCCGAGCCTTCTGCGCCCTCCATTTGGCAGTCCGGGAAATTCCCTGACTTCGGAGCCCCCTGGGGGGACGGGGGCGCGTCCCTGCAGAAACGACCCCAAACCGCCGCCCCGTCGCCATCCCCCCACTCCCCGCTTCTCGTCCAGGGTCGGGGTCCCAAGCCCCCCGCCGCTGGGCCTGTCTGCGCGCCCGTGCTCGGTCCCGTTTTGTAACCTTTGACTCTCTCGTTGCTCTGAAACGACAATAAAGGCAGAAACTTTGTTGGTTGGAAGAGGGGGGCGCGGCCTCTGTCTTCCCGCCGGGACCTGGGGGCCACCTGGGGGATGGTGCCCCAGGAGGACGGAGCCCAGGCGGGCGAACCCGCTGCCGATAAAGCCCCAGAGGGACTGCTCCCTGCGCGGGCCCGGGGAAGGGGTGGGGGGACCTGACTCCTGGACCCCGGCCCCTGCCCTTCCACCCACCGAACTATTCCCGAGGGTGCGTGCCCACCCACCCTCTAATAGGTCGTTCCCTAGAGAACGGGGGGCCGACTTCATCTCCCTGGAACTAGGTCCCAGGCCCAGCTCTTGTCCAGCCCCCAGGCCCAGCCCGGCCCTAACCCAGCCCCCGCCCCAGCCCTACCCAGCCCACCCCCGGTCCAGCCCCAGCTTCAGCCCAGTCCCTTTAGGTCTCTCAGGGGCTCTTGGGGTCTGTTGACATCTCTCCACGTAATAAACACTTACTATGTGCCAGGCACCGTTTTGAGCGCTGTGGGAGATACCAGATCCGTTCATTTAATGGTACTTATTGAGCGCTTACTGTACTAAGCTCTGGGAACGTACAATTTGGCAACAGATAGAGACAATCCCTGCCCAACAACCCTATTGTCCGACACCCCCTAGATTCTCTCCCGTCTCCTCCCCCTCCCCCCGACGCAGCTCTTTGTGAACAGGAAACCTGTCTAGCGTCACCCTATTGCGTTGGACTCTCCCGAGCACCTAGTCCAGTGCTCTGCACACAGTAAGCGCTCCATCAATATCTTGATTGACTGAATGAAAGCTGAAATCCCAGCCCCTACCCCGCCTGGGTCTCTCGGCAGTTCGAAGTCGGCCACATTTTCCTACACCAGAGGGGATGCCGGGGGACGAGCGAGCCCCCCATCGACTCCGGAGAGGTGTCTCGGCAGGGAAGACAGGTCACGTCCAGCCTGGTATTCTCTCGGGCCCGGTCGTAGTTTTCCACTGCCGGAGCAAAGGCCCGGCTGTCGTCGACACTCTTCGGGACTCTGTCGCCTCTGCTCGGCGGCCGTGGGTTGTTCTGCGAAACCTTCTCTGGCGACAGCCAACCTCCCTCAGCCTCCCTCCTCCTCGTCTCAATCTTATTTTTACTCAGTCTCCACATAGACGTGCATATACATTTATTCAATAGTCCGTTCGGCTATTCGATCCGAAGGCTCCGCTTGTACATGTTTTTATGTTACATCTCCTCGTTAGCGGGGAATCTCCTTGAGGGCAGGGAACGTGTCACTTCTTTTATACTTTCCAGTCGCTTAGTGCATTTTTGCCCCCTCTAGACTATGAGCTCCTTGTGGCAAGGGATCGTGTCTATAAACTCCGGTATAGTGTCCTTTCCCGAGTGCTTGGTACAGTGCTCTGCACCCTGTAAGTGCTCAATAAATACCACTGATGGATTTATCAATTGACTGTACCCAGCGGGTACTCAAAAACGTTGTTTTTAGGAGAAGCAATGTGATCTCACGGGAAGAGCGCAGGATATTATGCGCTGAATCAATACCACTGATTGATTGTTTGATTGTCAGGGGCTCGGGAGTCCTGTGTTCTATTTCAGCCCTGAATGCGGCCTCCTGTGGAGGTCTCTCCCCCTCCAAGATCTTCCCCGGAAACAGAATATCATATATCAGACCCACCCGCTACTGCTCTGGTTCGTACTTTCTCAGTTCCTAAGCTCAGCACCTCCTCCCTTCCCCCTGCTGCCCTCCAGGCATTTGACTCCAGTAATAACAGGGGCTTCCTTTATGCCAAGCACTGTGCTAAGCATTAGGGCAGATACCAGACAATCAGATCGGACACAGTTCCTGCCCCACACGGGGCCCCCGGTCTAAAGGGGAGGGACGACTTGTCCCCATTTTGCAGATGAGGAAGCCGAGGCTCGGTGAGTCAAGTGACTTGCCCAAGGTCACTCAACGGGCAAGTGGGGGAGCCCAGACCAACGAGCTCTTTCCCCTGGGCCCCGTGGCTTTTCCCGCTGCTTCGGGGTCCCGGCCTCCACGGTGCCTCGCTCATCCCGGGTGTTGAGGAGGGTCCTTGCCCCCCACATTGAGGCTGGGGGGGGTACACATTTCCCCACATCAGCTTGGAATAAGGGCCCCCCCCACTTCCTCTAATAATGGCAGGTACCGAGCACCCCTGGGGTGCAGGGCACTATAATGCACACGTGAGAAGGGCAAAATAAACCCACAGGGAGCTTCCACTCTAATGGGGAAAGACTTCCAGAGAAATATGGAGCATCCATTTCTCAGGTTGGCGAGGTTGGCACCAGCTGGGCAGATGTGGACAGTGAGCGATCGGAGACCTCATTTCTGGGCCAGACCCTCCCTCGGCGGATTGAGTGGGGAGGATGGAGAGATTCCTAAGCCATGTGGGCTCTTGCCACTGGGAACTGGAGTCTGGATAGGCAGGGTACCCCGATATCTCCCCCCCCTTCAGGGCCAAGGATTAGAACAGGGATTTTCTGACACTGGCCAGGCCTCTCTTCTTTTGGAAAAAAGAGGTCAGACCCAACCCTCCCCTGGTCTTGGCTCCCTCCCTGGTTCTCCTGGGCCAGGAGTCCCTCCTCCATGCTCCTCCCCGAGCCAATCGGAGAGGACTGAGGAGGAAGTAAAGCGGCAGGATGGGAAAAAGGGGGAGGAGGAAAAAGGGGGAAAAGGGAACTTGGCCATCTTGAGCCAAGGGGGTGTGAGCTGCTCCTGGGGGAGCGGGACCCGGGGAGGGCTCGGGCCGTGGACCTCCTGGGGGGCCACAGGGCAAGGGATCCCTGGAGGTTTGGACTCTAGCGACCAGGATTCTGGAGGAGAGAGGATCCCACCCCTGACTGGGAAGAAAAATGTCATCCCAGGGGTGCCAAAGGGAAAGACAGAGGTGGGAACAGTCTCCAACCCAGGGAAGGGCAGTTGAACCTGCATCTGCTTAGGCTGTTAGCTCAGCAAGAATACATCGAATACTGTGAAGACCCCAGATCATAATAATAATACTGTTGGTATCTGTTAAGCGCTTACTATGCGCAGAGCACTGTTCAGAGCGGCGGGGGAGATACGGGGTCATCAGGTGGTCCCACGTGAGGCTCACAGTCTTCACCCCCATTTTACAGATGAGGTCACTGAGGCCCAGGGAAGTCAAGTGACTTGCCCACAGTCAGCTGCCAAGTGGCAGAGGCGGGATTCGAACCCATGACCTCTGACTCGTGCTCTTTCCACTGCGCTACGTTGCTTCTCTTCTTGGCGTCTGCTTATGAAAGGGGCTGGGGGAGACCGGGGGAGGCCCCAGGTTTTGCCCCTGGGCTTTTTGCAGACAGTCCCGGGGAGGGGTGGGGGGCTAGTTCCCCAGGAGGGGCAGAGGGACAGTAATAATAACGTTGGCATTTGTTAAGCGCTTACTATGTGCCGAGCACTGTTCTAAGCGCTGGGGTGGATACAGGGTCATCAGGTCGTCCCACGTGAGGCTCACAGTTAATCCCCATTTTCCAGATGAGGTAACTGAGGCACAGAGAAGTGAAGTGACTTGCCCAAAGTCACACAGCTGACAAGTGGCAGAGCTGGGATTCGAACCCATGACCTCTGACTCCCAAGCCCGGGCTCTTTCCACTGAGCCACGCAGTGAGCAGGATGGCCCACAGCTGCGTTAGGACGAGAAGCACCAAGGACTTTTGGACCCAGCTGGGCGCTCCTACGATGATTTCCTGCCAGGATTTAAGCCTGAAAATGCCAGGTATGTGACTGAATCGTAATCATGTCTGTCATTGTGATTATAATTATTATTGTGGTAGCTGTCAAGCGCTTGCTCTCCGCCGTGCTCTGGACTGGATCCGCTATCATCAGCTCAAACGTGGTCCCTGGCTTCCAAGCCTAAGGGGGAGGGAGAACAGGTGTTTCACCCCCATTTTAGAGAGGAGGAAACCGAGGTGGCCCAGAGAAGCCATCTGTCACACGGCGGGCGAGGGGCAGAGCCAGCATGAGAACGGGGGCTTCTGTGCTGGAGCCTCTTAGGCCGCGCTGTCTTTTAGGGTGTCCTTCTCTTCATCCTCCTCCCTCTCCCCAGGCCTTGCTCAGCTGAGAGCGGGGGGTCCCCCGGCAAGCGAAGGGGGGCTCCCTTCGTGACCCCACTGGGGTGTGGGGGGCCGGGGCTGGGTCGGAGAAGAGCGCCTTGGCCGGGGAAGCCGAGGCCGGGACCCATCTCGGGGTCACGCTGCAGGCCGCGGTCACCTGGAGGACCGCGGCCGTGGCTAGCCGTCCTGAGGAGAGACCTCTTCCTTCGCCTCTCCTCCTCCGCCCCGTCTTTTCCCCCTCCTCCTCTTCCACACGGAAGAGCGCCGGGAATTCCTCACATCCGTCGGGACGGCTGCTCCCGGTTCGACGGTCCCCGTCTGAACCAGCAGCCGTCCTCGTGGGCCGGGATTCGGAGGTGCTTCCGCTGGCGTGTGCTCCAACACGTGCCCTCACCGAACGTGTTCCCGCGTCCGCTGCGCGCGCTCCCGACCGAGCGCCCTCGCCGCGCGTGTTCCCCCCCGGCCAGACGACGGTGTCTCCCGCCCTCCCTCTGTCCCCGCCGCACGGCTAAGGGGTTCCCAGCCTCGGCGGCAGCTGTCCGGGCCCGCCAGCACCTTCTAAATCTTTCCCGTTTTCTCCCTCTCCCCCGCTCCCTCAGGAAGCGAGGCCGAGACAGCTGTAGCCGGTCACGTGAGGGAGTCCCGGCTGGGGCATGGGAGAGGTCAAAGCCACGTGGACGAGGGAGCCCGGGAGGGAGGGGGCTCGTCCCCGCCTGCGGGTCAGCCTTCGGGTCCCTCCGTTCCCGAACGGGCCCCCGCAGCGCCCGTGTTCCCCCGAGGGCCGCGGGTCCAGGGCAGAAGGCGTCTCGTCGAAGCCCGCGGCCGGGGGAAGGCTTCCCGGCGGAGGGGCTGGAGGCGACGTGGCTTTAGTCCAAGCACATCGGAGCCCCCCCCAGGTCCCTTCACAGGCAGCGTGGGCTCCCCCAGCTCCTTCGGCACCTCTGAGCTCCCCCACGCCCCTCCGCGTTCATCTGGGCTTCCCCGAGGAGGGCCGGGTCGGTGCCAAGTTCCCAATCCGTCCGGGTCCGCCTCCGCGGGGGCCCGGCCGGTCTCCCGGGGCCGGGGGCGCTCGGAGAGGTGGGGGACCGGGCGGACCACCGAAGCCCGGCCCTGGGGGTCTCCCCTCAGTCCGTCCCGGGGGCCGAGAGCCCGCCGGTCCTCACAGAAACCACGTCACCCTTCTGCAGGCTCGCGGGACGGCTGCTGGGGCCGGGGGAAGGAGGGAGGGAGGGAGGACTGGGAGGTCTTGGGGGGGGGGTCCCGGGCCCCGGCCGTCGCCGCCACATCCCACAGTCGGCAGGGGTCCCGGGGAGCGGGTGGGCCGGGAGGCCCTTCGGGAAGCAGGAAGGAAGCTCCTGGGCCAGCCAGGATCCGGGGGTCACGCCTGCAGGGGGAGAACAGCCCACCGTCATATTTAAATAAATAGATGTTGGTATTTGTTAAGCGCTTACTATGTGCCGAGCATCATCACCAAGGGTATTTATTGGGCGCTTACTTGGTGCAGAGCCACTGTACTAAGTCAGGAGGACCTGGATTCTAATCCCAGCTCTACCATTTGACTGCTGGGTGACCTTGGGCAAGTCACTTCTCTGGGTCACAGTTCCCTCACCTGTAAAATGGGGATGGAGACTGGGACCCCTGTGTGGGACAGAGACTAGCACTTAGTACAGTGTCCAGCACAGAGTAAGCACTTAACAAATACCACCATTATTATTATTAGTATTAACATTTCCTCCAAGAGGCCTTCCCCAGCTAAGCCCTCATTTCCTCTTCTCCCTCTCCCTTCTGCGTCGTCCTTGCCCTTAGATTTTCGCCCTTTATTCACCCCACGCTCAGCCCCACGGCACCTTTGCAAGTAGCCATAATTCATATATTCCTATGCACGTCTGTCTTCCCCTCTAGACTGGAAGCTCATAATGGGCTGGGAAAATGTCTACCAATTTTATTGCTCTCCCAAGCGCTTAATACAGTACCCTGCACACTTCAAGTGCTCAGTAAATACCACTGATTGATTAATCCTTCGTGTGGAATTGGGGGGGGGGGTGTCTCACAGCCTGGACCCTCGGGCCGGAGGAGGGCAGCTCTCTGGCTCAGGGGGAGGAACGCATACCTCTCGTCTCAACTCTCGTCTCCGGGAAGTCTGCCTAGGGCGGACGAGGGGCTGCCGGGGGAGAGAAAAACCCATGAGGGGTCCGGGGGTCTCAAAGCGGGAGGAGGGGGTACCGGAAAGCCCCCCCACCCAACGGGAACAGGCCCAGAAAAGCAGGGCGCCCCGGCCACAGACGCCTCTTACCTCCCGGGCTTCCGTGACGCTGTCTCGAAGAACTTGGTCCTGGAGGCCACGCTGAAATAATAATAATAATAATATGGTATTTGTAAAGCTCTTACTATGTGCCAGGCACTGTACTAAGCGCTGGGTTGGATTTAAGCAAATAGAGTTGGACACAGTCTCTGTCCCACATAGGGCTCAGTCTTACTCCCCATTTTCCAGGTGAGGGAACTGAGGCACATAGAAGTAAAGTGACTTGCCCAAGGACGCAGAGCAGACAAGTGGCGGAGCCGGGATTAGAACCCACGACCTTTTGACTCCCAAGCCCGTACGCTATCCACTAGGCCGTGCTGCTTCTCTGGAAGAGGTGCAAGCCAGACGGTGACGAGCCGAGGGGCTGTGGCACGGGGCCGTTGGGAGAGCCAGGGGGATTCATTCATTCAGTCATTTATTGAGCGCCTACTGCGCGCAGAGCACTGTAGTAAGCGCTTGGGAGAGGACGACACGACAAGAAACAGACACCCCAGACCGTTAAGATGGCCCGGGATTTCAGGGTCCGTTGAGCACAGGAGCGGCAGCTGAGAATCTGTGGGCCCCGGGGTGCACCGGCGAGGACCGTGGCCCGCCGTGACCGGTGCCCGAGTCCCCGTCCACCCACAGCCCGTGAGAGCCGGGGCAGAGGCTGGCTGTGACCAGCGTCCACGTACAGCTTCCGCCTGCAGCCCCCGCCGCCCCCGTGGGACCCAGGAGGACGGCCGACGGCCGGCCGGGGCCGGTACCCGCGTCCGGCCCTCTGTCCGGCCCACAGCGGCCGGCTGGAAACGCGCGGGGCGGGGACCCGGGGAAGATCCCCCTACTCACACGGACGGCGGGATGCCCTCGGCGGCCGGCGGCTCCGGCCTCGGCTCCGGCCTCTGGGGGACGAGGGTCCGGGCAGGAGGGTCAGGGGGCCTCATGGGTGGGCGGGTGAGGGCCGGTCTGTCCCCCGGGGAGCGCAGTCGACCGGCAGCGTCAGCGTCGCCTGCAAGCGGGAGACCCCAGGGCCCTGGCGGTGACCGGGTGGACACGACGGTGGCCACCCGCCCCGATCCAGCAGAAGGCCGGGGTGGGGACGGGGGGGAAGGCGATCACACCGAGGGCTTTATGGATTTATTGCTAACCATCCTCGCTGCTTGTGCAAGCACGTCCTCGTCCCCTTCTCCGTTTCTGCCTGCCCCCGTCATCTGGGGGTCCGCCTCCTCCGCTGGACGGCTAGACAGCGCGCCTCACGCGGGACCCTTTCAGCTCCTTGAGGGACGTGGATCCCGTCTAACTCTACTGTCTCCCAAATTCTCAGTCCAGCGCTCCGCTTACAGTAGCGTACGCTCCCTGAGGACAAGGATCATCTCCGTTAACTCCATCGTCCTCTCCCAGGCGGTCGGTACAGTTCCCTGCCCACGGTAGACTGTAGGCTTCTGGAGGATCGTGTCTGCTAACTCTGTTGTCCCATCCCACGTGCTCAGCACAGTGCTCTGCACACAGTAGACTGTCAGGGTCTCGAGGCCAGCGATCGCATTTTCCAATTTTGTCCTCTCCCAAGCGTTCGGTCCAGTGCTCTGCACACGGGAGACTGTTAGCTCCTTGAGGGCGGGGCCGTGTCTACTGACTCAGTTGTGCTCGGTCCAGTGCTCTGCCAGGAGACAATAAATACTATCGATAGATCGTCTGTTCCCTCCATTGAGAGTGGGGACCGTGTTAGAGAAGCAACGTGGACCTGATCTCGGACCCGGGTTCTAATCCCAGCTCTGCCATTTCCCCGCTGTGTGACCTGGGACCGGTCACTTCACTTCTCTGTGCCTCGGTGACCCCTTCCGTAAAATAGGGATGAAGACTGTGAGCCCCACGTGGGACAGGAACTGTGTCCAACCTGATTACTTTGTATCTACTCCAGCGCTTAGAACAGTGCTTGGCACATAGTAAGCGCTTAACAAATACCACACTTATCATTTTTTTATATATAATGTGATTCCCACTGGCTCCCGACAGCACTGGTTGTGTCTACCGCAATTCTGCCCCACTGCCGACCTGAGGGTGGGGGTCGATCTCGGACACAAGACGGTTGAGTCCCGTCTTACGGGGGCGTCTCCTGCCCTGGTCTACTTCTCAGTCATTCAATCGTATTTATTAAGCGCTTACAGTGTGCAGAGCCCCGTACTAAGCGCTCCTCCCCAGCGTGGGACGGCCCCGGGCGGGAGTGACCGGCGAGGCCGGGTCGGGGGGCCGTACTCACCCTCTTTGCCGTGGGCCAGGGGCCTGGGGGCGGGCCTCTTTACGTGGAGGGAGGGGACCCTGGGGGGCTCCGTCCCCAGGCCGTTTGGCGCTCTGGTGGGGGGCGGCCTGGTCGCTCCTTCGGGCAACCTCGACCCCGGGCTCTGCTCCGGGTGGGCTTCGTAGGCGGGTCGGCTCGGGGAGCGTCCCCTCGGGTCACCCTCCCGGGGCCTCGGGCCGGGGGGCCGCTGCAGGGGCCTGGGGGGCTCCAGGCTGCCGGAGAGGCTGCCGTTGACCGTCCGATGATGGTGGTCTCCTGGGGGAGAGGCGGGGGGGAGGGTCACCCACCGGATGGCCAGCTCCTCCAGGGCAGGGATCGTGGCTGACGCCACTGACCTCTCTCCAGGGCTCACTCCAGTGCTCTGAACATAGTAGACCGTCAGCTCTCTGAGGGCAGGGATCCTGTCTACTAACCCTCCCCCCACATGGCCCCGATTCGCTCCCTTTGCTCTACCCCCCTCCCCGCCCCACAGCACTTGTGTACCTATAATTCTATTTATTTATATTCTATTTATTTATAGTAATGCCTGCTTGTTTTGATGTGCATACACATCTATAAATCTTTTTTATTTATAGTGATGCCGTTGATGCCCGTTAACTCGTCTCCCCCCGTCTAGACTGTGAGCCCGCTGTGGGCGAGGATTGTCCCTCTCTGTTGCCGAACTGTACTTTCCGAGTGCTTAGTACAGTGCTCTGCACATAGTAAGCGCTCGATAAATACAACTGAATGAAGGAATGAATACTAACTCTGTCGTCCTCCCAGAAGCGTTCAGTCCAGTGCTCTGCACGCAGTAGACTGGGAGCTCCTCGAGGGCAGGGATCACGTCTACTGACTGTTGGACTCTCCCAAACGCTCAGTCCGGTGCTCTGCACACAGAAGACTATCAGCTCCTCGAGGGCAGGGGTCTCGTCCGTTAATGCTACTGTCCTCTCCCAAGTGGTCAGTACAGTCCTCGACGCACAACAGACTGTAAACTCTACTAACCCACCCCACTCTCAGCCCCTCAGCACTTGTGTCCCTATCCATAATTTATTTATGGATACTAATGTCTGTCTTCGCCTCTAGACCGTCGCCTCGAAGCTTGTGGAGAAGCAGCGTGGCTCACTGGAAAGAACCCGGGCCTGGGAGTCAGAGGTTGTTCTCATCCCGGCTCGGCCACTTGTCAGCTGGGTGACTTGGGGCGAGTCACTTCACTTCCCCGTGCCTCCCCCGGGGATCGCTGCCTGCGCCAGACGGGGACTTGGGCAGCGAGGAGGGTAGTTTTTGACCGGACGCGACTGCCCCCATCCTCCTTCGACACTGGACAAGGGGAGCAGGGCCAGAGTGGGGGCCGGAAGGAGGGCCGCTGCAGACCAGAAGCCTCATCCAGACCAGAGGAGAGGCTGGGAGCGGGAGGCCCAATCCGGCTCGGAGCAGAGGCCGGGGGCGGGAGGGAGGCCTGATCCAAACCGGATCAGAGGCGGGATCTGGCCGGGAGCGGAGGTCCTGGCACAGGGAGCATCCTTGGAGCGGGCCCTGGCAGCAGCTATCAGCCAGATGTTCCGGGGTCGGGACGGTGAGCCAGTGCTCATGAAATGCGAACTTGAACACAGCCGGCCCCCTGGGACCTCCCGCGGGCACTCCCCCTTCCTCCTCTTCACCCACTCTGCCATCCTCTTCCTCCTCTGTACTCCTCCATATTCTCCTCCTCCCCCTCCTCTTCCTTCCCCCTCTCCTCCTCTTCCTCCTCCTCCTCATTCTTCCCGGGCTCCTCCTCTCCCCTTCCTCCCCTTCATCCTCCTCCTCTCCATCGTCGTCCTCCTCTTCCTCCACCCCACTCCTCCTCTTCCTTCTCCTCTCTCTTCTTCCTTCCCTTCTTCCTCCTCCTCCACCTCCTCTCCCCATCTCTTTCTCTTCCTTCCCCCCACCCCCGCCCACTCTTCCTCCTCCTCCCGGTCCCTGTGGCCGCCTCAGTCTTGGCCAACGATCGGCTCTCGCCGCTCCTGGGGTTTTGCTCCCCTGGAGCCGGGGCCGGTCCTGAAGGAGAGCGGGGCAGGACGGGGCGGTTTCCACAGAGCCTGAGGCGACCGGTCTGGTCGCCACGCGGGTCGGGCTGTCCACGGCTGGGGAGGTCACGGTGACCCCCAGGGAGCCAGGCCCGGCCCTCCGAATCCCACTTTAATCCATCAGCGGGATTTAGTGAGCCCTTTCTGGGGCAGACCACTGTTCTGAGCGCTTGGGAGAGGACAGTATTATAGAGGTGGTAGACATGTACCCTGCCCTCGAGGAGCTGACAGTCTACTGGTATTTATTAAACGCTCACTATGTGCAGAGCGTTGGTAAGCTTGGGAGAATACAATATAACCGAACTAGCTGGTACGTTTCCTGCCCTTAATGAGCTCACAGTCTAGCCAGGGAGACAGACACTAATATAAATGAATCATGGACGCAGCGTTGTGGTGCTGAGCATGGAGGGAACCCCAAGCTTTCAAAGGGGAGAGATCCAAGTCATGCGGAAAGGAGGGAATAAAGGGAGTGGAAACGAGGGCTCAGTCAGGGGAGGCTTCCTGGAGGAGATGTGATTTTAGGATGGCTTTGAAGGTGGGGAGACGGGTGATCTGTCGGATACGAAGGGGGAGGGAGGGAGTTCCAGGTCAGAGGCAGGACGTGGGCGAGGGGTCGGCGACGAGGTAGACGAGCGGGTTGGAGTTAGAGGAGCGGAGTGTACAGGCTGAGCTGGAGTAGATCGGGGAGGTGAGGTAGGAGCGGGCAAGGTGATCGAGTGCTCTAAAGCGTTGGATAGGAGTTTCTGTTTGATAAAGAGGTGGATGGAAAACCACTGGAGAGGAGTGGGAAGAGGGGGACTGAACGGTTTTGTAGAAAAACCATCTGGGCAGCAGAGTGAAATAAGGGCTGGAGTGGGGAGAGGCTGGAGGCGAGGAGGTCAGCGAGGAGGATGTAAGAAGCGTTTGGACCAGTTTGGTATAGCAACCCCGCAAGTGGGAGGATGGGACAGACCCCTTGCCCACCCCCTCTCCCCACATCCCACCCCTCACCCATTCCCTCATCCACCCGCCCCATCCTCCCATAATTTACATTCACGCACTTCCCACCGCCCCCGTCTCCGTACCCCAACCTCTGCCTTCCTTGCCAGCACTCACCCCATCCCATCCCACCCACCTCCCGCCGACTCCCCCACTCCCATCTGCAGCCTAGCGGGGCCAGGGCGGACGGAGAGTTGGGGGTACGCGTGGGGCACCGACCGTGGTTCTGGGCAGCGGAGGCAGGGGGTGGGCAGTAGAATTCGGCCCTTTCCCGCAGGGGCCGCTTGGAGATGGTGATGGGCTTGTGCCTCCGGGCCGTGACCCGGGGGGGAGGAGCCGGCGGGGTCACGTTGTCCTCGGGGGGACCGGAGCAGATCTGAAGGGGGGGACACGGGAAACCGTTAACCCGGGAACCGTAACGGCGCTGGCTGGCAACCGCCTACTGCGTGTGGAGCGCTGCTCTAAGCGCGGCGGTAGACTCACGGCAGTCAGTCCCCGCGGGGCTCACGGTCCCTCCTGAAGGCCAACCCTCAGTTTCTTTCCCGGACTCCTCTTCTACCTCCCACCCCCTAACCGTGGGGGTCTCTCAAGGCACAGTTCTGGGACTCCTTCTCTTCTCCGTCTACACCCACTCCCTTGGATCATTCTTTCACTCCCATGGCTTCAACTCCCATCTTTAGGAGGATGATTCCCAAATCTCCATCTCCAGCTCTGATCTCTCTCCCTCTCCTCCTGCCTTCTGGACATGCCTACTTGGATGTCCCACCGACACCTCAAAATAAACATGTCCAAAACAGAACTCTTCATCTTCCCATCCAAACCCTGTTCTCACCATGTTTTCCCACCCCCAGCATCACTATCCTTCCTGTCTCCCACCCCTGTAAATCGGGCATTATCCTCAACTCACCTCTGTCTTTCAACCCGTATATTCACTCTGCCACCAAATCCTGTCAGTTCAACCTTAACGACATCCCTAAAATCCGCCTTTTCCTCTCACTCCACCTCGCCGATCCAAGCACTTATTCTATCCCACTTTGACTGCGGCATCCGCCTCCTCGCTGACCTCCCTGCCTCCTGACTATCCATACTTCACTCTGCTGCCCGGATCATTTCCCTACTCCTCAAGACCCTCCGGTGGTTGCCCATCCACCTCCACATCGGAGACTCCTCGGCTTTGTGTGGCTTTGGGCAAGTCACTTCACTTCCCTGTGCCCCAGTTTGCTCATCTGTAAAATGGGGATTCAAACTGTGAGCCCCACGTGGGACAACCTGATGACTTTACACATAGTTAAGCGCTTAACAAATGCCATCATTATTATTATTATTAAAGCCCCCCACCATCAATCCATCCCCTCCTACCTCACCTCACTGCTCTCCTACTCCAACCCAGCCCACACACTTCGCTCCTCTAATGCCAGCCTACTCATTCTGCCTCGATCTCGTCTCCCTCGCCACTCACACCTTGCCGACGACTTCCTTCTTGCCTGGAATTCCCTCTCCTTTCATATCTGACAGACCACCCCTTCCAAGACTTATTAAAAGCTCACCTCCTTCAGGAGGCCTTCCCTGACTAAGCCCTAATTTCCCATACTCCCTCTTCCCTCTGAGTTACTCTTGCACATGGATCTGTCCCCCTTAAGTACTTGATATTTAACCCCCTCTCAGCTCCCCAGCACTTCATTTTAATTTCCGTCTCCCTCGCTGTCTGTGGGTAGGGAATGTGCCTACCAACCCTGTTATAGTAATAATAATTAGCGTATTCGTTAAGCGCTTATATTTGTTAAGCGCTTACTATGTGCCAGGCGCTGTTCCGGGGTGGCTGCAAGATAATCAGGTTGTCCCACGTGGGGCTCAACAGTCTTAATCCCCATTTTACAGATGAGGCCACTGAGGCCAAGTGGCCCAGGGTCACAAAGCAGACAGGTGGCAGAACCGGGATTAGAACCCATGACCTTCTGGCTTCCAGGCCCGTGCTCTGTCCACTTGGCCATGCTGCTTCCCTGCTGTTGTACCGTACTCTCCCAAGTGCTTAGTAAAGTGCTCTGCACGCCGTAAATGCCCAATAAATACCAGCGATTGATTGATTGATTCAGTGCTCCGCACACAGTAAGTGCTCAATAAATACTAGTGATCGATTGACTGAATTCAGAGCTCCGCACAGAGTAAGGGCTCAATAAATAATCGCTGAAGCCACACCAGGGGACAGAGCTTACAATGTCAGCCCCCCTGGGGCAGGTGGGGGAATCTGGAAATGAACACGGAGTCTTTTTTGAAATCTGTAAAACGGGTCGACAGTCGTGTTCGCCCCTCCTCCTCCCGGCCGAGCGGGCCGAAGAGGGCAAGTCGGGGGGCTGAGGCTTCCGTCTACCTACCATCTTAATCATTCTCCGGTTCCCTCCTGCAGACTCATTTGAAATATTTGCTTAGCTCCCGGCTGAATACACAGGGAGCTCTGCAAAGGCTGTGCGTGCAGGCTAATAAACTGTTTCTTTTAATAACTTTGGGCTTAACCTTATCGCTGCAGAAGCGACAGCCAGGGAGGGCGAGGCCTGGCTTAATTAGAGCCCGGGCGGGCGGTCCGCTCCCCTCCCCATCCAAGAGAAACAACCCGTCCAAGGGGAAAAAGCCTGGGCCCGCCACTTGTCTGGTGTGTGACCTTGGACAAATAACTTAACCTCTCTGTTCCTCATCTGCAAAATAGCCATAAAATTCCTGTTCTCCCTCCCCAGTGGACGGTGAGTCCCGGGTGGGGCAGGGGCTGTGGCCGATCTGTCTCGTCTTATCCCAGCGCTGCACACGGGGCTTGGCACACAGTGAGCGGCACTGCACCAGAGGCAGTCCGGGGGCACAGGAGGTCTGCCCTACTGAGGGGGAGTGGGAGAAGGGCGGGATGTGGAGGGGAAAGAGGGGGCCGGGAGAGGGAAGGGGGAGGGAGGCAGCCGACCTTGCCAAAGTGCTCGATGAGGATTTCCACCACGATGTTTTGGAATTTGATGTTCATCATGGCGGCCACGGTGTCTTCCTGGGCCCGCATGAGCGTGGGCCCGAACACCACCGCCATGTTGGCCGGGGTCATGAGGTTCTCCCGGCTCAGCTCGCACACGCTGTGGAGAAGAGGGGGTCGGGGGGTGCAATAAGCCGGAATGGAGCCCTCCACCCTGAGACAAGGACGGCCGCGAGCGAGGGTGGAGAAGGCCGATGCGGGGGGGGGGGGGGGGGGACCCGGGGCAGGACGGCAAACCGGCCCCCAGGTTTTCCATCCTGCCCATTGGGGAATTAGGGTGTACGGGGTCCCGCTGACAATCGACACTCCAGGTTCTCATCCTGCTCACTGGGGGGTCCCGGGTGGACCGGGGACAGGCCGGTGATCCTCGCTTCGCGTTTTCCGTCCCACCCATAGGAGCCCCAGGGTGGACGGGGCAAATTGGTAATCGGCGCTCCACGTTTTGCAGGGCCACCAGAATGAACTGGGAATGAGCTGGAGAGTCATGCTCCCGGTTTTCTGTCCCATTAGGGCTCCGGGGTGGACCGGGGTGGACTGGTGGTAATCAGTCCAGCTTTTCTGGGCTGGGGTGGCTGCCCCAGTCGCACGGTAATTAGCAATCGAAGGCGCTGCGGCCAAGCCAGGCTCCAGTCCAGCTCCATGCTGGGACTCGAATCAGCTCCTGGGTGCTCCTTTGGTGGCCAGCTCTGGGGGCTGGAGGGTCACCCAACGGAGGGGTCTCCTGGCTGCAGTGGGCTCACTGAAGCTAAAGCTGGCTCAGTCAGGGCCAGCGGGCAGGGGCATCTCGCCCCGCTGGGGTCTACCTTCCAGCACTTAGTCCAATGCTTGGCACACAGAAGGTGCTTAGTAAGTATTACTGTTGTTCCTCCTGCCCCCCACCCCCCGCAGGGCGTGAGCTGAGCAAGGAGATGCTGGGTGCCCTGCACGGTCCCGGCAAGGTACCCTGACAGCGGACCCGGGGGCATCCAGTGCCATTCTCCCTGCGTGGCAGAGAGCGAGTCCCGATCAAGGGGGGCTGGACCGGGACCTGGGATGGGCCTCAACCCCGCTCCCCCCGCCCTGCCCGGGGACCTCTCGCCTGGGCCAAAGCGAGCCCACGGCCAGTGGACGGCTCCCGGGCCGCAGCCAGCGCTCTACCTGACCAGGTGGCGGATGAGAAGTTCCAGCATTTCACGGTTCTTGGAGGGGAGTTTGTAAACCAGGGAGTGGATGGCCCCCAGACGCTCATCCAGGTTTTCCGACTCTGGGGAGAGGAGCCCAGGCGCGTCGATCCAGCCGTTCACCCGTCAATCAGGACATCCATTCAACTTCCATCCGTCCACCTCTCCATCCATCCACCAATCCATTCACCCATCCATCCAACCACCTGGTCCATCCATCCATTCACCAGCCCATCACTCCATCCACATATCCCCCCACCCATCCATCCACCCACCCCCCACCCCATCTATCCATTCACCCACCACCCCATCTATCCATCCAGCCATCCACCCATCCATCCATCCATCCATCCATCCATCCGCCCACCATTCCACCCCCCATTGAGCCATGTGCTCTCAGACTGGCCGTGGGGAACCTGCTGAGGGATTGGGGACGTGGGGCAGTTGCCCAAGACCTAAAATGACCCTGCCCCTCCTCCTCGGGCCATAGGTAGGGTGCCGTAAGTCCCGGGCCGGGAAAGTATCTCCAAGGGGCAGATACTTACTGGCAGCAGAGACGAGTTCCTTGTGGAGCTTATAGGTCATGACGGGTTCTGAAAGGTTCCTGAAAGCCAAAGATCGAGGGAGAGCGAGGGAGAGAGACAGCCGGGGGAGGTGGAGAAAGAGAAAGAGAGAAAGGTGAGCTTCTGGGAGAGAGGAGGGTGGGGTGGGTGGGAGACCCTTGAAGAGTAGGTCTGGGCCACGTCTTGGACCGCGTCTATCCCAGACAGGCGCCATCCCCACCCCCCTGCCTCTGGGCCAAGGGTCTGCAGCGTAAAAAAACGCACGCAACAGCCCCCTCCCCAAGTCTGGGCTGTGAGAGGGGTGGGCTTACAGCATGGGTTAGGACCCCGGGGGAAAGGGTGAACCTGCCGAGGGGCGTGCTGCCCGCCTGAGCTCTGGGTGGGAGAAAATGAGGCTTGTTGGGGATTTGGGCAGCCTCCTCTGGGGATGAGGGGTCCCCAACCTCCCCCCATCCACCCGAGGCCCTCCGGCCCCCCCCCAGGGCACCTGAGGTAGAATTTCAGGGAGCTTGTGATTGTTTTGATGTCCCAGTCGCTGTCCTGGAGATCCACCTCTCCTGGGCAACGCGGGTCTGGGGGGAGAGGGCGGAGCAGGGGTCAGCCATGGACCCATGGCCAGCTTCCCTCCCCCCCCCGGAATTTGGAGGTCACCCCACGGCCTGGACCCCCCCCCCCCGATGCCCCCTCAGGGGTCTGGAGGTCACCGTGACCCCACGACCCCACCCCACCCCCCGACTTTGGGAGCAGCAGGAAGAGCCGCTGTGGGCGGGATGCCCAGTTCCACGAGACGCCAGTGGCTTTCTTAAAAAAAAAAGCTATTATTGTCGTTGTTATCGTGATTGGCATCGTTATCGTTATCGCAGTCATCATTCATTCAATCGTATTTATTGAACGCTCACTGTGCGCCGTGCACTGTATTAGGCGCTTGGAAAATACAGTTTGGCAACAGATAGCGACAATCCCTACCCAACAACGGGCTCGCTATTATTATTATTGAGCTGAAAGGATCAGAGGGAGGCAGCGTGGCCTGGGGGGCGGGCCTGGGGCCTGGGTTCCAATCCCGCTTCTGCCCGAGGTCTGCTGGGTGACCTTGGGCAAGTCACCTAAGAGCTTCGGGCCTCAGTATCCAAAAATGTAAAATGGGCATACAGCTCCTGTTGCCTCCTCGCTCACAGGGAGGTTGGGAGGCTGAGATCAGATCACTGGTTGTGGGTGTGTGTGTTTTATGATGGCCTATGTTAAGCACTTACTACGTGCAAGGCACTGTTCTAAGCGCTGGGGAGGATACTGGGTGATCAGGTTGTCCCACGTGGGGCTCGTAGTCTTCATCCCCCTTTTACAGATCGGGTAACTGAGGCCCGGAGGAGTGAAGTGACTTGCCCGAAGTCACACAGCCGACAAACGGCTGAGCCGGGATTTGAACCCACGACCCCTGACTCCCAAGCCCGGGCTCTTTCAGTTGAGCCCCGCTGTGTGTGTTGTGTGTGTGTGGGTTCATTCCAGCACTTCTATCCACACCTGTCATTTATTTCTTTATATTAATATCTGTCTCCCCCTTTAAACTATAAGCTCAGTGTGGGCAGGGAATGTGTCTCTTTTATTGTATTGTGGTATTGTCCTGTCCCAAGCGCTTAGTACAGTGCTCTGCACACAGTAAGCGCTCAATAAATGTGATTGACCGGTTGACTGACAGACTGTGTGTTCGCTCTGCGCGGGGCTGGCCCCGGGGACCCGCAGAGTTGACCTAGGTGCGGGTGAATGAACACCCCCCCCCACCCCCAGGCCTACACAAACCCAGGGCTACACACCCGCAAGGCCCACCATCCCCCTCAAGGGTTATACAATCCCAGGACCTGACCCCTCCCCACCCCCCAGGGCTACGCAACCCCGGGGACCCTCCCTAAGCCCCCGCACCGGACCCCCTCCCCATAATTATACACCCCCAGGACTACACCCGTCCTCCCGGGGCTACACACCCTCAGGACTATCCCCTCCACCCCCAGGACCACACAATCCCAGGATTACGTACCTCCAGACTACGCTGCCCTGACAACACCACCTCCCGCCGGCCCGCCCGCAACTACACAATCCTGGACTAAATCCCCACAGGATTTCCCCCCCCGACCCCCAGGACTGCACCCCTTTCTGAGGGCTACACAATCCCCGGACTACAGACCCCCAAGGGTAAACACACCCCAGGAATACCCCCCCCCCAGCTCCCCAACACCCACAGGCTACACAATCCCGAGGCTTCCCACCCCGAGAGTGTCTTAAAAAAAAAAATCCCAGGACTACACACTCCAGACCTGCACACTTTCTGGAGTTACACAATCCCAGGACTAACGCTAACCTTCTCACTTTACCTCGAGCTCGTCTATCTCGCCGCCGACCTCTCGCCCACATCCTGCCCTCTGGCCAGCAACGCCCTCCCTTCTCCTGTCAGGCAGATAACTGTTCTCCCTCGCTTCAAAACCTTTTTGAAGGCCCACCTCCTCCAAGAAGCCTTCCCTGACTAAGCCCTCCCCTCCTCTTCCCTCACTCCCTTCTGCGCCGTGCTGACTCGCTCCTTCATTCATCCTCCCTCCCGTCCCCACGGCACCTATGTGTATATCTTCAATTTATTTATTCATCTATTCATCTATTATTCGTCTATTTATCCATCGATTCATCGTCATATGAATGTCTGTCGTCTGCTCTAGACTGTGAGCTCGTTGGGGGCAGGAACGTAAGCCCATCAATGGGCAGGGACGGTCTCTATCTGTTGCCGATTTGTCCATTCCAAGCGCTTAGTGCGGTGCTCTGCACATAGTAAGCGCTCAATAAATACTATTGAATGAATGTGTTTGTTGTTCTACTGTACTCTCCCAAGCACTTAGTACAGTGCTTTGCACCCAGTACGAGTGAGGAGAAGCAGCATGGCCTAGTGACAAGAGCAAGGCTTGGGAGGCAGAGGTCGTGGGTTCTAATCCCGGCTTCGCCACTTGCCTGCTGTGTGACTTGGGGCGAGTCACTTCTCTGGGCCCCAGTGACCTCATCTGTAAAATGGGGATGAAGACTGTGAGCCCTACGTGGGACAACCCGATTACCTTGTGTCTACCCCAGCGCTGAGAACAGTGCTTGGCACCCCCTAAGCGCTTAACGAATACCATAATAATTATTATTAGTAGCGGTAGTAAGTGCTCAGTAAATTTGAATGAATGAATGACTACAGCCTCCCAGGATCGCACATCTCCCGGACCCTCGGGTCTGTGTCCGACCCCCTCACTTTCAGGTCAGTTACAGCCCATGCCCGGCTCCTGCCCCCCGACCCCTCGTCCGGCACCTGGCCACCGGTGCCCGGCTCCATGCCCGGCCCCTAACCCCGGCCCTCAGTGCCCGACCCCCTGCCCCTGGCTTCCAGCGCCAGCCCCCCGCCCCCAGAGCCCGACCCCCCCGCTCGGCCCGCACCCCGGGTGCTCACCGAAGAAAGCGTTGAGCAGCTTCTGCACCTGGAGGTTGCTTCCCACGGTCCTGTAAACGCCCTCCGTCCAGAGCCCTGCACACACACGGTGCACGCACGGTGCACACGCGACAGCAGGGTGAGGATGGTGTGGTCAGACAGCGGGGGTCAGACGGGCGACCTCACCTCGCTTCTCTCCTTCTCCAACCCGGCCCGCACACTCGGTTCTTCTAGTGTTAACCTGCTCTTTTTAATTAATCCCGGTACTTGGTAAGTGCTTGCTATGTGCCGAGCACCTTTCGAAGCGCTGGGGTAGATACGAGGTAATCGGGTTGGACCCAGTCCCCGTCCCCCATGCGACTCACACCGTTAATCCCCGTTTTATAGATGAGGTGGCTGACGCCCAGAGAAGTGACCGAGGTCACACGACGGAGGAGGAGGAGGGATTAGAACCCGGGTCCTTCAGACGCCAGGCCCGGGGTGGGACCGGGGCTGCGAGCGGGGCCGAGGTAGGGTGGCCTGGCGGGCGGGGGGGGACGGGAGGGGGCTAACCGAGTCCTACCTTTGGCTTCCACAGCGTTGATGCACTTGCGGACAAACTTGAAGCCCACGTCGTTCAGCTCCACTGTTGGCGGCAAAGGAGAGGGGGCTCAGTCCAGCCGCCTAGGGCTCACGCAAGCCCGGCCCCGACCCCGACCCCGACCCCGGCCCGGGCCCCTCCGGGGTCCACAGAGGGGCGGACGGTGGAGGCGGGGGCAGGAACGGCGGTAACTCACTCTCTTCCCTCTTCGTTATGGGGCTGTGGTAAATCTGCAACAGAAGAAGAGCAAACCATCAGTCGGGCCCGGCTCCGGCCGCGCCGGGGCGGGACTCGGGAGGAGGACGGCCGGGCGCGGCTCTCCAGACGCGGGCAGGAGTCAGGTGTCCCTGATCCCGGCCCCGGCTGGAGGAGGGGGAGCGGAGGGCTTCTCTCCTCCCTCAGGAAACCTTCCATCTGAGCCCGGAGGGGCCACTGGCCCGCTTTGGTCCTGACCAGTCCGCTTTCCCACTGCTCCTTGCCCAGGGTTTCTGCCGTTTCCGACTTCCACGGATAAAAGCACGTATTCCCGGGGAGAGAGGAGGGGACTCTGTGGCTTTGGGGTGAGGGGGTGATCGGGGCCCCTTCCCCCAACCCAGGGTGGGACGAACTTCCACGGGGGGTCCCCGCCAGCCGTGGCCCCCCAACCCCCGGAGCCGTCGGCGGTGGCTCGGTGTCTCCACCCGGAGCGCCCCGGGAGGCGGGATCGGAGCTGGCGGAAGGCTGAGGTCCAGAGAAAGTAATTATGGTATTTGCTACGCGCTTACTACGTGCCGGGCACTGTAGTGGATGGAGGAGAGGGGCTTCCGGGCCTCGGGGGTCCACGCCACGGGACCCGCGGCCCCCACATCCCAGCTGGCTGGACTCCTGGCCTCGCCCAGCCAGGCTCTGAGGCCCGAGGGTTTCCCGACAAGGCCGAAGAGACCCCAGATGGCATCCTTGGAAGCCTCTTTGTCCTCTCTCTAGCGCTCAGTACAGCGCTCTGCTCTTTCCCAGGTCTCGGGTGAGCGCTCCGTACGCAGGGAGCGCTCAACTGATACGACTGCTTGACAGTTGGCAGGTGGGGCCCGGGGCTGGGGTGTAATAATAATAATAATATTGGTATTTGTGAAGCGCTTACTGTGTGTCACTGTGCCGGAGATTAATGTTAGGAAGACTATGAGGAGGCTGGAAAAAGTCATGAAATGGGCAGGTGTCTCGAAAAAACAGATCGTCCACTCTTTGGTTATTTCCAGGACGGGGAAAAACCAGGATAGAGGGAACATCGATTCTTCGGAAATGCGGTGTCGGAGAAGGTTTTTGCAAATACGCGGACTGCCCGAAAGACAGACAGAGGGATTTTAGAGCTAAATTAAACCAGAGTGGTCTCTGGAAAGCCAAATGACTCGACTTGGATTAGAATATTTTGGACGCATAATGAGGAGGACTGATTCTCTGGAGAAGGCACTAATGCTAGGAAAAGTCCAGGGAAAAGGTGGAAGAGGCGGATAGATGGATAGAGACCGAAACGATAACGGAAGAGCCCTTAGGAAAGTTGTGGATTATGGCAGAGGACGGGACGTTCTGGAATAACTACATCCATGGAGTCGCTACAAGTCGGTAAATGGTGGTATTTGTTAGGCGCTTACTATGTGCAAAGCACTGTTCTAAGCGCTGGGGGGATACAAGGTGATCAGGTTGTCCCATGTGGGGCTCCCACTTTTAACCCCCATTTTCCGGATAAGGTCACTGAGGCCCAGAGAAGTTAAGTGACTGGCCCAAAGTCACACAGCTGGCAAGCGGCGGAGCCGGGATTCGAATCCATGACCCCTGACACCCAAGCCCGGGCTCTTTCCACCGAGCCGCGCTGCTTTATGAATCGGAGAGGACTCGACGGCACTGAATAGAGAAGCAGCGTGGCTCAGTGGAAAGAGCCCGGGCTTGGGAGTCAGAGGTCCTGGGTTCGACCTGTCAGCTGTGTGGCTGTGGGCAAGTCACTTCACTTCTCTGTGCCTCAGCTCCCTCATCTGTATAATGGGGATGAAGACTGTGAGCCTCATGTGGGACGACCTGATGGCCCCGTATCTACCCCAGTGCTTAGAAAGTGCTCTGCACGTAGTAAGCGCTTAACAAATACCAACATTATTATTACTTAATAACAATAACGTGCCAAGCACTGTTCCAAGTGCTGGGGTAGATACAAGGTGATCAGTTTGTCCCACATGGGGCTCACGGGCTTCGTCCCCATTTTACTGCCGGCCTCTGAAGCCGCGCCCGGGACAACCGGGCCGGGGGACGCGAGGGGAGGGAATTGGGGAGCAGGGAACGCGTCTACCGACTCTTTATCTGTATTTTTCCAAGCTCTCAGTACAGTGCTCTGCACCCAGTAAGCACGATTGAGTGAATAAATGAATAAAAATCCCCCCGAGCGCTCAGGACAGTGCTCCATAGGCGCTCAATAAATAGAGAAGCGGTGTGGCTCAGTGGAAAGAGCCCGGGCTCGGGAGTCGGAGATTGAGGGTTCTAATCCCGGCTCCGCCGCTTATCAGCCGGGTGACCTTGGGCAAGTCACTTCGCTTCTCTGTGCCTCGGTTCCCTCATCCGTAAAAATGGGGATTAAGTCTGCGAGCCTCACGTGGGACAACGGGATGACCCTGTATCCCCCCAGCGCTTAGAACGGTGCTTGGCACATAGAGAAGCAGCGCGGCTCAGTGGAAAGAGCCCGGGTTTGGGAACCAGAGGACGTGGGTTCTAATCCCGGCTCCGCCGCTTGCCTGCTGTGTGACTTTGGGCAAGTCATTTCACTTCTCTGTGCCTCAGTTACCTCATCTGTAAAATGGGGATTAAAAGTATGAGCCCCACGTGGGACAACCTGATGACCTCGTAATCAGCGCTCAGAACAGTGCTTGGCACATAGTAAGCGCTTAATAAATACCGTGATTATTATTATGACTATTAAAATGGGGGTTAAGTCTGCGAGCCCCACGTGGGACAACGGGATGACCCCGTGTCTCCCCCAGTGCTTAGAACAGTGCTTGGCACATAGAGAAGCAGAATGGCTTAGCGGAAAGAGCCCGGGCTTGGGAGTCCGAGGTCGTGGGTTCTAATCCCGGCCCCACCGCTTATCAGCCGTGTGACTTTGGGCCAGTCACTTCGCTTCTCTGTGCCTCGGTTCCCTCATCGGCAAAATGGGGATTAAGTCTGTGAGCCCCACGTGGGACAACGGGATGACCCTGTATCTCCCCGGCGCTTAGAACAGTGCCTGGCACATAGTGGGCACTTAACAAACACCATCATTAATGGGGAATAACCAGGACTGCCTGATTCCTTCTTTCATTCATTCATTCAATCGTATTTATTGAGCTCTGACTCTGTGCAGAGCACCGTGATAGAGAAGCAGCGTGGCTCAGTGGAAAGAGCGTGGGCTTTGGAGTCAGAGGTCATGAGTTCGAATCCCAGCTCTGCCACTTGTCAGCTGTGTGACTGTGGGCAAGTCACTTAACTTCTCGTGCCTCAGTTCCCTCATTGTAAAATGGGGATTAAGACTGTGAGCCCCACGGGGGGCAACCTGATTCCCCTGTGTCTACCCCAGCGCTTAGAACAGTGCTCGGCACATAGTAAGCGCTTAACAAATACCAACATTATTATTATTATTATTATTAAGCGCTTGGAATGGACAATTCGGCAACGGAGAGCGACGATCCCCGCCCAGTGACGGGCTCACGGTGTGGCTTAGTGGAAAGAGCCCGGGCTTGGGAGTCAGAGGTCATGGGTTCGAATTCCGACCCTGCCACTTGCCAACTGTGTGACTTTGGGTCAGTCACTTTTAACCTCTCTGGGCCTCAGTTCCCTCCTCTGTAAAACGGGGATTAAAACTGTGAGCCCCACGTGGGACAACCTGATCACCTTGTATCCCCCCCAGCGCTTAGAACAGTGCTTTGCACATAGTAAGCGCTTAACAAATACCACCGTTATTATTAAATGGGGGAGAACAGAATCAAGGGGATGTGCCCCTGTTCAGTACAGTCTCTTGCCCTGCTGTCCGCCTCCCCCCGCGAGCCCGTTGTTGGGCAGGGATTGCCTCTGTTGCCCAATTGGCCATTCCAAGTGCCCAGTGCTCAGCCCACAGGAAGCGCTCAATAAATATTACCCTATTACCCCATAATGGGGTGTACACAGGGAGGCACCGTGTCTCAGTTGAAAGAGCCCGGGCTTGGGAGTCAGAGGTCATGGGTTCGAATCCCAGCTCTGCCACTTGTCAGCTGTGCGACTGTGGGCGAATCACTTCACTTCTCTCTGCCTCAGTTACCTCATCTGTAAAATGGGGGATTAAGGCTGTGAGCCTCACGTGGGACAACCTGATTACCCTTTATCTCCCCCAGCACTTAGAACAGTGCTCTGCACATAGTAAGCGCTTAACAAACACCAACATTATTATTATTATTACATCCCCTTGATTCTATTTATGGTGATGGTGTTGTCTTGTTTTTGTCCGTCTGTCTACCCTGATTAGACTATGAGTACGTCAATGGGCAGGGATGAGCTCTGTTGCCAAACTGACTATTCCGAGCGCTGAGTCCAGTGCTCTGCACATAGTAAGCGCTCAGTAAATACTATTACATCCCCTTGATTCTATGTATGGTGATGATGATGTCTTGTTTTTGTCTGTCTCCCCCGATTAGACCGCGAGCCCATCATTGGGCAGGGATGGTCTCCATCTGTTGCCGAATTGTCCATTCCGAGCACTTAGTCCACTGTTCTGCACATAGGAAGCGCTCAATAAATATGATTGAGTGAATGAATGAGTGAATGAATGAATGAATGAGTGAGCAAATGAATGAATGAGTGAATGAATGACTGAGTGAATGAGTGAGTGAGTAGTGAATGACTGAGTGAATGACTGAGTGAATGAGTGAATGAGTGAGTGAGTAGTGAATGACTGAGTGAATGAATGAGTGAATGAATGAATGAGTGAATGAATGAATGAGTGAGTGAATGAAAGAATAAATGAGGAATGAGTGAGTGAATGAATGAATGAATGAGTGTATGAGTGAGTGAGTGAATGACTGAGGGAATGAGTGAGTGAATGAGTGAATAAATGAGTGAGGAATGAATGAGTGAATGAATGAGTGAGGAATGAATGAGTGAACTAATGACTGAGTGAATGAATGAATAAATGAGTGAATGAATGAATGAGTGAGTGAATCACTGAGTGAATAAATGAGTGAGGAATGAATGAGTGAATGAATGAATGAGTGAATGAAAGATAAATGAGTGAGGAATGAATGAGTGAATGAATGAATGAATGAGTGAGTGAGTGAGTGAATGAAGGAGCATCCGGTGGCTAGGGCCGTCAGTGGGGGCGCGGTCCGCCAGGGGGCGCGCTCGGCCAACCTACCGGCTCCTTGCCGTCCATGGCCTCCATCCACAGGCGCCGATTGGCCTCCGACAGCGCCTGCAGCGTCAGCGTGCCCGGCCTGCGCGTGCGCGGGGAGGGAGGGAAGGGCGTGATGACGTCACCGTCCCGCGCATGCGCCCCCGGGGACCAGTTGGCCAAACCCGACCTGGCCTGGGCCATGGCCCCCTCCCCCCCCCACTGGCCTCGCCCCAGTGCTTCTATCAGTGCTTCGCACCCCCCCCCCGCCTAAAATCCACCCTCTCCTCGTCAAACTGCCCCCACCTTAACAGTAATACTAGAGAAGCCGCATGGCTGGGTGGAAAGGGCATGGGCTTGGGAGTCAGAGGTCATGGGTTCGAATCCCTGCTCGGCCACCTGGCAGCTGGGGGACTGTGGGCGACTCACTTCGCTTCTCTGGGCCTCAGTGGCCTCATCTGGAAAATGGGGATTCCCTGGGAGCCTCCCGTGGGGCAACCCGATGACCCTGGATCTCCCCCAGCGCTTAGAGCGGTGCTCGGCCCATAGTGAGCGCCCCACAGATACCACCATCATTAATAATAATAATAATAATAATGTTGGTATCTGTTAAGCGCTTACTATGGGCCGAGCACCGCTCTAAGCGCTGGGGGTGGTAATAGTAATAATGGTGGTATCTGTTAAGCGCTTACTATGTGCAAAGCACTGCTCCGATCGCTGGGGGGATACAGGGTGATCAGATTGTCCCACATAATAATAATGATGGCATTTGTTAAGCGCTTACTAGGTACAAAGCACGGTTCTAAGCGCTGGGGAGGATACAGGGTGTTCAGGTTGTCCCATGTGGGGCTCACAGTCTTAATGCCCATTTTACAGATGAGGTAACTGAGGCCCAGAGAAGTGAAGCGACTTGCCCAAAGTCACACAGCTGACAAGCAGCTGAGCTGGGATTTGAACCCATGACCTCTGACTCCCCAGCCCGGGCTCTTCCCACTGAGCCACCCTGCTTCTCTATGGGGCTCGCGGTTTAAATCCCCATTTTCCAGATGAGGTAACTGAGTCCCAGTGAAGTGACTTGCCCACTGTCACCCAGCTGACAAGTGGCAGAGTGGGGATTCGAACCCCTGACCTCTGACTCCCAAGCCCGGGCTCTTTCCACTGAGCCACGCTGCTTCTCGAGATCCAAGGTCATCGGGTTGTCCCACGTGGGGCTCACAGTCTTCGGCCCCATTTTCCAGAGGCGGTCACTGGGGCCCAGAGAGGTGGAGCGACTGGCCCAAAGTCACCCAGCTGGTAAGTGGCGGAGCCGGGATTAGAACCCACGACCTTTTGACTCCCAACCCCGGGCGCTTTCCATTAAGTCACGCTGCTTCTCAATCCAATCAAATTAATCCCTCTGGACCTCAGCGGCCTCCTCTGTCACACGGGGGATAAGATTCATTCATTCAGTTGTATTTATGGAGCGCTTACTGTGTGCAGAGCACTGTACTAAGCGCTTGGAATGGACAAAAGATACCTACTCGCCCTCTTTCTTAGACCGGGAGCCCCCTGAGGGACAAGGGCTGTTTCTGATCTGATCCAACTGTAACTACCCCTTGGGAGTTACCATAGGACTTGGCTTGGGAGTCAGAGTTCATGGGTTCGAATCCCGACTCTGCCACTCGTCAGCTGTGTGACTGTGGGCAAGTCACTTCACTTCTCTGGGCCTCAGTTCCCTCATCTGTAAAATGGGGATTAACTGTGAGTCTCACGTGGGACAACCTGATTCCCCTGTGTCCACCCCGGCGCTTAGAACAGTGCTCGGCACATAGTGAGCGCTTAACAAATGCCAGCGTTATTATTACCCCAACACTGAGCGCAGTGCTCGGCACACAGTAAGGGCTTACGGCATGCCACAGGGCAGAATACCTGTGGGCACCTGTGGGCGTGCCAGGTCCTGGCGCTGGTCTCTGTGGGCACGGCGGGACCCTCCCCTTAATATTGACCAGGCCATAGTTCGAGAAGCAGCGTGGCTCAGTGGCAGGAGCCGGGCTTGGGGGTCAGAGGTCATGGGTTCGAATCCCGGCTCTGCCCCTTGGCAGCTGTGGGACTGTGGGCGAGTCACCTCACTTCTCTGGGCCTCAGTGATCTCATCTGTCAAACGGGGATGAAGACTGGGAGCCTCCCGTGGGACAACCGGATGACCCCGTATCTCCCCCAGCGCTTAGAACAGTGCTCTGCACGTAGTAAGCGCTTAGATACCAACATTAATTAATAGCTGGGAGCTGCGGGATCATGGTTGGGCCCAGGGGGCAGCTGGGGGCTGTAGCCCTGGCCCCAGGGAGCTGGGGGGGGGACCGTAGCCCAGGCCTGAAGGATTTGGGGGGCGGCTATAGGGTAGGCGATGGAGAAGGGGGAGCTTCAGGCCGGGCCCAGGGAGCCGGGGGCTGTGGGGCGAGCCTGGGGGAGCTGGGGGCCGAAGCCCAGGCCTGGGGCAGCTGGGGGGGGCTATAACCTGGGCCCGGGGCAGCGGGGGGGACGTAGCCCAGGGCCGGGGAGCCGGAGGGGGCCGTGAGCTGGGTCCAGGGGAACCGGAGGCCGGGGGCCGGGGGGCTACAGTCGGCCCCGGGGTCCTCCCGCCACCCACCTCTCGCTGGTCTCTATGTCGAAGCAGAAGCGCTTGTCGATGGACTCCGTCTTCCTCCTCACACAGTGGGTCAGCGTGAGGTCCGAGGAGCCCTGGGGGGGCGGCCGGAGGGGTGAGGGTGAAGGCGGGGCGCCCGGTCGCCCCAGCCGTGACTCCACAGGGTCCGGGGGCGGCGGGAGTGACCCCTCCTCCCCGCCACTGGGTCACCCTGTGGGATCTGGAACGCCCCGGCCGCCACCACCTCACGGGGGAGAGGGGCAGGGGAAAGTGGGGGGCGCTGGAGGGGGAAGGGTTGGGGGCGAGGGCGAGCTTGCCTGTTTCGCCCCAGGCTTCTGCTCCATGGGCGTCATGGTCAGCGTCCTGGTCTCCTTCTTGTATCGGCAGTAGTGCTTCACCCAAGAGATGCCCAGCGCCCCTGGGCAGGGGGAGAGGTGTGGGTCCGGCTGCCCGCTCCCAACACCTGGGCAGAAGCCCCCCGCCGGGGCAAGGGGAGCCTGGGGGGAGAGCCGGCAGGGCGGGGGGCGGGACCCTGGCCGGGGGGAGGGGTCCAAACCGACCCTTCCGTACCGCTCCTCTCCGACCCGCTAAGCGTTAGCCCCGAGGTTAGTTCGGGTCAGCCCCTGGGGCTGGCATCCGCCTCGGGACTAGTGTCAGCCACTGGGGCTAATGCCCCTGGGTCTGTCACCCCCCCCCCCGAGTGGCCGGGGAATTGCTCACATTTCTCCTGAGAGTACAGGTAGCCTTCGATGGTGGGCTGGCCGGGCAGCTTGCAGGTCTGAGGGGTTTCCTTCATCCTTTCCTTCAGGTCTTCCATCTCCTCGCGGGTGCTCAGGAAGTGATTTCTCGTCTGCCAACGGACCGCTGGACGTAAGGGCCCCCGGAGACCAGGTCCGCCCCCCGGGGCGGCAGAAGCGGGGACGGGATGAAGGAGGACGGAATCGGGGGCCCACGGACGCGGCCCGGGAGCTGCCGGAAGAGTGAGGAGCCGCCAACCCCCTTGTCGGCGGGCGCCGTACCTACGAACTCCACTGCCCGGTAAGTCAAGGAACGCGACCGAACGAATGAATTGGACCCTCCCGAGCGCTCAGCCCAGTGCTCTGCACGCAGTAGGAGTGTCAGCTCCTCGAGGCCGGGGGTCGGGCTCGCAGACCCCGGCGTTGTCTCGAAGCGTTCGGTCCAGTGCTCTGCACCGGGTAGACCGTCGGCTCCTCCAAGGCGGGGATCGTGTCTACTAGCTCTTGTGTCCTCTCCCAAGTGTTTAGCACGGCGCTCTGCCCTCATTACGTACTCAGTCCGTACTACGCTCAACTGCCTGGAAGGGCCGGGGAAATGCTTAGAGGCTGAAACGCTTAGGGCCTGTGCCCGGGCTATTAGTGTGTGGAGACGGGGTGACGCGGTGCCGTGGAGGGAAGCCCTGGTCCTCCCGCCCCGGCCGCTACCCCCCCGGGTCCCGGGGCGGCGGGGCCCGCTGACGCACGTTCTGCAGGCTGATCTGCAGCTGCTGCTTGTAGGGGAGGAAATCCTGAGTGAGCTCGACGGTCAGGTTGTTGGAGATGAAGAGGCTGTGCAGGAAGGCCAGGACCTGACGGCGGGCGCGGACGGACGGCGGGCACGGGGAGGGCCGAGGGCGTGGAGAGAAGGGCGGACGGAGGAGAGGCGTTTAGGCTGCGGCGGGGGGACGTTCGCCAGAGCCCCAACGGCTGCTCTGGAGCGGTCAGCAGCCGGACACCGGGTCCACAAGGCCGCCGGGGGGGGGGGGGGGGGCCCGCCGGGCGCACAGAGGGAGGGGAGGCTCGGACTCGCCCCCGTCCCCGGCTCAAGCCCCCAAGGAAAGAGGGAGTCGACTCCCTGTCATGAGGGGGTCCCGTCCTGGTTCCCCTCCTCCTCCTCCCCCCCTCGGGATTTGGGCCTCCTCCTCCGGTCGGCCGGAGACCACCCACCGGCTCCACCACGTTGAACTTCTTGGACTCCTGGACCTCCTGGATCTGGTGTACGTAGTCCAGGGAGGACTCGAAAAAGCTGCGCCTCTCCTTGTCCACTTGCAGGTCAGCCTGGGGGGCGCGGAACGGATCCCGGGGCCGCCGGCGGTCAGGGGCGGAGGATGGAGCCCGGCCTGAGGCCGGATGGACAAGATTCCCGCCCCCCGTCCCGCGGGAGAACCGTCCCGCCCCCCCCACCCAGAGGGTCCCGGGGGGCGGCCGTCAGACCTCTTGCAACTGGGATTCCTTCTTCTTGGACGAGAGGTGCAGGTGCCGGTCCAGCAGCGAGTAAAACCTCTCGCCGTCCTTCTCAAATTTCTTCTTGCGTTCCTAGCCGGCGGCGGAGAGGGGCCGGGAATCAGCCTCTGACCTCTAGGCCTCTGCTCTAACCACTGTCCATGCTGCTTCCCACCCTGTTCCTTCCAGAAGCTAAGCCGTGGGGTGACTGGCAACGCTTAAGGGGGACGGATTCAAGGACACAGGCGAAGTAGTTCGGCTTAGCGGACAGGCCGCAGGTCTGGGAGTCAGAAGGTCGCGGGTTCTAACCCCGGCTCCGCCAACCCGTCTGCTGTGCCACCTCGGGCCCGTCGCTTCTCTGTGCCTCATCTGTAACGTGGGGATAAGCGCTTACTATGTACCAGGTTTACTAAGTGCTGGGGTGGATCCAAGCAAATCAGGTTAGACCTGTCCCGCGTGGGGCTCACAGGCTCAGTCCCCATTTGACAGATGAGGGAACTGAGGCCCAAAGAATAATGATAATAATGTTGGTGTCTGTTAAGCGCTTACTACGTGCCGAGCGCCGTTCTAAGCGCCGGGGGAGATCCGGGGTCATCGGGTCGTCCCACGTGAGGCTCACGGTTCATCCCCATTTTCCAGATGAGGGAACCGAGGCCCAGAGAAGTGAAGCGACTGGCCCACGGTCACCCAGCTGACGAGTGGCAGAGCCGGGAGTCGAACCCATGACCTCTGACTCCGAAGCCCAGGCTCTTTCCACTGGGATTAAGAGCGTGAGCCCCGTGTCGGACGGCCACCGTATCTACTGACTCGTATCTACCCCGGTGCTTAGAACAGTGCTCGGCACAGAGTGAGAGCCTAAAAATACCACCGTCTTCAGCGTCATCATCAGGTCTCCCAGCGCCACTGGACTCTCCCAAGTGCTCCACACAGTGCTCTGCACACAAAAGGCCGACAGCTCCTTGAGGGCAGTATCTACGTGGCCTTGTGGAAAGTAGGTGAGTCAGGGGGCCTGGGTTCTAATCCCCCCTCCACCATGTACCTGCTGTGTGCTTTGGGCAAGGCACTTCACTCCTTTGTGCCTCAGTTTCCTCATCTGGAAAATGGGGATTCGATCCCTGTTCGCCCTCTCAGTCTGCGAGCCCCACGGGGGACCTGATTATCTCGTCTCGACCCCAGCGCTTAGTACAGTGCTTAGCATGTAATAATAATGACGGTACTTGTTAAGCCCTTATTATGTGCCAAGCCCTGTTCTAAACGTTGGGGTGGGTACAAGTGAATCAGGTTGGACTCAGTCCCTGTCCCTCATGGGGCTCACACTCTTCATCCCCATTTTACAGAGGAGGGAACTGAGGCCCTAAAATAATAATGATGATGATGATGATGGTATCTGTTAAGCTCTTACTATGTGCCAAACACTGTTCTAAGCGCTGGGAAGGATACAAGATAATCAGGTTGTCCCGCGTGGGGCTCACAGTCTTCATCCCCATTTTCCAGATGAGGGAACTGAGGCCCAGAGAGTAATAATAATGTTGGTACTTGTTAAGTGCTTACTGTGTGCCAAGTACTGTTCTAAGCGTTGGGGTGGATACAAATTAATTAGGTTGGACACAGTCCCTGTCCCACATGGGGCTCACACTCTTAATCCCCATCTTCCAGATGAGGAAACTGAGGGATAGAGAATAATAATAATAATAATGGTACTTGTTAAGCGCTTACTATGTGCCAAGCACCGTTCTAAGCGCCAGGATAGGTACAAGATAATCAGATTGTCCCACGTGGGGCTCACAGACTTCATCCCCATATGACAGAGGAGGTAACTGAGGCACCGAGAAGCGGCTCGCCCGAGGTCCCACGGCGGACAAGTGGCAGAGCCAGATTCGAACTCTGGTCCTTCTGACTCCCAGGCCCGGGCTCTACCCACTAGGCCACGCCGCTTCCCGTGATCCCTGGCTGCTGCAGCTGTTCAGGGATGGAGAAGCGGCAGCTGCTATAGCTAAAAATGAAGAGGAGGCCAAGGGGGAGCTGAGAGGGAAGGGAAGGGCTGGGGGGTCTCGGGGCGGGGGGCGTCACTCACATAGTTAGGCCATTTGTTAAGCGCTTACCAAAGGTCAAGCCCAGTACTAAGCGCCGAGGTAGATCCCAGATCATCAGGTTGGAATCGGTTGGGGCTCAGTCTAAACTGGGGGGGGGGGGGGGGAGGATGACCCCCATTTTACAGAGGAGGAAACTGAGGCGCAGAGAAGCACGGTAACTCGCCCAGGCTCACACAGCAGAGTCGTTCAATTCGGTCGTATTTCTTGAGGAGAAGTGACGGAGCCGGGATTAGAACCCAGGTCTTCTGACTCCCTGGCCCCGATTCGCTGACGACACTGAGGATTCTTTGCCCACTCTCCCCCACACCGTATCGATCTGGGAAATCTGCCATCTCCCTCACCTTGTAAGGGCCACTTGTCAGCTGTGTGACTTTGGGCAAGTCACTTAACTTCTCGGCGCCTCGGTTCCCTCATCTGTAAAATGGGGATTAAGACCGTGAGCCCCACCTGATTCCCCTGCGTCTACCCCAGCGCTTAGGACGGTGCTCGGCACATAGTAAGCGCTTAACAAATGCCAACATTATTATTATTATTTTAATGTCTCCCTACAAATCTAGACCGTGGGCTCCTTATTATTATTATTATAAGGGTGGGGTTCGTTAATCGATTATTCTGTGTCCCCCTCAGCCCTAACCTGGCCCCCAGAAGACTCTGGGAAGGTGGTTAGCGTGGCCCGGAGGTGAATTTTGCGGGGTGTCAGCTGCAGCCCACCCTCTCCCCCCCCCAAAAAGCTGCCAGTTGAGTGAGTTCTCCGTCACACAAAGGCTCGTTATGATGCAAATGGGCCTGGCACCGAGGAACAAAAGCAGAAGAAAAAGCAGCAGCTGGAAGGGAAAGCCGAATTTCCCCTGGAGAAAGCTCTCACTTGCTCCCCCCGGGCAGGCTGGAAGCCAGCCAGGCAGCGATGCCTCTTGTCAGGGAGGCGGGAGAAGAAGAATATCGGTATCTGTTAAGCGCTTACTATGTGCCGAGCACCGTCCTAAGCGCTGGGGGAGATCCAGGGTCGTCAGGTTGTCCCACGTGGGCTCCCAGTTAAGCCCCATTTGACAGATGAGGTCACTGAGGCGCGAAAAGTGAAGCGGCTGGTCCCCAGTCACCAGCTGACAGGGGGCGGAGCCGGCATTCGAACCCGTGACCTCGGAGTCCCAAGCCCGGGATCTTTCCACTGAGCCGCCTTCCCCTCTGCTTCACGCTGGGATGGTGGGCTGGGGCCTGAACCCCAGAATCAGGGCCCGGGGGCAGGACGGTGGGCTGCTGAGATCCGCTTTATTCATTCAGTAGTATTTATCGAGCGCTTACTACGTGCAGAGCACTGGACTAAGCGCTTGGACTGGACAAATCGGTAACAGATAGAGACGGTCCCTGCCCTTGGACGGGCTCACGGTCTTATCGGGGGAGACGGACAGACAGGCAGCGTGGCTTAGGGGCAAGAGCCCAGGCTGGGGAGTCAGAGGTCACGGGTTCTAATCCCGGCTCCACCGATCGTCCGCTGGGTGACTTTGGGCCTCAGTTCCCTCATCTGGAAAATGGGGATGAAGATTGGGAGCCCCACATGGGACAACCTGATTTCCTTGTATCTACCCCAGCGCTTAGAACAGGGCATGGCACATAGTACATAGTAAGTGTTTACCAAATACCATCATTATTATTATTACTGGTCATGGGCTCGAATCCCGGCTCTGCCACTCGGCAGCTGTGTGACTGTGGGCGAGTCGCTTCACTTCTCTGTGCCGCAGTTCCTTCATCTGGAAAATGGGGATGAAGACTGTGAGCCCCACGTGGGACGACCCGATGACCCTGTATCTCCCCCAGCGCTTAGAACGGCGCTCTGCACGTAGTAAGCGCTTAGCAAATACCAACGTTATTATTATTATTCTTTGGGCCTCAGTTCCCTCATCTGTCAAATGGGGACTGAGGCTGTGAGCCCACGTGGGACGGGTCTAACCCGATTTGCTTGGATCCACCCCAGCACTTAGTAAACCTGGCACATAGTAAGCGCTTAACGGATACCGTGATTATTACGATGTCCGTATTCGAATTTATTTTAATGCCTGTCTTCCCCCGTAGACGGTACGCTCTCCGCGGGCAGGGATCAGGTCTCCCAACTCTGTGGCACTGTAGATATCTGCCCACCGAAAGCGCTCAATAAATGCCACCGATTGATATAAAATAAAAATAAATGGTGGTATCTGTTAAGCGCTTACTCAGTGCAGAGCACCGTTCTAAGCTCTGGGGGAATACAAGGTGATCAGGTTGTCCCACGTGGGGCTCACAGTTTTAATCCCCATTTTCCAGATGAGGTAACTGAGGCCCACCAGAAGTGAAGTGACTTGCCCAAAGTCACCCGGCTGGCAAGCCACGGAGCCGGGATTCGAACCCATGACCTCTGACTCCCAAGCGCGGGCTCTTCCCACTGGGCCATGCTGATATCTGACAGTCCCCCACATTCTCCTCCTAAAAAGCGCACCTCCCCCAAGAGGCCTTCCCCGGTCAAACCCTGATTTTCCGAACCCCCCATCCCATCCGTGAGCCCCACGTGGGCCAACCTGATTCCCCCGTGTCTCCCCCAGCGCTTAGAACAGTGCTCGGCACATAGTAAGCGCTTAACAAATGCCAACATGATTATCTGCGTCACGTACGTATTTGGAGCTGTAATAATAATCCCCGTGGTGCGGGGGAAGGGGAGAAAGGGGGCACAGAGTGGGCTCTGTGCCAGGACTCCGCCTCCGAGAAGCCCTCGACGCCCGCCTCCTTCCACACCCCGGGGTCCGGCGGGCGGACGGGCAGACGCCCGGCCCCGGGGGTCGGCCGGGAGGGCCGCGTTGACCGTGGCCACCTGACCTTCCTCTTCTCTGCAGCACGGCTGGGGGGCGGGGGGTCTCCCTGCTCCCTTGGAGCTGAGCCCCGGGGGGAGGGTGGGCGCCGGGGTGGGGCGAGGGTACCCAGTCTTCTACCCCCACCCCGACCGCGCCCACCCGACCCTTCCAAACTGGCAGCATCCGCTCCTCCTTGCCGCGGAGACCGTCCCTCGCCCGGCCCCGCTAAACCCCGCGACTCCACCGTCCTCGCCCCGGGGCTCCGCACGCGGCAGTCCCTCGGCTCCTCGAGGGCAGGGATCACGTCCACTGAGTAGACGGCTCTCCCAAGCGCTCAGTGGAGCGTTGTGCACGCCGGGGCGACTCGGGAAATACCGTCGATGTACCGGTCGACGCCCCGGACTGGGTCTTACCCCGGCTCCGCCACCTGTCTGCCGTGCGACCCTGGCAAGTCACCTCACTTCTCTGGGCCTCCGTTCCCTCCTCTGGGAAATGGGGACGGAGACCGTCGGCCCCTCGGGGGACCACCCGATGACCTCGTATCTCCCCCAGCGCTTGGCGCGTAGTAAGCGCTTAACCAAAACCGTCGTTATCACTTGTGTTGATGTCCGTCTCCCACCTCCGACCGTCAGCTCACTGTGGGCGGGGAATGGGTCCGTTTACTGTCGTATCGTCCTCTCCCCAGCGCTTAGTCCGGGGCCCGCAGCGGGCGCTCAGTAAATCCGACCGAAGGAAAGAATGAACGAATACTACTCGGTTCTGTCACTGCTGCCGTTGATATTACGGCTTCCACCCGTTACCACCGGTCTTCCGGCTGCCACGGCTCACGGAGGTTCCGGTGGGGCGTCCCGATCCGGGCCCCGCACGGATGGGGACTTCGATCTCCCCGGGGGCTTGGTACAAGTCGGGGGGGGGGGGGGGCTGCAGGGGAGGAGACAGGTGGGTGCGGACGGAAAAGTCGGGACAGTCGGGGAGGCACGGAAGGGTCCGGTTCCAGAGGCCGCGCCTGGATCTCCCGGAATGTCGGACGGAAGAACGGGCGACCGATGCTGGGGGAGGGCAGCGGGGCTTCCCTCCGCTCTCCAAACCCCAGCTCCTAATTCGGAGGCCCTTCCAGACGCCGTCCTCCCTCCTAATGATAACAGTCGCGGTATCCGTTAAGGGCTTTCTATGCACCCAACTCTGAGAGCTGAGGGCCTTACTTTGCCCCAGACTCTGTATTAAGAGCTGAGGTAGCCACGAGTTCCCACGCGGGGCTCACGGATTTAATCCCCATTTAACTGAGGAGGAAGCCGAGGCTCGGGGAAGTGAAGTGAGTCGCCCGAGGTCACCCAGCGGGCGACGGAGCCGGGCCGGGAACTTCCTCCGGCCGGGGCCTCGCCGTGGCACGGCCTACCTTGGTGAATCCGATCTCTTCCCTGCGGAAGGTCTCCAGGGGTTTGATGAGGAGGTCGCTGGCGTTCTGCACCTGTGGCCAAGAGAGGAGATGGTGGGAGCGGCCCCCCCCGGGGACCCCCTCTCCGCCCCTCCTTCCCCCCACCCTGGCAGACTCGGTCTCGGGCCGCGGGGGACGGGACCGTGTCCTGTTCGTCCCCACGGAGACCCTCCCTCGTCCCCATTTTGAGGAGCCGAGGAGCACGTGACTCGCCCCAGGTCCCCCAGCGGACAAGCGGCAGAGCTGGGATTAGAACCCAGGTCCCCCGACTCCCAGGCCCCAGCTCTGCCCGCTAGGCCTTCCCGCCCCGTCCTCACCCCGGCCGGAGGCGGCCGAACTCCTCCCGCCCCTCTGGGCCGGGATCCGGGCGTCCTGGGAGTGGGAGACGGGCGTGCCGGGAGTCGGGGGGAAGCCCGGCCCTGAGACCAAACAGCGGTGTGACTGTGGCATTTACTACTAATAATAATAACGTCGGTATCTGTTAAGCGCTCACTATGTGCCGAGCACCGTTCTAAGCGCTGGGGGAGATACAGGGTCATCGGGTCGTCCCACGTGAGGCTCACGTTAATCCCCATTTTCCAGATGAGGTCACTGAGGCGCAGAGAAGCGAAGTGACTCGCCCACAGTCGCCCGGCTGACGAGGGGCAGAGCCGGCAGTCGAACCCGTGACCCCGGACTCCGAGGCCCAGGCTCTTTCCACTGAGCTGCTAAGCGCTCACCAGTTCGTTGTGGCGTTTAACTGTGTCATTTGTTAGGCACTTATCATGTGCCGGGCACTGTGCTAAACGCTGGGGTGGATACAAGATAATCGGGTTGGACACAGTCCTCTAGACTGTAGGCTCGTCGTGGGCAGCGGATGTGTCTGTGAACTGTTGTACTGTCCAGAGCAGCGTGGCTCAGTGGAAGGAGCCCGGGCTTGGGAGTCGGAGGTCATGGGTTCTAATCCCGGCTCCGCCCCTCGTCAGCTGGGTGACTTTGGGCAGGTCACTTCACTTCTCTGGGCCTCAGTGACCTCATCTGGAAAATGGGGAAGACTGTGAGCCCTACGTGGGACAACCAGATCACCTTGTATCCCCCCCCCCCCCAGTGCTTTGTACATACTAAGCGCTTAATGGGTTCGAATCCCGGCTCTGCTGCCTGTCCGCTGCGTGACTGTGGGCGAGTCACTTAACTTCTCTGTGCCTCAGTTACCCCGTCTGTAAAATGGGGATGAACTGTGAGCCTCACGTGGGACAACCTGATTACCCTGTATCTCCCCCAGCGCTTAGTGCATAGTGAGCGCTTAACAAATACCAACATTATTATTAACAAATGCCATCATTTATTTATTTACAGTGCTCTGCACAGAGTAAACGCTCAATAAATACGATTGAATGAAGGTCCCACGTATTCATTCATTCAATAGTATTTATCGAGCGCTTACTACGTGCGCAGCACTGTACTAAGCGCTTGGAATGGACAAATCGGCAACAGATGGAGACGGTCCCTGACCCTTTGACGGGCTCACGGTCTCATCGGGGGAGACGGACGGACGAGAACGATGGCGATAAATAGAATCGAGGGGATGAATCCCAATCTCAATCCCCCTGTTATAGGAGGGAACTGAGGCTCAGAGAAGTGAAGTGACTGGCTCAAGGTCACACAGCAGACAAGTGGCCGAGCTGGGATCGGGACCCACGTCCTCGTGACTCCCAGGCCCGGGCTGGTCTCCGCTAGGCCACGCCGCTTCAGGCGCTAAGCGCTGGGACACCTCCATCCGCTGCCCACAGGGAGCTGAGAGTCTAGAGAAGCAGCGTGGCTCAGTGGAAAGAGCCCGGGCTTGGGAGTCAGAGGTCATGGGTTCGAATCCCAGCTCTGCCCCTTGGCAGCTGTGGGACTGTGGGCGAGTCACTTCTCTGGGCCTCAGTTCCCTCACCTGGAAAAGGGGGATTCACCGTGAGCCTCCCGTGGGACAACCTGATGACCCTGGATCTCCCCCAGCGCTCAGAACAGTGCTCGGCACGTAGTCAGCGCTTAACAGATATTAACGTTATTATTATCACACGGAGCACGCTCCCCTCCCGCCTGGGACCCCCAGATGAGAAGCAGTGTGGCCCAATGGATAGAACCCAGGTCCCCGCGCCCCCAGTCCATGGGTTCGGCCGCAGCCACGGAGAGATCCAGGCCGCCCCGGGGGACTTGGAGCCAGGAGCGGCCGCCCCCGGTGACGGCTGTTTTCCGAACTAAGGGGAGTCCTCGGGAAATACCATCGCTTTATTCCCAGCCTCCGCCCCAGGGCCGGCCCGGGTGCCCTGAGCCGGTCCGAACACCTACCATCATCATCCTCTCGTTTTCCACTTCCCGGAGGAGCTCGGCAAACTCCTTAAAGGATTCGGCTGGAGGGGGAGAATGAAAGACAGAAAGCGGTTAAGGAGTCGGCGGCGGCGTTGGCGTGAGGCTGCAGGAGGGGAGGCCTCGGGAAGGGGGAGATCCGTTTCCATTTCAGCTGGCGTAACTCCATCCCACCCGGACGGCCGGCTGGATTCGAGGAGCAAGGCCTAGGGGCAGGAGCCCGGGGCCTGGGAGTCAGGGGGACCTGGGTTCTCATCCCGGCTCCGCCGCTTGCCTTCTGGGTGACCTTGGTTGGGTCACTTCACTTCTCTGAGCCTCGGTTTCCTCGTTTTTTTAAAAAAAATGCTATTTGTTTACTGTGCGCCAGGCACTGCTCTAAGCGCTGGGATGGATACGGGATGATAGGGTTGGACACAGTCCCTGCCCCACAGGAGGGCTCCCGGTCTTCACCCCCATTTTACAGGTGAGGGAACTGAGACCCGGAGGATTGGAGTAACCGGCCCCAGGTCCCGCAGCAGATAAGAGGCAGAGCCGGGATTAGAACCCGGGTCCTTCTGACACCGAGGCTCCTGCTAAACGCCAAACCAACTCTCTTCCAAGCCCTACTGAGAGCTCACCTCCTCCAAGAGGCCTTCCCAGACTGAGCTTCCCCTTTTCCCTCTGCTCCCTCTCTCCCCCCCGCCTTCACCTCCCCTCAGCTAAGCCCCCTTTCCCCCCTTTCCCTCTGCTCCTCCCCCTCTCCCCCTCCCCTCGGCACCGGGCTCATTTGACTAGATTTTTATTACCCTCTTTATTTTGTTAATGAGGTGTCCATCCCCCTGATTCTATTTACGGTGATTAAGTTGTCTTGTTTCTGTCCGTCCGTCTCCCCCGATTAGACCGTGAGCCCGTCAGCGGGCAGGGACGGTCTCTCCCTGTTGCCGAACTGTCCGTTCCAAGCGCTTAGTCCAGTGCTCTGCACATAGTAAGCGCTCAATAAATCCTATTAAATGAATGAATGAATCCACTAGGCCATGCTGCTTCGTCGCCTGGGGATGAAGACTGGGAATCCCTACTGATGGGGAAGGTCACCGAGAGGGAGAGAGTGTTTTGGTGAAGAGACCGGTGAGGAAGCCCGAATCCCAGTCACCCTGGACCCGCAAAGAGTCTGCCATTTTCGCGTTGGCTGTTCTCGGTGTTTGTAGCGCCTAATCCCGTTTGCTCTTTTTCCTCCTCGTCTCCCTCCGTTCCTCATTTTCGCTCCAAGAAAGCCGCTCCCTTCTTGCTGGCAGCGGGCCCTGCTGGCCCGAGCCGCGGACTCCCGGCGTCCAGCTGGGCCGCGGCCTGGCCTGAGGCTCCGCCCTCAGGAAAGGCTTATTGTGAATAATAATCACGATAATTCATCATTCTGGTACTTGCTAAGTGCTTACCATGTGCCAGGCACCGTTCGAAGCGCTGGGGCGGGTCCGAGTTAAGCGGGTTGGACACGGTCCCCGTCCCAGAGGGGGCTCACGGTCTCAATCCCCATTCTACAGGTGAGGGAACCGAGGGACGGAGAAGTGACTTGTCCGAGGTCACGCAGTGGACACGGTCCCCGTCCCAGAGGGGGCTCAGTCTCGATCCCCATTTTACAGGTGAGGGAACCGAGGGACGGAGAAGTGACTTGTCCGAGGTCACGCAGCGGACAGGAGGCGGAGCTGGGATTAGAACCCGTGACCTTCTGACTCCCAGGCTCTATCCCTTACTCCATGCGGCGTCTCATAATAATAATAATAATTGGGATATTTGTTAAGTGTTTACTCTGGGCCGGGCACTGTTCTAAGCGCCGGGGTGGATTCAAACAAATTGGATTGGACCCAGTCCAACACGGCCGAATGAATTCCGCCCACTGACCAGAAGAGTCTAGTCTCCGCTCCGCCACTTGCCCGCCGGGTGACCTTGGGCAAGTCTGGGCCTCGGCTTTCCCCATCTGTAAAACGGGGACCTCTTAGTGAGCTCCGTATAAGCCGGGAACTGTGTCCGAGCTGATTACTTGAATCTAGCAGAGTGTTTCAGGTGTTTGCTACAGTGCTCTGCACTCAGCAAGCGCTCAATAAATACTACTGAGAAGCAGCGTGGCTCAGTGGAAAAGAGCCTGGGCTTCGGAGTCAGAGGTCATGAGTTCGACTCCCAGCTCTGCCCCTTGTCAGCCGTGTGACTGTGGGCGAGTCACTTCACTTCTCTGTGCCTCAGTTACCTCATCTGGAAAATGGGGATTAACTGCGAGCCCCAGGTGGGACGACCTGATTCCCCTATGCCTACCCCAGCGCTTAGAACAGTGCTCTGCACATAGTAAGCGCTTAACAAAGACCAACGTTATTATTACTACTGATTGATAGATGGTAAGCTCCTCGTGGGCAGGGAATGTGTCTATTGTTATCCTGGAATAATCATAACAATAAGATGGTATTTGTTAAGCGCTTCCTATGTTCTAAGCGCCAGGGTAGATACAAGGTAATCAGGTTGTCCCTTGTGGGCCTCACAGTCTTCATCCCCATTTTCCAGATGAGGTAACTGAGGCCCAGAGAAGTGACTTGCCCAAAGTCATACAGCTGACAAGTGGCGGAACAGTGCTCGACACAGGGTAAGTGCTCAGCAAACAATAATAATCACGGTGATAACACTAATAACGACCGTTAATGATAACGATGGTATTTCTCAAGCGCTTACTCGGTGCCAAGCACTGTACTGAGCGCTGGGGTAGATGAAAGATCATCAGGTCCCACATGGGGCTCAGAGTCTAAGTGGGAGAGAGAACAGATATTGAAGCCCATTTGGCAGATGAGAGAACTGAGGCACAGAGAAATGACGGGACGTCCTAGGTCACCTAGCGAGACAAGTGAAGTTGGGTTATTAATAATAATAATAATAATTGCTTAAGGGCTAAGGGAGGGATTGGGATGAGAACAGTGGAGCAGGTCTATCTGTTGCCGAACTGTACATTCTGAGCGCTTAGTAGAGTGCTCTGCACATAGTAAGCGCTCAATAAATACTATTGAATGAATGGAAGATCAGGGAAGGCTTCCCGGAGGAGGTGGGAGAGACTCCATGGTTCAGCAGGTGTGGACGGGGAAGGAGCCCACCTATGGGGGAGGGAGCGTGGGTTGCGGGGGGGGGAGGGAAGAGGGGGTTCCCCCTCCCCCCGCCGGCCCCTCAGAGCCGGATCGGGGACCACCACCACCACTGACCGATGTTAATCTCGTCGTCCGTCAGCGTGTCCCCAATGAAGTCGAACTGGAAGGACTGCAGGGTCTGGGAGAATTTCTGCACCGCCGAGGAGTAACCTGGGGAGATGAGAAGGACGGAGACAGAGTGAGAGACGGCCAGGGTGAAAGAGAGAGGGGGAGGGAGTGTGGGAGGGAGAGACAGAGACACGGAGGCAGAGGAACGGAGAGGGACGGGTGCGTGAGGGAGAGACAGAGATAGGGAGACAGAGAGAGGGAGAGAAATGGAGATGGGTGGAGAGGGAGAGACAGAGACAGAGGAAGAGAGGGAGAGAGATGGCCCGTTAATCCTGAGTTAGGCCTCGTCCGTACAGGTGACGATGACAGTGATGAGGAGGGCGAAGGGATCTCCGACGGTGTTTGTTGGTCTACTGTCCTCCCCCAAGCGCTTAGTACAGAGCCTTGCATACAGTGAGCGCTCAATAAATCCGATTGAATTAATGAATGAATGAGGGCGGGGGGGGGTGGTCTCTGACGACGATGAGGGCTAAGACGGCGGAGAGGCCTGCGGGTTGGGGCCGGGGACCCCGTGCGTCACTGCTGCCGGCGGGGGTGGTCCGGGACCGGTGGCCCGCCCGGCCTCTGTGCTCTCGGCCCCGGGCCCGTCCCCCCGGCCGCCGGGAGGGCAGGGGCTCCACCCTCGGGCACGCGGATGGCACGCGGAGACGTTGGCCGCCGCGGGGCCCGCCGACGGGCGCGGGGAAAACCTCTCTGCCAAAATCTGCTAGGCCTCAACCCGCCCCACTTCAGGGCAGCGTGGTGGGCAGCGCCTGGGCCTGGAGAGTCAGCCGACCTGGCTTCTCATCCTTTTTCTAATCCTCTCCCCTTTCTCCCTCCTCTTTTTCCCTCCTCCCTCCTCTCTCTCCCTTCTCCCTCCTCTTCTCCTTTCTCCCCCCTCCTCTCTTATTCCCTCCTCCCTGCTCTGTCCTTTTTCCCTCTCCCGCCTCGATCACTGCCTCGGTCTCCTCGCTGACCTCCCGGCCTCCTGCCTCTCCCCACTCCGGTCCAGACCTGGCTCTGCCGCCCGGAACATTTAACGAGGAAAACATCCAGCCCATGTTTCCAGCCCAGCCCGCACACTTCATTCCTCTACCGCCAGCTCGCTACGCCCCGAGCTCGCCGCCGACCCCTTTCCACGTCCTCCCCCTAGCCTGGGACTCCCTCCCCCCTCGATATACGCCGGACCACCGCCCTCTCCACCTTCAAAGCCTTACTGAGGTCACGCCTCCTCCTGATTTAGCCCTCTTCTCCCCAGCTCGCTCTCCCTTCTGCCTACGCTCTTGGGTCTGTGACCCTTGTACATTCGATACTCTCCCCATCTCCACAGCCCATGCGTACATACCTTTAAATTATACATGACAAACTGCTCATTTATTCGTATTAACGGCCGCCTCCCCCTCTGGACCGTAAACTCATTAGAGGCAGGGAACGTGTCTGCCGATTCTGTCCAAGCGCTCCGTAAAGTGCTCTGCACCTAATAAGTGGTCGATACATACCACTGACTGATTTATTGATTGATGGTCTGATGGAAAGGGCCGGGGCCTGGCAGTCAGAGGACCTGGGTTTTAATCCCGGCTCTGGCATTTGCTCGCCGTGTGACCGTGGGCAAGTAAGTCACTTCATTACTCTCTACCTAATAATAATAATAGCTGTGGTGTTGGTTAAGCGCTTACTATGTGTCAGGCAGCCTACTAAGCGCCGGGGTGGATCCAAGCAAATCGGGCGAGCGGGCCGTTACCGAACAGCGCGGTCATCGACGCTCCTGTGACTCCCCCAGCCCGCGGTTTGGCTGGCCCGCGTCGGGCGGGAAAGAAGGCAGGAAAATTCCGGTCACTCGGTCAGCCGGCCAGCTGGCCTGCGGCCGACGGGTCCGGGGGAAAGGCCCTGGCCACGGCCGGCTGGAATTCCGTTTTCGGATTAGCGACGGGTCCCACCGATTCGTCCTCCCGGACGGCCGCCCTCCGGCTGGGAAGGCTCAGCCCGTGGGCTGGGAGGGGCTGGGGAGGGGGCCGGGTGCGTCAGACGCAGCTGCACCAGGGAAGCAGCGTAGCCTCGTGGCTACAGCCAGGGCCTGGGACTCTGAGAAACTGGGTTCTGATCCCAGCTCCGCCACTTGTCTGCTGCGTGACCTCGGGCAAGTCATTTCACTCTTCTGGGCCTCAGTTTCCTCATCTGCAAATTGGGCGTTAGATCCTGTTAGTACCGACTCAGACCGCGTGCCCCATGTGGGACAGGGACCGTGTCTGACCTGACGCATTTGGATCTCCCCCAGTGGCTAGTACGATGCCCGGCACATAGGACGTGCTAAAATACCACTGTTGATTTATTTTTTAGTTTAACAATCCTATTGATTATTACGGTATTTCTATTACTACTCACAATACTACTAATAATAATGTGAAGCACTTACTATGTGCCAGGCACTGTTCTAAGCGCTGCGGTGGATACCAGCCAGTTGGGTGGGACACAGTCCCCGTCCCCCATAGAGCTCACAGTCTCCAGCCCCATTTTGCAGATGAGATAACTGAGGCACAGAGAAGTGAAGTGGCCTGCCCAAGGTCACACGGCAGGCGTGTGGCAGAGCCGGGATTAGAACCCGGCTCCTCCTGACTGGCGGGCCACTGGGCCTCGCGGCTTCTCGTTGTGGACGGGGAATGCGTTCACCGACTCTGTTGGACTGTAATCTCCCCATAGCTTAGTCCGGGGTTCTGCCGAGAGTGAGCGATCAATAAGTACCACTGAGACAGAGAGACCGCGATGAGGAGGGATCCAGAGACAGAGAGAGAGAGAGAGAGAGACCGAGGCAGAGGGAGACCAGAAACGGAGAGAAAGGGAGAGGCAAAGAAAAATCAAAGACAAAGGAAGACAGAGACAAAGAGGGATCCAGAGACAAAGGTGGAGACAGATGGAGTCAGAGACAGACAGATGGTGTCGGAGTCAGAGAGTCCGACAGTTAGATAGGAACAGAGACTGAGAGAGAGAGAGATCGGCAGAGAGAGACTCAGAGATAAAGTCAGAGACAGCAAAAGACAGGCAGAGACAGAGCAAGTCAGAGACCGACAGAGACAGAGGAAGTCGGACCGAAAAAGAACGACTCAGAGACAAAGAAAGTCAGACAGAGACATCGAGTCAGAAAGGGGCAGAGTCTGACAGAGCAAGTCAGAGATGGAGACCGCAAGAGAGAGTCGGGCAGAGATTGAGCCAGAGAGAGACAAATCAGATAAGAGAGGCACAGAGAGACAGAACGAGTAAGAGACGCAGGAACAGTGAATCGGACAGAGCAAGTCGGACGGAAACACAGTAAGAGAGAATGAGAGACGGTCAGACAGACAGTCTGACGGAGATGAGAAAGGGATTCAGACGGAGACCATCAGAGACAGAGTAAAAGAGAGCCAGATAGTCGGCAAGAGCCAGAGTCAGAACAAGTAAGAGAGTCAGGGACGGAACGAGTCAGAGAAAGAGAGACAAAGCGAGGAAGAGAGAGACGGACAGCCGGAGAGTGGGACAGGGACAGAGCGAGGGAGAGAGCAAGTTAGAGAGACAGAGCGAGGAAGAGAGTCAGAGAAAGAGGGAGGAAGGGAGAGGCAGAGTCCGAGGAAGTCAGAGCAAATCAGGCAGGGACAGAGGCAGAGCGAGAGGGCACGGCCGAGGATCAACCGGCAGCGAAGCCGTCCGGCCCTCCGGTGAGAGGACGGCACCGGCCCCGTCCCTCGCCTGGACGTCCGCCCAACGCTGGCCCGGAAGGCCGCTCGCGAACAGTCCACCCGCCCCGGCCAAATCTGGAGGGGAGAGGGGGAGGGGTCACCCGGTGTGGGGGCCGGACAGGGGAGGGCATCCCGGGTAGGGTCGCGGGCCCCGGGCCTCCCGCCGCCCCTTCATTTCGGGATTCTGCCACTTTAGGCGGGGACGGTAGAGTCAGCAGAGACCGTTCCTGTCCGCAGAGAGCTGACAGAACGGTGGAGGAGACACTAAAGTAATCTGTCAACCACAGGAAGGAGGAAGTGAGGAACAGCCGGTGTGTTTGAACGACAGGGTGTGGGGAAGTTGGAATGTTTGAAAGTGCGGGGTAAGAGGTTGGGAGTCCGGCCCCGTGGAGCCGGGGAGAGGGATTGAGCTGACGGGGGCGGCCGATGTGGGAGAGGGGCGGGGTGAGGGTGGGAAGGAACCCGGCGTCCCCCTCTTCCCCGCGGCCAGGGAAGAAAAATCCAGGGGAGGAGCGACCCTCGGTTATTTCCTCTCTCCGACGCCGCAGCCGTGCTCGCTTCCTGGGTCATGGGTTCTAATCCCGGCTCCGCCATTTGTCTGCTTTGTGATCTTAGGCGAGTCACTTCACTTCTCCGTGCCGCAGTTACCTCATCTGGAAAACGGGGATTAAGATTGTGCACCCCGTGTGGGACGGGGACTGTGTCCCCCCCCCCAATTTGCTTGTGGCCACCCCAGTGCTTAGGACAGTGCCCGGCACACAGAAAGCCCTAACAAATGCCATAATTATTATTATTGTCGTTATTATTATTGCTAGTATTATTATTATTCCCAGGAACAGAGGAGAAGACCCTGGCCTGCAGCCTGGCCCACCCTCTTAATGAATACCACCACAATAATAATGATAATAATCATTACTGTTAACAAGCATCCAGTCTAGAGGGAACCAGGAGATGGAAAACTTCCTGGCCTGGAAAGAGAGGATGGGCGGGAAGCGTATCTGCCGAGCACCCAATTCATTCAGTAGTATTGATTGAGCACTTACTATGTGCAGAGCACTGTACTAAGCGCTTGGAACGGACAAATCGGTAACAGATGGAGACAGTCTTTGACGGGCTGGGCGATACACTGTGCTAAGCATTTGGGAAAGTCTGACATCCTCGTCCTCTTTGCTACTGCTCCTCCCCAGAGGACGGCGCGGCTGTGCCCGAGCCCAGCCTGGACACTGCTCAGGGCCTCTAGACTGGACGATCCTTGTGGGCAGGGATCGAATCTGCCGCCTAAATTGTACTGGACTCTCCCAAGGTCTGCACACGGTCAGCGTTCAACAAATATTAAGTGATCGTTGGCAGGGAATGTGTCCCCCAACTCTGTTGAATTGTGGCTCAGTGGAAAGAGCCAGGGCTTCGGAGTCAGAGGTCATGGGTTCGACTCCCGGCTCTGCCACTTGTCAACTGTGTGACTGTGGGCAAGTCGCTTCACTTCTCCGGGCCTCAGTTCCCTCATCTGTAAAATGGGGATTAACTGTGAGCCTCACGTGGCACAACCCGATGACCCTGTATCTCCCGCAGCGCTTAGAACAGTGCCCCGCACATAGTAAGCGCTTAACAAATACCAACATTATTATTGTTACTCTCCCAAGCACTCGGTACAGTGCTCTGCATAGAGTAAGTGCTCAGTAAATGCCACGGATACTGTTTTGATCATCTCTCAGGCATCCAGTCCAGCGCTCTGCATGCAGCAGGCTGTCGGCGCTTTGAGGGCAGGGATTGTGTCTCCTAATTCTATTGTGCTCTCCCAAGTGCTCGGTCGAGTGCTCTGCTCACAGGGGCTCAATCAAAACTAATGATGGATGCGTTGATTTCCGTCGGGGCCGAGAGAGGAAGCTACCTGACCGGGAGGGAAACCGAGGCCTCTTCCTCTGCCCTCTTACTACCGGGGAAGAGGCCTCGGTTTCCCTCCCCGCTCGGACAGCCTCCCCTGCCTCTCCCTGCAGACTCACAAGGGGAAAGAGACACACACAGAGTCAGAGACACAGAGAAGCAGCCACCCCGGGGTGGGGGCAGAAAGAGACTGAGGATAAAGTTAGACACAGGGGGAAGCAGACAGAGAGAAAGAAGGAGACGCGGAGGAAGAAAGCAAGAGGAAAGGGAGAGACAGAGAGAGGCATAGGCAGAGAGCAGGGCAGAGACAGAGAGGGAGAGACACAGACAGGGAAAGAGACAAAGAAAAAGAGAGACAGAGAGCAGGGGTAGAGATGGAGATACGGGGACAGAAAGGGGGAGGGACAGAGAGAGAGGGAAAGAGATGAAGGCAGAGAGATAGGGAGAGACAGAGGGGTAGAGATAGAGGTCAGGGACAGAGAGAGGGAAAGAGACGAAGAGACAGAGAGAGGCAGAAGGTGGGGGAGAGACAGCGAGACAGGGACAGAGATGGAGACAGAAAGGAGAACAGATGGAGAGATGAAGAGAAAAGAGAGACAGAAAGCAGGGGTAGAAACAGAGAGACAGGGATGAAGAGAGAGAGAGAGAGTCAGAAACCAGGGGTAGAGACCGAAAGGGACCGAAAGGAGCAGGAACAGAGAGAAGGAAAGATGAAGAGACAGAGAGAGACAGAAAGGAGAAGGGACAGAAAGAGAGAGCGGGAAAGAGACGAAGAGACAGAGAGATGGAGACAGAAAGCGGAGGTAGAGGCAGAGAGAGATGGAAAGGGATGAAGATATAGAGACACAGAGCAGAGGTAGAGATGGAAAGGGATGAAGAGACGGAGAGATAGAGACGGAAAGCAGCGGTAGGGACAGAGAAAAGGGGCCAGAAAGGAGCAGGGACAGAGAGCGAGGGAAAGAGACGAAGAGATGGGGGTGGGCGGCTGTCGTCTGGCCAAGAGCGAACGGAGGCCGGTGGAGGAAAGCTGTGGCTCATTAAGTCTGGCTCTGAACCCAGGCAGGACACACGTGAATGGGGCGGGGGGCGGGAGGCTTGGCCCTCCACCAGCCCCACCCCTGCCCCGCGGAGAGGAGCCTGACGGCACCGGACAGAGGCCCAGGGCCCCGGATGTCTGCGGGCCCGAAGCCCCTTGGCGGTGGGGGCCGAGCGGAGGGGCTCTGTGCGCGTTCCCGGGGGCGTCACCCCACCCAGAGCGTCGGGGTAACCACCCCCTTCCCTCCCGCCACCGAGGGGCCGCACCCCCGGCAGGCTCGGCGTCCGCTCGCCCGCTCGCGGACCGTCGCCGACGAGGAAAACGCCGCGGTGACCACGGCCGGCGTGCTCGGTGTCCACCGGGCCGGGGATAAAGGCCCGCTGGCTCCGGGCCTTTACCGTCACCGCCGAGATAAGCACTGTGGCAACCACCCCCTTCCCTTCCCTCCGGCCACCGGATCCCCATTTAGCAGGTGAGGGGACTGAGGCCCAGAGAAGTGAAGTGACCTGCCTAAGGTCACGCAGCGGACCAGTGGAGAAGCCGGGGTTAAAACCGAGGGGCCTCTGACTCCCGGGCCCTGACTCGCTCCCCTCCACTGCTCGGTACAGTGCTCTGCACAAAGTAGAGAAGCAGCGTGGCTTAGTGGAAAGAGCCCGGGCTTAGGAGTCAGAGGTCGTGAGTTCTAGTCCCGGCTCCGCCGCTTAGCAGCTGTGTGACTTTGGGCAAGTCACTTAACTTCTCTGTGCCTCAGTGACCTCACCTGGAAAATGGGGATGAAGACTGTGAGCCCCACGGGGGACAACGTGATCACCTTGTATCAACCCCAGCGCTTAGAACAGTGCTCTGCACATAGTAAGCGCTTAACCAATACCATAATTATTATTATAGTAAGCGCTTCATCAATACCATGGTTAATACCGATTCCTGGAGGACGCTAGAGGTCCGGCTGCCAAAAGGGTTTCTACCAAACCCAGGGCCCACGGCTACCCTGCCCTTGGGAGCTGAGCGCCCCTAGTACTGTCCTCTCCCAAGCGCTTAGTGCAGTGCTCTTCACCCAGGAAGCGCTCAGTAAATACGACGGACTGACCGACGGCCAGTCTCCTCCTCGCCCGCGGCCGAGCAGCGTGGCTCAGTGGAAAAAGCCCGGGCTTGGGAGTCAGAGGTCACGGGTTCGAATCCCGGCTCTGCCTCTTGTCAGCTGGGTGACCGGGGGCGAGTCACTTCACTTCTCTGGGCCTCAGTGACCTCATCTGTCAAATGGGGATTAACCGTGAGCCTCACGTGGGACGACCTGATTCCCCTGTATCTCCGCCAGCGCTTAGAACAGTGCTCGGCACATAGGAAGCACTTAAATGCCACCATGATTATTAGAAGCCCCTGGATGCCTCCTCACTGACCTCCCTGCCTCCCCTGCCTCTCCCCACTCCAGACTTCAAGCGTGGCTCAGTGGAAAGAGCCCGGGCTTGGGAGTCAGAGGTCATGAGTTCGAATTCCGGCTCTGCCGCTCGTCAGCTGTGTGACTGTGGGTGAGTCACTTCTCTGTGCCTCAGTTATCTCATCTGTAAAATGGAGATGAAGACTGTGAGCCTCACGTGGGACAACCTGATTACCCCGTATCTCCCCCAGGGCTTACAACAGTGCTCGGCACATAGTAAGCGCTTAACAAATACCAACATTATTATTATTACTTCACTCTGCTGCCCGGATCATTTTTCGACAGAAACGTTCCGGACCCGTTTCCCGGCTCCTGAAGAATCACCCGGGGTTGCCCGTCCACCTCCGCATCAAACAAAAACTCCTCCCCAGTGGCTTTAAAGCCTCATCCTTGGCCCCCTCCTACCTCACCTCATTTCCCTCCTTCTACGACCCAGCCCACCCGCTTGACATCTCTAATAACCACCTTCTCGCTGTACCCCGATCTTGTCTGTCTCGCCTCCGACCTCTCGCCCACGTCCCGCCTCTGGCCCGGAACACCCTCCCTCCTCATATCTGACAGACGCTGACTTTCCCCCTCTTCAAAGCCTCACCGGAGGCCTATCTCCTCCAAGAAGCTTTTCCTGGCTAAGCACCCCCCTTTCCTCTTCTCCCTCTCCCTTCCGCGTCACCCTGACTTGCTCTCTTTATTCATCCCCTTCCCTCATGTCCATATCTGTCCTGTATTTATTTATTTTAATCTCTGTCTCCCCCTCTAGACTTTCAGCTCATTGTGGGCCGGGAAATGCGTCTGTTTATTATTATGCTGTCCTCTCCCAAGCACATAAAATAGTGCCTTACGCACAGTGAGCGCTCGCTAAATACCGCTGAGTTGAAGTGCCCAGCAATAACAGTGACTCTGCCATCTGTTAAGCTTTTACTCTGTGCTAAGCACTGGGGCAGATACAGGAGAATAAGGTCAGGCACAGGGGGCTCGCCGTCGGTGGAGGAAGGAAAATGGCGATTGCCACGAAGCTTCTCTAATGAGCACTCTGATAATGATCATAATGACCATTATTATCATTATTATTATTCATTTGTGATGATGATGATGATGAGTCATGATGGTGGTGGAGCCCGCCCAGGCTGGGTCGCCTTCCTGAGGCCCTCGTTCATTCATTCAGTCGTATTTAGTGCTTAAAAAAATACCATTATTATTATGGATTGAGCGCTTACTGTGTGCAAAGCACTGTACTAAATGCTTGGGAGAAGGCAATACAACCATAAATAGACACAGTCCCTGCCCACAAGGAGCTCCCTGCCCAGAAGGGAGGACAGTCATTACATCAATCGATCCATCAATCGATGACAGATATGTACTTATGTGCTGTGGGGCTGGGAGGGAGGACAATAATAATAATGATGGTATTTAAGCGCTATGTGCCAAGCACTATCCTAAGCGCTGAGCACTGTTCTAAGGATGAATAATAATAATAATGTATCTGTTAAGCGCTTACGATGTGCCGAGCACTGTTCTAAGCGCTGGGGTAGACACCGGGGAATCGGGTTGTCCCACGTGGGGCTCACAGTCTTAATCCCCATTTTACAGATGAGGTCACCGAGGCACCGAGAAGTGAAGTGACTTGCCCAAAGTCACCCAGCTGACGAGTGGCAGAGCGGGGATTCGAACCCGTGACCCCCGACTCCGAAGCCCGGGCTCTTTCCACTGAGCCACGCTGCTTCTCGAAGGAATGAATGAAGGGAGCAAGTCAGGGGGACGCAGAAGGGAGGGAGGGGGCTTAGTCAAGGAAGGCTTCTTGGAGGAGGTGAGGCTTTGAAGCAGAGCAATTAACTGTCTGATACGGACTGTGGAATGGTCCTCTCGCAACCGCTCAGTACAGTGCTCTGCAAACGGTAAGCGCTCGATAAATGCGACTGGATGGCTGAATGAATGTGAGGGGGGAGGGCGTTCCAGGCCAGAGGGTAGGACGGCGGCGAGATAGACGAGATCGAGGTACAGCGAGAAGGTTGGCATGAGAGGAGCCAAGTGTGCGGGCTGGGCTGTAGTAAGCGACGTGACGGTGGTGAGGAGGTTTTGTTCGATGCGGGGGTGGATGGGCAGTCACTGGAGTTTCTTGAGGAGTGGGGAAAGTCATTTAATAATAATGTTGGTATTCGTTAAGCGCTTCCTCTGTGCCGAGCACGGTTCTAAGCGCTGGGGTAGACACAGGGGGATCAGGTTGTCCCACGTGGGGCTCACAGTCTTAATCCCCATTTTACAGATGAGGGCACTGAGGCACAGAGAAGCTAAGTGACTTGCCCACAGTCACACAGCTGACAAGGGGCAGAGCTGGGATTCGAACTCATGACCTCTGACTCCAAAGCCCACGCTCTTTCCACTGAGCCATGCTGCTTCCCTGGGTCTCAGTTTCCTCATGGGTAAAATGGAGATGATAATAATAAGAATGATCACGGTATTTCTTAAGCGCTTACTGTGTGCCAAACTCCGTACTAAGCACCGGGATAGAAACTAGTCAGTGTGGGATGTGCTGAACATCAGCACTGTGCAGAGCACTGTCCTGAGAGGATAACAGAGTTAGGAGACGTGTTCCCTGCCCTCGAGGAGCTGACAGTCTACTGGGTGCAAAGCACTGTACTGAGCGCTGAGGAGAGGGTAACAGTAGACAGGATGCCCGCCCTCAATAATAATAATAATGATCGTATTTGTTAAGCGCTTATTATGTGCCAGGCACCGTTCTAGGCGCTGGGGGGGATGCAAGGTGATCAGGTCGTCCCCCGTGGGGCTCACGGTCTTCATCCCCATTTTCCAGATGAGGTCACCGAGGCCCAGAGAAGTGAAGTGACTGGCCCGAAGTCACACAGCCGATAAGCGGCCGAGCCGGGATTAGAACCCAGGTCCTCCGACGCCCATGCCCGGGCTTTGAGAAGTCCAACAGAGTTAGAAGAGGCGACTCTCCCCTCGAGGAGCCGACAGTTACCGGGTGCAAAGCACTGCCCTGAGCGCTTGGGAGAGACACCGGAACGGGTAGCCACGATCCCTGCCCCGAAGGAGCGTCCAGTCTCGCAGGGGAAGCCGGCCGGAAAAGTGAATTCACCCCGTGGGTCCGGCCCAAGACCCCACCTGCACTTGGAGGACTAGACCTTGGCTTCGTTTCAGACAAACAAGGAGGGAACGGAAACGACGGGAAATTCTCCATTTTCCCTCTTCCCCCCACCACCGAAGCCCAGCCGGCAGCTCTCCGCCCTCCGGGCCTCGGTTGGGAGCCCGGGGACCCGGGTTCTAATGCCGACTCTGCCGCCGGCCCGCCCTGTGGGACCCGGGGAAAGTCCCTTCAACTCTCTAGGCCTCAGTTTCCTCCTCCGAGCTCAGTTGATCTCCGGTCGACCCCAGCGCTCGGCACGTGGTCAACGCTAGAGACAGCCTCGTTACCGTGCCCGCCTTGTGACCGTGGGCGAGTCACCTCACTGCGCGGGGCCTCAGTTTCCCCCTCTGCGAATCGGGGACGAAACCCCGGTTCTCCCCGTGAGCCGGGGTGGGAGAGGGGCCGCTTCCGACCCGGTGATCCTGCCGTTCCCCCCACCGCCGCCTCTCCTCTGCTGCTTCCCGACGGCAATTTGTGTCTTACATTATTCACAAACACACCCATCCCCCACACACCCACATTACACCCACACATACCACAACACCCATACATCCCACGCTACCCACAAAAACACCGCCACCCCTACACATCCTACAAAAACACCCACTCAGACGCCCACACATCCCACAGAAACACCCACACGAACACCCACACGTCCCACAAAAACACCCAAACACATCCCACCTCCACGTACCCCCACACATCCCACATCTAAACCTCCCTCCAAAACACCCACAGACACTCCCAAACATCCCACAAGAACACCCCCACGTATCCCACAGAACACCCCCACCCCCCACCCATGTCCCACAAAAACACCCTCATGCCCCCACATGTCCCTCAAAAACACCCTCGCACACCCCACAGAAACACCCTCATGCCCCCACATGTCCCTCAAAAACACCCTCGCACGCCCCACGGAAACACCCTCATGCCCCCACATGTCCCTCAAAAACACCCTCACACGCCCCACGGAAACACCCTCATGCCCCCACATGTCCCTCAAAAACACCCTCACACGCCCCACGGAAACACCCTCATGCCCCCACATGTCCCTCAAAAACACCCTCACACGCCCCACGGAAACACCCTCATGCCCCCACATGTCCCTCAAAAACACCCTCACACCTCACAAAAACACCCTCACCCCCCCACACATCCCACAGAAACAACTTCACACCCTCACACATCCCACAGAAACTCCCCCACCCTCCCCACAACCCACAAAAAATCCCCTCCCACCCCCACACGTACCACAAAGGCATCCTCACACCCCGCAAAGACATCCACCCCCCACCTCCCAGGGGTGTCCCTGTGGGGTCTACAGGCCTGAGGAGCAGATGGGCCGGTGGGCGAGGGTTTGTAGAGAGAGCGCAGAGCCGCATCTGCTCCTCCTCTTATCCGGGGACCCCAAGGGGCAGGGCCCCATCAGATGACCCCCTCAGACAGCCCCCCTCGGCGTGGCCTAGCGGGTGGGTAGAACCCGGGCCTGGGAGTCAGAGGTCGTGGGTCCCCATCCCGCCTCCGCCACTTGTCTGCTGCGTGACCTTGGGCGAGCCGCTTCACTTCTCTGGGCCTCGGTGACCTCATGTGGAAAATGGGGATGAAGACAGAGCCCCACGTGGGGCGACCTGGTTACCCCAGCGTTTAGACCAGCGCTTGGCACATAGTAAGCGCTTAAGGAAAAGCATCATTACCGACGGTTTAGTACAGTGCCTGGCACATAGTAAGCGCTTAAGAGATAGCTTTATTATTATCACCTCCCCTCGGACAACCCCCCCCCCCCGCGATGAGCCTTCCTTGGACGGCCCTCTCCGGACAGCCCCCCTCGGACGACCCCTCCTCGGCCCCCTTCGGACGACCCTCCCCCTCGGGGAACCGAGAGAAGCAGCGTGGCTCAGCGGTAAGAGCCCGGGCCTGGGACTCGGAGGTCCTGAGTTCTAATGCCGCCCCGCCTCTTGTCGGCGGTGTGACCTTGGGCGAGTCACTTCACTTCTCTGGGCCTCCGCCCCCTCATCCGTCAAACGGGGATGAAGACTGGGAGCCCCACGTGGGGCAACCTGACGACCTTGGATCTCCCCCAGCGCTTAGGACAACGTTTGGCACATAGTAAGCTCTTAGGACAACGCTTGGCACATACTAAGCTCTTAACAAATACTCTTATTATCATCCCCCCTCCGGACCTCCCCCTTTGGACCCCTCTGCTCGATCAGCCCCCATCGGACACTTCTGCTCGGACACCTGTGCTCAGACAGCCCCCCGGGACGACCCCCTTCGGACCCCTCCCCTCAGACCACCCCTCCTCGGACAGCTCCCCTCGGGCGACACCACCTCGGACAGCCCCTTTCGGACCATCATTATCATTATTATCGGGACGACGCCCCTAGGCCCCCTCCGCTCGGACGGCCCCCTTCGGACGACCCCCTTCGGCCCCCTCCCCTGGGACGGCTCCCTTCGGACGACCCCTCCTCGGCCAGACCCTTGGGACAGTCCCCTTCGTACCCCCTCCCCTCGGACCACCCCTCCTCGGACATCTCTGCTCAGACAGCCCCCCTCGGACGACTCCTTAAGGACCCCTCCCCTGGGCCAGCCCCCCTGGGCCCCCTCCCCTCGAACGACCCCTCCCGGGACAGGCCCCTGGGCCCCCTCCCCCGGTCCTCGTCCCCTGGGCCGTCCCCCTCAGGCCCGGGCCGGTCCTTGGCGCGGGGGGTCGTGGGGGGTCGTGGGGGTCGTGGGGGGGGGCCGGAGGACCGACCTCTCATGGCGGCGATGAGGCAGGCCCCGTCTTTGATGACGTCCTTGATGAAGCGGTTGGTGCGCTCCAGCTCCTGCTCGTAGCACTTGAGCCGCTCGCGGAAGTCCGGGCTGTCCAGGTAGCAGTCGCTGAACTCCAGCGGGGGGTGACCCATCCCCGCCCAGCCCGGAGGACCCCCGCGCCACCCGCCCACCGATCAGACACCCGCCCTGCTCCTGGACGACCGCTCGGCCCAGTGCTCCGCACACCGTAAGCGCTCAGTCGGTACCATCGGGTGCGTGGATGGATGGATGGGCGGGCGGGCGGGCGGACGGACGGACGGATGAATGAATGGACGGATCCCCCTTTCCCTGCTCCTCCTCCTCCTCTTGCTTCCCCTTTTCCTGCTCCTCCTCTCCTCTTTCCCCCTTTTCCTGCTCCTCCTCCTTCTGCTCCTCCTCCGCTGGCTCTCCCTTTTTTTCTGCCCCTCCCCTTGCTCCCCCTTTTCCTGCTCCTCCCCTCGCTCCCCTTTTCCCGCTCCTCCTCCCCTCGTTCCCCCTTTTCCTGCTCCTGCTCCTGTCCTGGCTCCCCGTTTCCCCGCGGCCGCTCCCGCTGCGGGAGTGTGGAGGCGACGCCGACCCCGCCGCCCGCTGGCTCCGAGAGGGTGGGGACGGGACCGGGGCCCAGAGCCCGCCCCCTGCTCCCTGCTCCTTCTCCCGCTTCCCCTTCTTTTCCGCTCCCCGTCACTCCTTCCCAGGGACCGCCTCCTGCCCTCCTCCCCTCTCCCTCACCCTTTTCCTCCGGATCCCTCCTCTTCTCTCCTCCCCTTTTTCCCTCCTCTCCTTTTTCCCTCCTCCCCTTTCCCTTCCCCTCCTCCCCTTTTTCCCTCTTCCCCTTCCCCCCCTTTTCCCCCTCCCCTTTTTCCCTCCCCTTCCCTCTTTTCTCCCCCTCCTCTTCTTTTCCTTCCTTCTTTTCTCCCCCTCTTCTTTTCCTTCTTTTCTCTCCCTCCTCTTTTGTCCTTCCTTCTTTTCTCTCCCTCCTCCTTTTTCCTTCCTTCTTTTCTCTCCCTCCTCCTTTTCTTTTCCTTCCCTCTTCTCTCCCTCTCCTGCTTTACTTTTCCTTCCCTCTTTCTCCCCTCCTTTTCTTTTCCTTCCCTCTTTTCTTCCCCTCCTTTTCTTTTCCTTCCCTCTTTTCTCCCCCTCCTCCTTTTCTTTTCCTTCCTTCTTTTCTCTCCCTCCTCCTCTTCTTTTCCTTCCTTCTTTTCTCTCCCTCCTCCTTTTCTTTTCCTTCCCTCTTCTCTCCCCCTCCTCCTTTTCTTTTCCTTCCTTCCTTCCTTTTCTCCCCCTCCTTTTCTTTTCCTTCCCTCTTTCTCCCCCTCCTCTTCTTTTCCTTCCCTCTTTTCTCCCCTTCCTCCTTTTCTTTTCCTTCTTTCTCTCCCTCCTCCTTTTTTTTCCTTCCTTCTTTTCTCTCCCTCCTCCTTTTCTTTTCCTTCCCTCTTCTCTCCCCCTCCTCCTTGTCTTTTCCTTCCCTCGTTCCCGTCCCCTAGATGTTGCCCGGATTTATCCCCGCCGCCCCAGCAGCGCCGGCCGCTCCTTAAAGCCCCAACCCGCCCCCTCCTCCGAGCAGCGGCCGGGCGGGGAGGGGTGGGACCAACGACCAATGGCAGCAGGAGCCTGGTGGGAGGGGTGGGACCGACGACCAATAGCAGCTGGAGCCTGGAGGGAGGGGGGGCGGCACCGGTATCCAATGGCAACGGGAAGGGGGTCTTCCCCTAGAAAACGGGCGGAGGCCGGTAGCCACGTGGGGCATCTTGGGAGATGTAGTCTCCCAATGCCAGGCACCTCCCCAGAGGTCAAAGGTCGAGCTCACCAACCCCCCCCCCCCATCCACCAGCCTGAAGAAAACCTCCCCTGTGGAAGGGGAATTCATTCATTCATTCGTTCGGTCGTATTTATTGAGCGCTTACCGGGTGCAGAGCACCGTACTAAGCGCTTGGAATGGACAACGCGGCGACAGAGACCATCCCTGCCCAACGGCGGACTCACGATCTAAAAGGGAAAATGATCTCGAAACCTGGGCGTGTGATTTCCCCCAAGCGCGGCCACACCACCCATCTTCCCCTCGCCGGCCCAGCCGCCCCGGGAGTTGTTGGGAAACTCACCCGGCGTTATCCCCATCGTGCGGATGAGGAAACTGAGGATCGGAGAGGCGAAGCGACTTGTCCACGGTCACGCCGCGAGCGGAGCGGATTGACTTGCCAAATGGAGATTGGCCCGCCTGCTCCATGCAGAGGGATGGCCTTGATTCGATCAGGATGATTTTAATTCAAGTAGGGGAGCACCCCTCCCGCCCACCCCCGAGCCCCTGCCGACGCTACGGGGGCCTGAGATGTGAATATCCAACAACAGGATTTACTGAGCCGCAGAGCTCTGTGGGTGAGCGGTCCCGGGACCCTCGGAAAATGGGGAGGCAAAGGATGGTTTTGATGCAGAAACTATCTCCCTACTACCCTTCCTTTCCAAAATCCTAGAACGAGTCGTCTACACTCGCTGCTTAGAATTCCTTAACTCCCATTCTCTCCCGGACCCTCTCCGATCTGGCTTCCGTCCCCTCCGCTCTACCCAGACCGCTCTCTCTGAGGTCGCCCGTGACCTCCTTCTTGCCAGATCCGATGGCTCCTACTCCATTCTGATCCTCCTTGACCTCTCAGCCGCCTTTGACACCGTCGACCGTCCCCTCCTCCTCCACACCTTATCTCACCTCGGCTTCACGGACTCCGTCCTCTCCCGGTTCTCCTCTCGCCTCTCCGGCCGGTCATTCTCGGTCTCCTTCGCCGGCGCCTCCTCCCCCTCCCATCCTTTAACTGTTGGAGTTCCTCAGGGGTCGGTCCTTGGCCCTCTTCCGTTCTCCATTTACACTCCATCCCTCGGTGAACTCATCCGCTCTCACGGCTTCGACTACCATCTCTACGCAGATGACACGCGGATCTACATCTCCGCCCCGTCCTCTCCCCCTCCCTTCGGGCTCGCGTCTCCTCCCGCCTCCGGGACGTCTCCGCCTGGATGTCGGCCCGCCACCTAAAACTCAACGTGAGCGAGACTGAGCTCCTCATCTTCCCTCCCGAACCCGGTCCTCTCCCGGACTTCCCTATCGCCGTGGATGGCACGACCGTCCTTCCCGTCTCTCGGGCCCGCGACCTCGGTGTCATCTTTGACTCGTCTCTCTCGTTCACCCCACGCATCCGATCCGTTACCGAGACCTGCCGGTCTCACCTCTACGATATCGCCAAGATCCGCCCTTTCCTCTCCACCCAGACGGCTACCTTACCGCTACGGGCTCTCGTTATATCCCGGCTAGACTACCGTGTCGGCCTTCTCTCCGATCTCCCTTCCTCCTCTCTCGCCCCGCTCCGGTCTATTCGACACTCCGCTGCCCGGCTCATCTTCCCACAGAGACGTTCTGGGCACGTCACTCCCCTTCTTAAACACCTCCAGTGGTCGCCTATCGACCTCCGCTCTAAACAAAAACTCCTCACTCTAGGCTTCGAGGCTCTCCGTCACCTCGCCCCTTCCTACCTCTCCTCCCTTCTCTCTTGCCACCGCCCACCCAGCCCGCTCCGCTCCTCCGCCGCCCGCCTCCTCGCCGTCCCTCGGTCTCGCCCGTCCCGCCGTCGACCCCCGGGCCGCGTCCTCCCGCGGTCCCGGAACGCCCTCCCTCCTCACCTCCGTCAATCTGATTCTCTTCCCCTCTTCAAATCCCTAATTAAAGCTCACCTCCTCCGAGAGGCCTTCCCAGACTGAGCTCCCCCCTTTTTCCCTCTGCTCCCTCTACCCCCCCTTCACCTCTCCGCAGCCAAACCCTCTTCTCCCCCCTTTCCCTCCACTCCTCCCCCCTCCCGTCCCACCCCCTCAGCACTGTACTTGTCCGCTCAACTGCATATATCTTCATCATCCTATTTATTTTGTTTATTTTGTTTAATGAGATGTACATCACCCTGATTCTCTTTATTTGCCATTGTTTTTATGAGATGTTCTTCCCCTTGACTCTATCTACTGCCATCGTTCTCGTCTGCCCGTCTCCCCCGATTAGACCGTAAGCCCGTCGAAGGGCAGGGACTGTATCTGTTGCCGACTTGTCCATTCCAAACGCTTAGTACAGTGCTCTGCACATAGTAGGCGCTCAATAAATGCTGTTGAATGAATGAATGAATGAATGATTTAGGGGTGAGGGCAGCTATTAGCGGTCACTGCTTTAGACCGCCTAACCTTCACGTCTCCAGAACCCACCCTCTCCTCTCCGTCCAAATTACAACCAAGCGCTTCTCCCCTCCCGCCTTGACTACTGCATCAGCCTCTTCGCTGACCTCCTGTCTCTCCCCGCTCCGGTCCACACTTCACTCTGCCGCCCCGATCATTCTTCTAAAAACCCATTCGGTCCACGTCTCCCCACTCCTCAAGAACCTCCCGTGGTTCCCCACCCGCCTCCGCATCAGAGACTCCTGGCGTGTCTGTAATTTATTTATTTGTATTAACGTCTCTCTCCCCCTCTATAGGGTAAACTCACGGTGGGCAGGGAACGTGTCCACCAACTCCCGAGTGCTTAGAACAGTGCCCTGCGCACGGTAAGCATTCGATCAATACTACTGATGATGATCGATGAGTCTAATCAGATCAGCCACAGTCTCCATCTGCCATGGGTCTCACAGTGGAGGGAGAAGATAATAATGTTGGTATTTGTTCAGCGCTTACTCTGTGCAGAGCACCGTTCTAAGCGCCGGGGGAGATACAGGGTCATCAGGTCGTCCCACGGGAGGCTCACAGTCTTAATCCCCATTTTCCAGATGAGGGAACTGAGGCACAGAGAAGTGAAGTGACTCGCCCACAGTCACACAGCTGCCAAGTGGCAGAGCCGGCATTCGAACCCATGACCTCTGACTCCCAAGCCCGCGCTCTTTTCACTGAGCCACGCTGCTTCTCCAGCGTGGGTAAACGAGATATAATTGAGATATTAAATGAGATAATATGAGATATTAAATGAGATATTCTCCAGCGTAGATATAAGGTAAGAAGATCTTATCTTATATCTACCCCAGCACTAACTCTACTGCTTGCCTGCTCTGTGATCTTGGGCAAGTCGCTTCACATTTCTGTGCCTCAGTTACCTCATCTGCAGAATGGGGATTAAGTCCTCTTCCCTCTGATTTATCCTGTGAGCCCCAGCTAGGAGAGAGACAGTGTCCAACCTGCTGATCCTGAATTTACCCCAGTGCTTAGTACAGTGCCGGGTACCTACTAAGTGCTTAACAAGTTCCTTTAAAAAAAGTCAGTGCATAAAAATAAAAATAATAATAATTGTGGAATTTATTAAGCGCTCACTATGTCCCCGGAGCTGCACTAAGCGCTAGGGTAGATCCAAGCACATCAGGTTGGACAGTGTCCTTGTCCCACACGAGGCTCTGGATTAGAAACCAGAGCTGGGATTAGAAGCGAACTGGCTATTTGGAAAAAGCTCGAATTTGGGAGTCAGAGGTCCTGGGTTCGAATCCCGGCTCCGCCGCTTGTCAGCTGTGGGACTCTGGGCAAGTCACTTCACTTCCCTGGGCCTCAGTTACCTCATCTGTAAAACGGGGATGAAGATTGTGAGCCCCCCGTGGGACAACCTGATGACCTTGTATCTCCCCCAGCGCTTAGAACAGTGCTCGGCACATAGTAAGCGCTTAACAAATGCCATCATTATTGTTATTAAACCAGGTCCTCTGACTCCCAGGCCTGTGTTTTTTCCACTAGGCCACACCGCCCCTCGATTGAGTGAGTTAATCAATTAGAACCATAATTCAGTGAGTTAGAGGAGGCATCGAACGCTCATTTCTCACTCATTTCTCAATTTCTCACTTCTCACTCTAGGCTTCAAGGCTGTCCATCACCTCGCCCCCTCCTACCTCTCATCCCTTCTCTCTTTCCACCGCCCACCCCGCACGCTCCGCTCTTCCGCCCCCCGGGCCGCGTCCTCCCGCCGTCCCGGAAAGCCCTCCCTCTTCACCTCCGCCAAACTCATTCTCTTCCCCTCTTCAAAACCCTACTTAAAACTCACCTCCTCCGAGAGGCCTTCCCTGACCGAGCTCCCCCCTTTTTCCCTCCGCTCCCTCTACCCGCCCCCCTTCACCTCTCCGCAGCTAAACCCTCTTCTCCCCGCTTTCCCGCTCCTCCTCCCCCTCTCCCGTCCCCTCCCCTCGGCACCGTACTCGTCCGCTCGACCGTATGTATCTTCGTCACCCTATTTATTTTGTGAATGAGCTGTACATCCCCTTGATTCTATTTATCTGCTATCGTTTTAATGAGATGTTCATCCCCTCGATTCTATCTATCGCCATCGTTCTCGTCCGTCCGTCTCCCCCGATGAGACCGTGAGCCCGTCGAAGGGCAGGGACCGTCTCTATCTGTTACCTATTTGTCCATTCCAAGCGCTTAGTACAGTGCTCTGCACAAAGTAAGCGCTCAGTAAATACTATTGAATGAATATTGAATGAATTAGGTATGGAGGAGACGGGGAGGGCGGAGGTTGGGTAAACTGAGGCCGGAAGCCGGGACGGCCTAGGGACACAGGTGGAGTCAGAGGTCCCGGGTTCTAATCCCAGCTCCGCCGCTAGTCAGTTGTGTGACCTTGGGCGGGTCACTTAACTTCCCTGTACCTCAGTTACCTAATTTGTCAAATGGGGATTAGAAAAACTTTGAGCCCCACGTGGGACAACCTCATCACCTTGTATACCTCAGCACATAGTAAGCGCTTAACAAATACCACGATTTATAAATACCTGCGGCCTCTGACCTTTGCGGCCGCCGACTGCGTGTCGCCTCTGCCCCGAGCGTGGGATGCCCGATCTTGTCTGCCGTCTCCCCCTATTAGACCGTGCGCCCGTCAAAGGGCAGGGACTGTCTTTATCTGTTACCGATTTGTCCATTCCAAGCACTTAGTCCAGTGCTCTGCACGTAGTAAGCGCTCAATAAATACTATTGACTGAATGAATTTCACAGCTGAGGAGACCAGGCCCCAGACGAGTCCACGCGGCAGACAGCCGAGCGGCAGAGCCCGACTTGGAACCCAGGGCTCCAGACTCCCGGGCCCGGGCCTCTTCCCGGAAGTCCTCCCTGGTTCCCATCTCGACGTCGGGTTGACATCTTTGCCCACGGAGTGAGTCCGGCCGGTTATCCCGGGACGGACAGGACCGGATGTGGGGTGCGGGATAACCGCTGTGGTCTCCCCGCAGAGGCGGGGCTCGGAACACAGACGCTCTATCAGCAGGAACAAAGCCCCTCTCAAACCTCAGGCGGCCGCAGCTTGGGGAGAGAGACTCCCCCTCTGGGGGTCTAGCGGAGGGCTACACTCATTCATTCATTCGCTCGTATTTATCGAGCGCTTTAAATTGGTATTTGTTGAGCGCTTACTATGTGCAGAGGAGGGTTCTAAGCGCTGGGGTAGATACAGGATGATCAGGTTGGCCCACGTGTGGCTCACAGTCTTCATCCCCATTTTACAGATGAGGGACCAGAGGCACAGAGAAGGGGGCTTTACCGCGTGTAAAGCGCTCTACTAAGCCCTTGGGAGAGTTCAGTATAACGACAGACACGTTCCCTGCCCGCAGCGAGCACAAGGTCTAGAGGGGAAGACAGACATTAATAGAAATAAATAGATAAATGACAGATATATACAAATATATGTATATACATATATACTGAGCCACGGAGAAGCAGCATGGCTCAGTGGAAAGAGCCCGGGCTTGGGAGTCAGAGGTCACGGGTTCGAATCCCGGCTCGGCCACTTGTCAGCTGGGTGACTGTGGGCGAGTCACTTCACTTCTCTGGGCCTCAGTTCCCTCATCTGGAAAATGAGGATTAACTGTGAGCCTCACGTGGGACAACCTTTCATTCATTCATTCAAAAGTATTTATTGAGCGCTTACTATGTGCAGAGCACTGTACTAAGCGCTTGGGATGAACAAGTCGGCAACAGATAGAGACGGTCCCTGCCATCTGACGGGCTCACGGTCTGATCGGGGGAGACGGACAGACGAGAACGATGGCGATAAATAGAGTCGAGGGGAAGAACGTCTCGTAAAAACCGATGGCGACTAAATAGAATCGAGGCGATGTACAATTCATTAACAAAATAAATAGGGTAACGGAAATATATACAGTCGAGCGGACGAGTACGGTGCCGTGGGGATGGGAAGGGAGAGGTGGAGGAGCAGAGGGAAAGGGGGAAAAGAGGATTTAGCTGCGGAGAGGTGAAGCGGGGGTGGTCGAGGGAGTAGAGGGAGAAGAGGAGCTCAGTCTGGGAAGGCCTCTCGGAGGAGGTGAGTTTTAAGTAGGGTTTTGAAGAGGGGAAGAGAATCAGTTTGGCGGAGGTGAGGAGGGAGGGCGTTCCGGGACCGCGGGAGGACGCGGCCCGGGGGTCGACGGCGGGACGGGCGAGACCGAGGGACGGTGAGGAGGTGGGCGGCAGAGGAGCAGAGTGTGCGGGATGGGCGGTAGAAAGAGAGAAGGGAGGAGAGGTAGGAAGGGGCGAGGTGATGGAGAGCCTCGAAGCCTAGAGTGAGGAGTTTTTGTTTGGAGCGGAGGTCGATAGGCGACCACTGGAGTTGTTTAAGAAGGGGAGTGACATGCCCAGATCGTCTCTGCGGGAAGACGAGCTGGGCGGCGGAGTGAAGGATAGACCGGAGCGGGGCGAGAGAGGAGGAAGGGAGGTCGGAGAGAAGGCCGACACGGTAGTCTAGCCGGGATATGACGAGAGCCCGTAGCGGTAAGGTAGCCGTCTGGGTGGAGAGGAGAGGGCGGATCTTGGCGATATCGTAAAGGTGAGACCGGCAGGTCTCGGTAACGGATAGGATGCGTGGGGTGAACGAGAGGGACGAGTCGAGGATGACACCGAGATCGCGGGCCCGAGAGACGGGAAGGACGGTCGTGCCATCCACGGCGATAGGGAAGTCCGGGAGAGGACCGGGTTCGGGAGGGAAGATGAGAAGCTCAGTCTCGCTCACGTTGAGTTTTAGGTGGCGGGCCGACATCCAGGCGGAGACGTCCCGGAGGCGGGAGGAGATGCCAGCCTGAAGGGAGGGGGAGAGGACGGGGCGGAGATGTAGATCTGCATGTCATCTGCGTAACCTGATGACCCTGTATCTCCCCCAGCATGTAGAACAGTGCTCTCCACATAGTAAGCGCTTAACAAATACCAACATTATTAATCCAGGCGGGATAGGATGAGTAATTGTAGTAACGTGGGAGCAATTCGGATGAAAGAGGAAAGGGCGGATTTTAGTGCCGTTATGAAGGTGAGACCGACAGGATTTGGTAACAGATTGAATATGTGGATTGAATGAGAGAGAGGAGTCAAGGATAACGCCCAGGTTTCATTCATTTCATTCATTCATGGGACAACCTGATTCCCCTGTGCCGACCCCAGCGCTTAGAACAGTGCTCTGCACATAGTAGGCGCTTAACAAATACCAACATTATTATTATTATTATTATTCATTCAATCATATTTATTGAGCACTGTACTAACCGCCTGGAAAGTACAATTGGGCAACAGATAGAGACAATAGTAATAATAATAGTGGTATTTGTTAAGCGCTTACTATGTGCAAAGCACTGTTCTAAGCGCTGGGGTAGATACAGGGTAATCAGGTCGTCCCACGTGAGGCTCACAGTCAATCCCCATTTTACAGATGAGGTCACTGAGGCCCAGAGAAGTGAAGTGACTTGCCCACAGTCACACAGCTGACAAGTGGCAGAGCTGGGATACGATCCCTACCCAACGACGGGCTCGCAGTCTAGAAGCGGGGAGACAGCCGTCAAAATGAATAAATGAAATTATAGATGCGTACACATCATTAATAAAATAGGGTAATGAATATGTACAAATATACACAAGTGCTGCGGGGCGGGGGTAGAGCAGAGGGAGGGAGTCGGGGTGATGGGGAGGAGGAGCAGCGGCAAAGGGGGGCTCAGTCAGGGAAGACCTCCTGGAGGAGGGCAGCTCTCAGTAGGGCTTTGAAGGGGGGAAGAGAGTTAGTTTGGCGGAGATGAGGAGGGAGGGGGTTACAGGACGGGGGAGGACGGGGGCCGGGGGTCGACGGCGGGAGGGGCGAGAAGGAGGCCCAGTGAGGAGGTGAGCGGCAGAGGAGCGGAGCGTGCGGGCTGGGCTGGAGGAGGAGAGAAGGGAGGTGAGGTAGGAGGGGGCGAGGGGATGGAGAGCCAAGGTTAAGGGGCCTGTGAGGCGGGAAGGATGGAGGTGCCGTCTACAGTGACGGGAAAGACCGGGAGAGGACGGGGTTTCGGGGGAAAGATAAGGAACTCGGTTTGGGGCATGTTAGGTTTGAGGTGACGGGAGGACACCCAAGTAGAGATGTCTTAAAGGCAGGAGGAGATGCGAGCCTGCAGAGAGGGAGAGAGATCGGGAGAGGAGCTGTAGGAAGTAAGTGCTCAAGAAATACAGTGGATTCATCGATGGATTATGGCACTTCTTAAGTGAAGCGACTTGCCCACGGTCACACAGCTGACAAGTGGCAGAGCCGGGAGTCGAACCCATGACCCCTGGCTCCTATGTGCCAAGCGCTGGAGTGGACACGAAGTAATCAGATCAGAGACAGTCCGCATCCCCCGCCATGGGACTCCCCGACAAAGAGGGAGAGTGGCGATCACTTCCCGGTTTTACCGAAAAGGAAACTGAGGCACAGAGCGGTTCACTGTGGGCGGGGAATGTGTCTGTCGTCGTCTGGCACTCCCCCAAGCGCTCAGTACCACGCTTTGCACACGGTAAGCGCTCAAGAAATACGATTGAATGAATATTCCCTCGTGTACCGTGGGGCCAAAACTTGAAAACTGCCCATCTTATTTTCCAGCAGGTTTTTGTGCTGGTCTCAGCAAAACATTTTTAGGTTCCCGTTAAAGGAAACAGCAGGAGGTAAAAAATAGGAAATAACACTTCTCCTTCCCCTTTAGACTTGGGAGCCCCATGTGGGACAGGGACCGGGTCCGCCCTGGTTAGCTTGGAGTTAGCCCAGGGCTTACCACAATGCTCGGCACATAGTAAGCACTCCACAGACACCGCCATTCCGATGTTACAAACAACTCCCGCAGGGTTCTTCTCACACATTTGTCATTTTATGCCTTGGAAGAGCTTAGGAGCGCGTTGGTCCCGAGCAGCGTGAAGTAAATCATAATCACTGGGGTATTTAAGGACTTACTGTGCGCTGGGGTAGATAATAATAATAACGTTGGTATTTGTTAAGCGCTTACTCTGTGCCGAGCACTGTTCTAAGCGCTGGGGGAGATCCAGGGTCATCAGGTTGTCCCACGTGAGGCTCACGGTTAATCCCCATTTTACAGATGAGGGAACTGAGGCACCGAGAATAATAATAATAATGTTGGTATTTGTTAAGCGCTTACTAAGTGCCGAGCACTGTTCTAAGCGCTGGGGTAGACACAGGGGAATCAGGTTGTCCCACGTGGGGTCACAGTCTTCATCCCCATTTTACAGATGAGGTAACTGAGGCACAGAGAAGTGAAGCGACTTGCCCACAGTCACACAGCTGACGAGTGGCAGAGCCGGGAGTCGAACCCATGACCCCTGACTCCCAAGCCCAGGCTCTTTCCACTGAGCCACGCTGCTTCACCTAAGATGTAGAGGCAATGGGCAATATAATATCATAAATTATCTCTATCATAATATGATAGAATACGATCAGACCGCACGCGGCCCCTCTCCCATAGTTCGTCCCCATTTTACGGAGGAAGAAACTGAGGCCCAGAGACATGAAGTGACTGGCGCTAGGTCACACAGCAAACGGGTGGCGGGGCCGGATTTAGAACCCAGGTGCCCGGGCTCTTTCCACTAGGCCATGCTTCTTGTACCGCATGGGCTCTGAATAAATGCTGACTGCCACTAAATGCTAACAAATACCATCACGTAAAAATAAATGAAATCAAAACAAACGACCCACATTTTGAGGGGTCAAAAGTAGAGATTCGATCGTCCCCGGCAGAAGCCGCCAAGGTCTGAGAGCCAGGAAGCCTGTGTTGTTTGGTTTGGGGTTTTTTGAATGGTATTTGTTAAGCACTTACTAAGTGCTCCGTACTGTACGAAGCGCTGGGGTAGATACAACTCGATACTATGCTTATCGAGCTGCTTCTGCATAATGGCCCTGATCTACCGATTACATTTCCACTTTCTTCTGCTCTGTTGCCTTCACCTGACCCCCGACCCTTGCGGGTGTGTCGACATTTAGGTTTTCCTTTGGATCCCCTCCATCTGGCTCAGCTGGGATCACGGGAAGAGATAAACCGATGGGCGTTAAATTTACCACTGTGTTTACATCGCACAGTCTAAGAAAGAGGGAGAAGGTGAATCCCCATTTCATAGACGAGGGAACTGAGGCACGGAGAAACGAAGGGCCTTATTTGTTTTGTTTGTTTTATGGCACTTGTTAAACGTTTACTCTGCGTCAAACACTGCTCTAAGCACCGGGGCAGGTACAAGTCAGTTCGGTTAGACGCAGTGCCCGTCCCTCATGAGGCTCGCAGTCTTAAGTAGGAGGGAGAACGGGGATTGAAGCCCCGTTTTACAGTTGAGGAAATAATAATGTTGGTATTTGTTAAGCGCTTACTATGTGCAGAGCACTGTTCTAAGCGCTGGGGGAGATACAGGGTACAAGTGTTGCCGATCTGTACGTTCCAAGCGCTTAGTCCAGTGCTCTGCACATAGTAAGCGCTCGATAAATACTACTGAATGAATGAATGAATATAGGGGAATCGGGTTGTCCCACGTGAGGCTCACAGTCTTCATCCCCATTTGACAGAGGAGGTCACTGAGGCCCAGAGAAGTGAAGCGACTCGCCCGCAGTCGCCCAGCTGACGGGTGGCAGAGCCGGGATTCGAACCCATGACCTCTGACTCCCAAGCCCGGGCTCTTTCCACTCAGCCACGCTGCTCCTCTGAGGAAGCAGGAAACTGAGGCACAGAGACGTGAAGTGACTCGCCCAAGGTCACAGAGCTAGCAGTTGGCAGAATGGGGATTAGAACCCAGCCCCATGCGGTTTTCACTAGGCCATGCTGCTTTCTCATTATTATTATTATTATTATTGTCATCATAACGGTATTTTTAAACGCTTATTATATGTCAAGCACTGTTCTACGTGCTGGGGTAGTGTCCCAAGGTGAACTGGGGTCCCCGCCATCTCAAGATCAAATACTACCTCGTGACTGCAAGACGGAAGTCGCAAGTTCATTCGTTCAGTCGTATTTATCGAGCGCTTACTATGTGCAGAGCGCTGTCCTAAGCGCTTGGGATGGACAGTTCGGCAACAGATAGAGACGATCCCTGCCCAACGACGGGCTCACGGTCTACCGCCCCCGGCGACCTCAACCTCTAGATTCGTAGCCCAAGCTGGGAATGCGGATGTCCCGCATTCCCATGCCAATCCAATTAGATTTGATTTGATACCGCCCAGCCCGCACGCTCCGCTCCTCCGCCGCCCACCTCCTCGCCGTCCCCCGGTCTCTCCCGTCCCGCCGTCGACCCCCGGGCCCGCGTCCTCCCGCGGTCCCGGAACGCCCTCCCTCCTCACCTCCGCCAAACTGACTCTCTTCCCCTCTTCAGAACCCTACTTACAGCTCACCTCCTCCGAGAGGCCTTCCCACACTGAGCTTCCCCTTCTCCCTCTGCTCCCTCTACCCCCCCTTCACCTCTCCGCAGCTAAACCCTCTTCTCCCCCCATTTCCCTCCGCTCCTCCCCCTCTCCCGTCCCCTCCCCTCGGCACCGTACTCGTCCGCTCGACCGTATATATCTTCGTCACCCTATTTATTTTGTGAATGAGCTGTACATCCCCTTGATTCTATTTATCTGCTATCGTTTTAATGAGATGTTCATCCCCTCGATTCTATCTATCGCCATCGTTCTCGTCCGTCCGTCTCCCCCGATGAGACCGTGAGCCCGTCGAAGGGCGGGGACCGTCTCTATCTGTTACCGATTTGTCCATTCCAAGTGCTCTGCACATAGTAAAGCGCTCAATAAATACTATTGAGTGAATATTGAATGAATTAGGTATGGAGGAGACGGGGAGGGCGGAGGTTGGGTAAACTGAGGCCGGAAGCCGGGACGGCCTGGGGACACAGGTGGAGTCAGCGGTCCCGGGTTCTAATCCCAGCTCCGCCGCTAGTCAGCTGGGTGACCTTGGGCGGGTCACTTAACTTCCCTGTGCCTCAGTTACCTCATCTGTCAAATGGGGATTAAAAAACTGTGAGCCCCACGTGGGACCACCTCATCACCTTGTATACCTCAGCGCTTAGAACAGTGCTTTGCACATAGTAAGCGCTTAACGAATACCACAATTTATAAATCCCTGCGGCCTCTGACCTTTACAGCCGCCGGCTGCGGGTCACCTCTGCCCCGAGCGTGGGATGCCCGTTCTGCCCGCCCCGAGCGAGGAGCCGTGGGATGGGCGAGTGTCCCGCCGAACGCTCGTGGGGCCACACGACGGGCGTGGAAGGCATAAATGGATTCCTCCCGGGTGGGAAGCGTTGGTGGGTGATGGCAGAGCCGCCTCACCACTTGCGCACAAGGCCCGAGTGGATTCCTCGTGGGTGGGAAGCGTTCGCCAATGGGCCCTAGGTGTTTACGCCACACGTGAGTGAATTCCTCCCGAAAGGGAAGCTCGGATATCATTAAATAATCACGGGCCTCCCGAGAGGGGGCTCCTCAAAGGGAGGTTCAATTCGCTGTGTCCAAAATAATCAATTTAATCTGCCTCGAGGAATAATGAGAAGCAGCGTGGCTCGGTGGAAAGAGCACGGGCTTCGGAGTCAGAGGTCATGGGTTCGAATCCCCGCTCTGCCACTTGTCAGCTGTGTGACTTTGGGCACGTCACTTAATTTCTCTGTGCCTCAGTTCCCTCATCTGTAAAATGGGGATTAAGACCGGGAGCCCCACGTGGGACAACCTGATTCCCCTGTGTCTACCCCAGCGCTTAGAACAGTGCTCGGCACATAGTAAGCGCTTAACAAACACCAGCATTATTATTATTATAAGTCTTGTATAAAACTCAGCTTTTCTGTCCCCGCTTTCTCTCTCCCTCTTGCCACGCCGACTCCCGAATGAACCCATCCCCGAGCGCCGACTGCCAGGTAGATACAAACTGATCAGGTTGGACCAGGTCCCTGTCCCACATGGGGCTCACAGTCTTCATCCCCATTTTACGGAGGAGGTAACTGAGGCCTGGACAATCATAATTATAACTGTGGTGTTTGTGAAGCGCTTACTGTGTGCCAGGCACTGTTCTAAGCGCTGGAGTGGATCCAGGCAAATCGGGTTGGACCCAGTTCCTGCCCCACATAAGGCTCACGGTCTTCATCCCCATTTTCCGGAGGAGGGAACTGAGGCCCAGAGACGTCAGGTGGCTTGGCCATAGTCACGCAGCAAAGTGGAGAACCCAGGGCCTTCTGACTCCCAGGCCCGGGCTCTACCCGCTAGGCCACGCTACCTTTCTGTCCTGGAAAAATTGATTTTTCTACGATTGAGGGCCCACGAGGAGCAGCAGAAGACCTAGGAGACGCCTCGGAGAGGAACCGAGTCTCTCCACATCTGGTCGCGGTGCGGTTCTGCGCGTCTCAGTGAGTTCCCCGTTGGAGCCCCGCCGCGGCGATGAATGCGTCTTCTCCCCCGCCGCTTACATCCGGCAGATGAAACTGCAGGAATCCACAGATAGTCCCTGGAACCGCGGGCCCGGGATAAAAATGCTCAGCCTGGGGAATGACTTCCCATTCGTTCGTATTTATTGAGCGCTTACTGTGTGCGGAGCACTGTATCAAGCGCTTGGGAGAGGACGATGCAACGGTAAGCGGACACATTCCCTCTCCACGACCGAGCTCACGGCCTAGAAGGGAGGGGCCGGACCGACATGAATATAAATCGATAAATGTCGGATCCGGACGTAAGTGGTGTGGGGCTGGGACGGGGGAGATCAAAGGGAGCAAGTCAGGGTGATGCAGAAGGGAATGGGAGAAGAGGAAAGGGGGGCGCTTAGTCTGCTAAAGAACTTTATTAATAATAATAATAATAATGGTGGTATCTGTTAAGCGCTTACTATGAGCGAAGCACTGTTCTAAGCGCTGGGGGGGGGGATACAAGGTGATCAGGTTGTCCCACATGGGGCTTACGGTCTTCACCCCCATTTTAAATAAATAAAATAAATTGTGGTATTTGTTAAGCGCTTACTATGTGCACCGTTCTAATAATAATAATAATGTTGGTATTTGTTAAGCGCTTACTATGTGCCGAGCACTGTTCTAAGCGCTGGGGTAGACACAGAGTCATCAGGTTGTCCCACGTGAGGCTCACAATCTTCATCCCCATTTGACAGATGAGGTGACAGAGGCACAGAGAAGTTAAGCGACTTGCCCAAGGTCACACAGCTGACTAGCGGCAGAGCCGGGATTTTACCGATGAGGGAACTGAGGCCCAGAGAAGTGAAGTGACTTGCCCAAAGTCACACAGCTGGCAAGCGGCGGAGCCGGGATTCGAACCCATGACCTCTGACTCCCCAGCCCGGGCTCTTTCCCCTGAGCCACGCTGCTTCACTTTGAAGCTCGTCTTCTTGGAAGATCGGGGCTGAAGACTTCTAGATTGTAAGCTCTTTGTGGACAGAAAATCTGTCTGGGATCTTGTACTCTTCCAAGCGCTTAGTACAGTGTTCGGCGCACAGTAAGCGCTCAATAAACACGGTTGACTGATTGGAAAAAGTGGAATTGTCAAATGTCTTCTTCCCAAGCATTTGGTTGCTTATCGAAAGGCTTGGGACTCAACAGGAATAACAATCCAAGCCCCACATGGGACTTTCAGGGAGGAGAGGGATTTTCCCTCGCATTTTACAGATGAGGAAACTGAGGCCCAGAGAAGCACAGAGACCACGGTCCCACAGCAGCCTGATGGCGGAGTCAGGATCAGCACCCTTCCTTCGTCCTCTCTTCGGCTCTTCGAGCGGGCCCGTTATATCCCTTCCCGGGCAACTTTTCTCGTAACGTTAGGCGCTTCCCATAATAATAATAATGTCGGTATTTGTTAAGCGCTTACCATGTGCTAGAGCACCGTTCTAAGCGCTGGGGTAGACACAGGGGAATCAGGTCGTCCCACGTGGGGCTCACAGTCTTCATCCCCATTTGACAGATGAGGGAACTGAGGCCCGGAGAAGTGAAGTGACTTGCCCACAGTCCCACAGCTGCCAAGTGTCAGAGCGGGGATTCGAACCCATGACCTCAGACTCCAAAGCCCGTGCTCTTTCCACTGAGCCACGCTGCTTCTCCCATGCTTCTACCAGGTGTCATGGACTGTCCTAAGCGCTTCCTCACCTCCCACTCCGCCTCACCTCCACGAGGGGCCGTTTCCGGGCTTCGCCCAAGGCCTCCATTGAAGTCTCCAAAATAGGCCGGAGCCAGACCAACCTGGAAGTTTCCTTCGGGCTGAAGATAGATTTCTAAATGTGGACCTCCGGGCCTTTTCACGACGCGGCTCTAAGGGGCCGGCGGGCCGGGTTTTTTTAATCCTTCGCGGAATATTCCACATCCCTCCTTCTGCCACCAGCGCCGGGAATGCGGTGGGATGGGGTGGGGCGGCGACACGGTGTGACCTTGGCCGAAAAACCCGGGCCTGGAGAACCAATAATAATCCTGATCGTGGTATTTAGGCAGCTAAACCCTCTTCTCCCCCCTTTCCCTCTCCTCCTCCCCCTCTCCCGTCCCACCCCCTCAGCACTGTCCTCGTCCGCTCGACTGTATATATCTTCATCACCCTATTTATTTTGTTTATTTTGTTTAATGAGATGTACATCACCCTGATTCTATTTATTTGCCATTGTTTTTACGAGATGTTCTTCCCCTCGACTCTATCCATTGCCATCGTTCTCGTCTGCCCGTCTCCCCCGATTAGACCGTGAGCCCGTCAAAGGGCAGGGACCGTCTCTATCTGTTGCCGACTTGTATATTCCAAGCGCTTAGTAGAGTGCTCTGCACGTAGTAAGCGCTCAATAAATACTATTGAATGAATATTTATTAAGCACTTACTCCGTGCCAAGCATCAGTCTAAGCACTGGGGTGGACACAAGGAAATTAGGTTGTCCCACATGGGGCTCACAGTCTCGATCTTCATTTTATTAATAATAATAATAATAATAATATTGGTATTTGTTAAGCGCTTACTCTGTGCAGAGCACTGTCCTAAGCGCTGGGGGAGATACAGGGTCATCAGGTTGTCCCACGTGAGGCTCACGGTTAATCCCCATTTTCCAGATGAGGGAACTGAGGCCCAGAGAAGTGAAGTGACTCGCCCACAGTCACCCAGCTGACGAGTGGCAGAGCTGGGATTCGAACTCATGGCCTGTGACTCCCAAGCCCAGGCTCTTTCCACTAAGCTACGCGAAGTAACTGAGGCCCAGAGAAGGGCAGTGAGATGCCCCACGTCACCCGGTAGACACGTGGCGGAGGCGGGATTAGAACCCACATCCACATTAGAGAAGCAGCGTGGTTCAGTGGAAAGAGCCCGGGCTTGGGAGTCAGAGGTCATGGGTTCGAATCCCGGCTCTGCCACTTGTCAGCTGGGCCAGTCACGTCACTTCTCTGGGCCTCGGTTCTCTCATGTGGAAAATGGGAATGAAGACTGTGAGCCTCACGTGGGACAACCTCGTTACCCTGTATCTCCCCCAGCGCTTAGAACAGTGCTCTGCACATAGTAAGCGCCTAACAAATACAAATACCAACATTATTACATCCTCCGACTCCCAGACCCATGCTCTTTCCACTAGGCCATCTCTTTTCTCTAGGCCACGCTGTTTTCCCCAACTGCGGACACCCTTCCCTCCGCCGCTTTCCCGGCCGGGTGACCTTGGGCATGTCGCTTGACCTCCCCGGGCCTCAGTTTCCTCACCCGCAAAATCGCGTGGCTTATTGGATAGAGCGTGGGGCTGGGCGTCAGAAGGACCTGGGTTCTTATCCCAGCTCTGCCTCTTGTCTGCTACGTGACTTTGGGCGAGCCACTTCACTTCTCTAGGCCGTTAACTCGTGGTGGGCAGGAGATGTGTCCGTTTATTGTTGTATTCTAATAATGATAATGTTGGTATTTGTTAAGCGCTTACAATGTGCAGAGCACTGTTCTAAGGGTTGGGGGAGATCCAGGGTCATCAGGTCGTCCCACGTGAGCCTCGCGGTTAATCCCCATTTTACAGATGAGGTCACTGAGGCCCAGAGAATAATAATAATGTTGGTATTTGTTAAGCGCTTACTATGTGCCAAGCACTGTTCTAAGCGCTGGGGTAGACCCAGGGGAATCAGGTTGTCCCACGTGGGGCTCCCAGTCTTCATCCCCATTTTACAGATGAGGGAACTGAGGCACCGAGAAGTGAAGTGACTCGCCCAAAGTCACCCAGCTGACAAGGGGCAGAGCCGGGAGTCGAACCCATGACCTCTGACTCCGAAGCCCAGGCTCTTTCCACTGAGCCACGCTTAGTACAGTGCTCTGCACACAGTAAGTGCTCAATAAATAGGATCGAATGAATGGGCTTCTGTTAATTCATCAGTAAAATGAGGATTAAGGGTGCGGGCCCCGTGAGGGACAGGGACTGTGTCCAACCTGATTAACTTGTAATAATAATGTTGGTATCTGTTAAGCGCTTACTATGTGCAGAGCACTGTTCTAAGCGCTGGGGGAGATACAGGGTAAGTACAAGTAATAATAATGTTGGTATCTGTTAAGCGCTTACTATGTGCAGAGCACTGTTCTAAGCGCTGGGGGAGATACAGGGTAAGTACAAGTAATAATAATGTTGGTATCTGTTAAGCGCTTACTATGTGCAGAGCACTGTTCTAAGCGCTGGGGGAGATACAGGGTAAGTACAAATAATAATAATGTTGGTATCTGTTAAGCGCTTACTATGTGCAGAGCACTGTTCTAAGCGCCGGGGGAGATCCAGGGTCATCGGGTTGTCCCACGTGAGGCTCACGGTTAATCCCCATTTTTCAGAAGAGGTCACTGAGGCCCAGAGAAGTGAAGTGACTCGCCCACAGTCACCCAGCTGACGAGCGGCAGAGCCGGGAGTCGAACCCGTGACCTCTGACTCCGAAGCCCGGGCTCTTTCCACTGAGCCACGCTGCTTCTCTACAAGTGCAGATACTTGTATCTGCCCCAGTGCTTGGCACATAGTCAGAGCTTAGCAAGTACCACGATGATTGTTATTATACCTCCTCTCTCCCACCCTTAGACCTGGGTGGGGCAGGGATAGGTCGAGTGAACCTATTGATTGACGGATTGGAGGTCATAATGACAGGCTGACAGACCGACTAGCTGTCTGGCCGCGGGACTGACGGAGCGACTGACTGCCCGACTGACTGGCTGACCGCCGGATTGACCGACGGACCGCCCGGCTGCCGGACCGCCCGATTGACCGACAGACCGCCCGGCTGCCGACCGCCGGATTGACCGACAGACTGACTGGCTTGCCGGACTGAGTGACTGCTGGACTGACAGGCTGACCGATGGCCGGCTGACTGACGGACTGGCTGTCCGACTGATTGACCGACTGACAGACCGACCGGCGGCCGGACTGACAGACAGTGACTCTCCCGGCCCTCAGACCTTCTTGAAGGCCCATCTCCGCCAAGGATCCTTCCCTGACCGAGCCCTCCTTTCCTCTTCTCCCACTCCCTTCTGCGTCACCCTGACTTGCTCCCAGTGGAAAGGCCCCCGGGCTTGGGAGTCAGAGGTCATGGGTTCTAATCCCGGCTCCGCCGCTTGTCAGCTGGGTGACCTTGGGCAAGCCGCTTCACTTCTCTGGGCCTCAGTTCCCTCATCTGGAAAATGGGGATGAAGACCGTGAGCCCCACATGGGACATCCTGATCATCTCGTATCCCCCCCCCAGCGCTTAGACTAGTGCTTTGCACGTAGTAAGCGCTTAAATGCCATCATTATTATTATTTTTCACCCCCGTTCCAGCCCCGCAGCCCTTGTGTCCACATCCCTCATTTATTAAATTTCTATTCACGTCGGTCTCCCCCTCTAGACGTCAGCTCCTCGTGGGCCGGGAATATGTCAGTTTATTGTTGTATTGTCCTCTCCCGAGCGCTCAGTACAGTGCCCTGGCTTAGTCGAAAGAGCCTGGGCTTGGGACTCCGAGGTCTGGATTCTGCACCCGGCGAGAAGCAGCGTGGCTCAGTGGAATGAGCCCGGCCTTGGGAGTCAGAGATCACGGGTTCTAATCCCGAGTCCGCCACTTGTCTGCTGTGTGACCTTGGGCAAGTTACTTCACTTCTCTGGGCCTCAGTGACCTCATCTGGAAAATGGGGATTAAGACTGTGAGCCCCATTGTGGGGCAACCTGATTACCTTGTTCCCCCCCAGCGCTTAGAACAGTGCTTGGCACATAGTAAGCGCTTAACAAATGCCATCGTCATCATCCTCATTCACTTCTCTGGGCCTCAGTTCCCTCCTCTGTAAATTGGGGATAATAATGATGATGATGATGGCATTTGTTAAGCGCTTACTATGTGCCAAGCACTGTTCTAAGCGCTGGGAGGGATGCTTGGCACATAGTAAGCGCTTAACAAATACCGTCATTGTTACTATTATTACAAGGTAATCAGGTTGTCCCACATGGGGCTCCCATCTTTATCCCCATTTTCCAGATGAGGTCACTGAGGCCTGGAGAAGTGAAGTGACTCGCCCAAGGCCACACAGCTGACAAGTGGCGGAGCCGGGATTAGAACCCGTGACCTCTGACTCTCAAGGCCGGGCTCGCCAACTGAGCCAAGCTGCTTCTCAGAGATGAATCCTGGGCGCCCCAGGTGGGGCAACCCCAGCGCTTAGAACAGTGCTTGGCACATATTAAGCGACAGGACTCAGTGGAAAGAGCCCGCGGGCTTGGAAGTCAGAGGTCATGGGTTCTAATCCCGGCTCCGTCGCTTGTCAGCTGGGTGACCTTGGGCAAGCCGCTTCACTTCTCTGGGCCTCAGTTCCCTCAGCTGTAAAATGGGGAAGGAGACTGTGATCCCCGCATGGGACAACCTGATCATCTCATATCCCCCCAGCACTTAGAAGGGTGCTTCGCACATAGTAAGCGCTTAACAAATGCCACCCTCATTATATTAAGCGCTTAACAAATGCCACCCTTATTATATGAAGCGCTTCACAAATACCATTATCATTATTATTGTTATTATGAATCCCGCCTCTGCCACTTTCCAGCTGTGCGACTTTGGGTCACTTAACGTCTCTGTGCCTCAGTTCCCTCATCTGGAAGATGGGAATGAAGACCGTGAGGCCCACGTGGGACAACCTGGTCACCTTGTATCCACCCCAACGCTTAGAATGGTGCTTCACACACGGTAAGCGCTTAACAAATACCACCATTATATTAAGCGTGCACATAGTAAGTGCTTAACAAATACCACCCTTATTATATTAAGCCCTTCACAAATACCATTATTATTATTATTATTATTGTTATTATTAATCCCACCTCCGCCACTTTCCACCTGTGTGACTTTGGGTCACTTATCGTCTCTGTGCCTCAGTTCCCTCATCTGGAAAATGGGGATGGAAACCACGAGCCCCACGTGGGACGACCTGATCATCTTGTATCCCCCCAGCGCTTAAAAGAGTGCTTTGCACATAGTAAGCGCTTAACAAATACCACCCTTATTATATTAAGCTCTTCACAAATACCATGATTATTATTATTATTATTACTGTGGCTCAGTGGAAAGAACCCGGGCTTAGGAGTCAGTGGTCATGGGTTTGAATCACGGCTCCGCCACCCTGCCAGCTGGGTGACTGTGGGCAAGTCACTTAACTTCTCTGGGCCTCAGTTCCCTCATCTGTAAAATGGGGATGAAGATTGTGAGCCCCGCGTGGGACAACCTGATGACCCTGTATCTCCCCCAGTGCTTAGAACAGTGCTCTGCACATAGTAAGCGCTTAACAAATATTTAGAAAAGCAGCGTGGCTCAGTGGAAAGAGCAGAGGCTTAGGAGTCAGAGGTCATGGGTTTAAATCCTGGCTCCACCATCTGCCAACTGGGTGACTGTGGGCAAGTCACTTCACTTCTCCGTGCCTCAGTGACCTCATCTGTAAAATGGGGATGAAGACTGGGAGCCTCGTGTCGGACAACCTGATGACCCTGTATCTCCCCCACTGCTTAGAACAGTGCTCGGCACATGGTAAGCACTTAATTACTAACATTATTAATATCTCCCCCAGCGCTTAGAATAGTGCTCTGCACATAGTAAGCACTTAGCAAATACCAACATTATTATCATTATTATTATTATTATTATTGTTATTAATATGACTGAATGACTGAATGAACGACTGAATGAATGATTGAATGAATGAACGAACAAATGACTGATGGAGAGAATGAACAAATGACTGACTGACTGGATGACTGACTGAATGAATGAATAAATGACTGAATGAATGAATGACTGCCTGAATGAACGAATGAACGAACGAATGACTGACTGACTGACTGACTGAATGAATGAATAAATGACTGACTGACTGCCGGAATGATTGAATGAATAAATGAATGACTGACTGAATGAATAAATGAATGGCTGACTGATTGACTGACTGCCTGAATGAACGAATGAATGAATAACTACCTGAATGAATGAATGACTGCCTGAATGACGGCCTGAATGAATGACTGACTGCCTGAATGACTACCTGAATGAATGAATAAGTGAATGAATGATTGACTGCCTGAATGAATGAATTAATGACCTGCCTGAATGACTGCCTGAATGCATGAATGGATGGATGGATGAATGAATGAATGAATAAGGGCCGGCCGGCCGGCTTGACTGAGTGACGTCCGGCTCGCCGGCGCGGGGCGGGGGGGCGTGGCCCCGGGCCCGTCGCTAAGCGCCCGTCGCTAGGCGCCGGCCGCCGACGTCATCACCCCCGCGCGGCGCGCCCCGTCGCGGGGCGATGACGTGGCCGGGCCCGCTTCCACGTCGCCGCCAGCGGGGGGAGGAGGAAGGGAGCAAGATGGCGGAAGCGGAGGAAGGGGCGGGCGGAGGCCCCGCCGACAAGCCTCTGGTAATGGCCGTCAGCCTGGCCACGCCGAGGCGCTCACCCCGTGCCGGGCGCTGTCCTTAGCGCTGGGGTCGATCCGGGGTCGGCCCCCGGGGGGGCTCCCCCTCTCCCCATTCCACAGATGAGGCCACCGAGGCCCGGGGAGGGGAAAGGACTGGCCCAAGGTCACACGGCGGGCAGGGCCCGGGATTCGAACCCAGGACCCCCCCCCCACTGCCATTTTTCTTCAGCCTTCAGGACGGGCCAGGCGCTGTCCTAAGCGCCGGGAGAGATAAGAATAATAATATTGGTATTTACTGAGCGCTTACTATGTGCAGAGCATTGATCTAAGCGCTGGGAGAGATAATAATGTTAGTATTTGTTAAGTGCTTACTCTGTGCAGAGCACTGTTCTAAGCGCTGGGGGAGATAATAATAATATTGGTATTTACTGAGCGCTTACTATGTGCAGAGCATTGATCTAAGCGCTGGGGGAGATAATCATGTTAGTATTTGTTAAGTGCTTACTCTGTGCAGAGCACTGTTCTAAGCGCTGGGGGAGATAATAATAATATTGGTATTTACTGAGCGCTTACTATGTGCAGAGCATTGATCTAAGCGCTGGGAGAGATAATGTTAGTATTTGTTAAGTGCTTACTCTGTGCAGAGCACTGTTCTAAGCGCTGGGGGAGATAATAATAATATTGGTATTTACTGAGCGCTTACTATGTGCAGAGCATTGATCTAAGCGCTGGGGGAGATAATCATGTTAGTATTTAAGTGCTTATTATGTGCAGAGCACTCTTCTAAGCGCTGGGGGAGATATTAATAATAATAATGTTGATATTTGTTAAGCGCTTACTATTTGCAGAGCACTGTTCTAAGCGCTGGGGGAGATGATAATGTTAGTATTTAAGTGCTTACTATGTGCAGAGCACTCTTTTAAGCGCTGGGGGAGATATTAATAATAATAATGTTGGTATTTGTTAAACGCTTATTATTTGCAGAGCACTGTTCTAAGCGCTGGGGGAGATAATAATAATGTTGGTATTTGTTAAGCGCTTACTATTTGCAGAGCACTGTTCTAAGCGCTGGGGGAGATGATAATGCTAGTATTTAAGTGCTTACTATGTGCAGAGCACTCTTTTAAGCGCTGGGGGAGATATTAATAATAATAATGTTGGTATTTGTTAAGCGCTTATTATTTGCAGAGCACTGTTCTAAGCGCTGGGGGAGATAATAATAATATTGGTATTTGTTAAGCGCTTACTATGTGCAGAGCACTGTCCTAAGCGCTGGGGTGGATACAGGGTCATCAGGTTGTCCCACGTGAGGCTCACAGTTAATCCCCATTTTGCAGATGAGGGAACTGAGGCACAGAGAAGTGAAGTGACTCGCCCACAGTCACCCAGCTGACAAGTGGCAGAGCCGGGAGTCGAACTCATGACCTCTGACTCCGAAGCCCGGGCTCTTGCCACTGAGCCACGAATATTGGTATTTACCAAGCGCTTACTATGTGCAGAGCACCGTTCTAAGCGCTGGGGGAGATAATCATGTTAGTATTTAAGTGCTTACTATGTGCAGAGCACTCTTCTAAGCACTGGGGGAGATAATAATAATGTTGGTATTTGTTAAGCGCTTATTATGTGCAGAGCACTGTTCAGAGTGCTGGGGGAGATAATAATGTTGGCATTTGTTAAGCGCTTACTGTGTTCAGAGCACTGTTGTAAGCACTGGGGGAGATAATAATATTAGTATTTGTGAAGCGCTTACTATGTGCAGAGCACTGTTCTAAGCGCTGGGGGAGATTTACAGGGTCATCAGGTGGTCCCATGTGAGGCTCACAGTAGAGAAGCAGCATGGCTCAGTTGGAAAGAGCCCGGGCTGGGGAGTCAGAGGTCATGGGTTCGAATCCCGGCTCTGCCACCTGCCAGCTGTGTGACTCTGGGCGAGTCACTTCACTTCTCTGGGCCTCAGTGACCTCATCTGTAAAATGGGGATGAAGCCTGTGAGCCCCATGAGGGACAACCTGATCACCTTGTATCCCCCCCAGTGCTTAGAGCAGTGCTTTGCACATAGTAAGTGCTTAACAAATGCCAACATTGTTATTATTAATGCCCATTTTCCAGATGAGGTAACTGAGGCCCAGAGAAGTGAAGTGACTTGCCCACAGTCACCCAGCTGACAAGTGGCGGAGCCGGGATTCGAACCCGTGACCTCTGACTCCTAAGCCCGGGCTCTTGCCACTGAGTCACGCCGCTTCTCGAGTACAGTGCTCTGCGCACAGCAACGGTGCAATAAATGCGATTGAATGACAGGGACCGTGTCCAACCCGCTTGGATCCACCCCAGCGCTTAGTCCATTTCCTGGCACATAATAAGCGCTTAGCAAATACCACCATCATCGTCATTATTACGATTATTATTAGGGGGGCGGGGGGAGGAGGTGGGTGGCTGCCGAAGCCCCCCCCCCCCCCCACGAACGGTCCCCCCGGCAGTTCGCAGGCCTGGCCGACGTGTCCATATCGGAAGATGTCCCCGTGGAGGGGCAGATCACCGTCCCCATGGGACCCCACACTCCGGAGGACGACTACTCCACGCTGGACGAGCCCGTCAAAGACACCATCGTGAGTGGGTTGCCGGGGCCGGCCTCCCCCCGCCCCGATAAAACCGACGGCGGGGACCCAGCCTTGAATCTCCGTCGCCGCTCACCCGGTTGTCCGGCCCCGAGCCGCCGAGGGAGGGGCCGGGAGCTGCGGCGGGAAGCCGGCGCCCGCCCCGTGCCGGGCACCGGACCGGGCACTTGGGCATTCTGCTGTGTGCAGAGCACTGTGCCTGATCTCTAAAATGGGGATGGATAATAATGATGGCACTTAAGCGCTTACTATGTGCAAAGCGCTGGGTGAAGACTGTGGGACCACCTGATTACCTGGTAACTCCCCCAGCGCTTAAAACGGCGCTCGAATGCCATCGTTATTATTTCCAAGCGCTTAGGAAAAGCCAGTATAACAATAAACAGACACATTCCCTGCCCACAACGGGGTTAAAGTCTAGAAGGGGGAAAGACGGTAATAAGAAATCAATTATAATTATATTTATAAATATTTATTTTTAAACAGTGCTCGGCACACAGTAAGCGCTTAACGAATGCCATCGTTATTATTACCAAGCGCTTGGGATAAGCCAGTATAACAATAAACAGACACATTCCCTGCCCACAATGGGGTTAAAGTCTCGAAGGGGGAAAGACGGTAATAAATCAATTATAATTGTATTTATAAATATTTATTTTAAAACAGTTCTCGGCACACAGTAAGCGCTTAACGAATGCCATCGTTATTATTACTAAGCGCTTGGGAGAATACAATATAACAATAAGCAGACATTCTCTGCCCACAATGAGCTTAAAGTGTAGAAGGGGGAAAGACAGTAATAAGAAATCAATTATAATTATATTTCTAGATATTTTAAAACAGTGCTCGGCACATGGTAAGCGCTTAACGAATGCCATCGTTATCACTAAGCGCTTGGGAGAAGCCAACATAACAATAAACGGACACATTCCCTGCCGACAACGGGCTTAAAGACTAGAAGGGGGAAGGACGGTAATAGAAATAAATTATAATTATATTTATAAATATTCGAAGATAGAGGTGCTTGGGGCTGGGTGGGGGGTTGTATGAAGGGAGCGAGTCAGGGTGACGCAGACGGGAGTGGGAGGAGAGGAAAGGAGGGCTTAGGGAAGGCTTCTTGGAGGAGATGGACTTTCAATAAGGCTGTGAAACGGAGGGGAGTCCTTGCCTCTCGGATATGAGGAGGGAGAGCGTTCCAGGCCGGAGGCAGGTGAGGGACGAGAGGTCGGCGGCGAGACGGATGAGACGGAGGTAGAGTGAGAAGGTTAGCACCCGGGGAGCAAAGCCTGAGGGCTGGGCTGTACAAGGAGAGTTGCGAGGTGGGGTAGGAGGGGGCAAGTGGGGGAAATGTGCTTGGTTTTTGTAGAAAAATGATCCGGGCAGCCGAATGAAGCCTAGACTGGAGGAGGGAGAAACCGGAGGCAGGGAGATGGGCAGCAATCCAGGTGGCATAGGAGACGTGCTTGGATCCGCCCGGTGGGAGCTTGGATGGAGAGGAAAGAGTGGATTTTAGGGATGTTGTGAAGGGGGGACCGACAGGATTTAAAAATAAACGTTGGTATTTGTTAAGCGCTTACTATGTGCAGAGCGCTGTTCTAAGCGCTGGGGGAGATCCAAGGTAATCAGGTCCCACGCGGGGCTCCCAGTCTTCATCCCCATTTTGCAGTCGAGGGAACTGGGGCACAGAGAAGTGAAGTGACTTGCCCAAGGTCACACTGCTGACAAGTGGCGGAGCCGGGATCGGAACCCATGACCTCTGACTCCCAAGCCCGGGCTGTTGCCACTGAGCCGCGCTGCTTCTCTAGCGACGGACTGAATCTGAGGGTTCGAATGAGAGAGAGGAGTTAAGGGTAGCACGGAGGTTACGGGTCTGAGAGACGGGAGGGATGGCGGGGCCGTCCGGCGTGATGGAAAAGTCCCCGGTGGGGGACGGGGTTTGGGTGGGAAGATACGGAGCTCCGTTTTGGACGTGTCAAGGTCGAGGTGACGAGAGGACATCCGAGGAGAGGCGTCTAGGGAAAGCTCAGCCCGCGGCGGGGTTTCCGCTCTGTCGGGCAGCGGAAACAGGCGGGAAATGTCCCCAGGAGATGTGGCCGCTCTGGGCTCTTGGAAAAAGACGCGTGGCCCGGAGAGCCCAGAACTCCGGGGAAGGAACCTCAATGGCGGAGGCAGTTCTGCACCAAGCACTGTGCCGAGCGGTGGGGGAAAGGCAAGATGCCCGGTTCTGATCCCTGTCCTCCCGGTCTAAGGGGAAGGAAAACACTGATTTCATCCTCAGTTTACAGAGGACGAAATGGAAGCTCAGAGAGGGGAGACGACTGACCCAAGGTCACACAGCAGGCAGGTGGTAGAGCCCCGACCAGAGAGAGGTGAAAGAGTCGTAAGCTAGACCATCAGCTCCTCCAGGGCACGTTGTTCTGTGGCCTTCTCCCAAGTGCTCAGTACAGTGCTCTGCCCACAGTAGACTAAACTCCTTCAGTCGGTCAATCCGTGGTATTTATTGAGTGCTTCCTTTGGGCACCCCCCCCCCCCCCCCAAATGCTTGGGAGAGGACAAGGCGTCAGCTCTGACAGACATATTCCCTGCCCGCAACGAGCAATCCAGAGAGGGAGGAGGATTAAAAACGTATGTAGATTTCTATTAAATAATAATTTGACAGCCGGGATTGTGTCTGCCGACTCCCGTCCTCTCCCCAGCGCTCGGCCCAGAGTTCCGCACGCAGCAGAGCGTTAGCTCCTTGAGGACGAGGATCATTTCTACTAACTGTTGCCGCCTCCTCAGCGCGCAACATGGTATTGGTGCGTCCATTTGTTCAGTGGTATCTATTGAGCGCGCACTGTGTGCAGAGGACTAAGCGCTTGGGAAAGTACAATACAACGATGAACGGCGACATCCCCCGCCCGCGACGAGCTCGCAGTCGAGTTCTGGAGACGGTGGACGGTCGGCTCCCCGAGGGCCGGGATGGTGTCTGCTCACTCGGTCGTGCTGGCTCCGGTGCTCAGTGGCAGCGAAGGCCCTCGGTCAGGACCCCGATGGAGCGATCCGTTGATTGTGTGCGTTTCAGATGCGGGACCTGAAGGCAGTTGGCAAGAAGTTCGTACACGTGATGTACCCCAAGAAGAGCAGTGCACTCCTCCGCGATTGTGAGTGTTTGTCCGGGTTGTGCGTGCACGGTGTTTGGTAAGCGCTTACTGTGTGCCGGGCACCGTTCGAAGTGCGGGGATAGATCCAGGCTAATCGGGTCGGACCCAGTCCCTGGCCCACCTGGGGCTCACACTCTTCGTCCCCATTTTACAGATGAGGGAACCGAGGCACAGAGAAAGGGGACTTGCCCAAGTAGACAAGGGGCGGAGCCGGGGTTCGAACCCAGGTCGTCCTGGCTCCCAGGCCCGGGCTCTACCTACTGGGCCGGGGCTCGGAGGGGATCTGCTTCCCTTGACCGATCGCTGGATCTGCCCCTGGCTTCTGCTGGAGGAGGAAAGAAGTGATGAATGATATCATTTATACGCATAATAACGTTAAACGTATTATAATAGCAGATATTATATTTGTTAATAATAATGGCATTTGTTACGCGCTATGTGCCCGGCGCTGTTCTAAGCATTGGGGGGATACAAGGTGATCAGATTGTCCCACGTGGGGCTCACAGTCTTCATTCCCATTTGACAGATGAGGTCACTGAGGCCCAGAGCAGTGAAGTGACTGGCCCAGAGTCACACGGCTGACAAGCGGCGGGGCCGGGATTAGAACCCGTGACCTGTGACTCCCCGGCCCGGGCTCTTTCCACTGAGCCACGCTGTTCAGCACTTCCACTGTGCCAAGCGCCGGGGCAGATAAAAGCTCATCCGGTCGGACGCTGGCCCCGTCCCCTTCGGGGCTGACGGTCTAAGAGGGAGAACAGGGATCGAATCTCCCTTCTACTGATGAGGAAACTGAGGCACAGGCAAGGGAAGCGACTTGCCCGAGGTCACCCAGTGGGCAGACGGTGGAGCTGGGACGAGAACCCAGGTCCTCCGACTCCCAGCCCCGCGCTCCGTCCATCAGGCCGAGCTGCTTCTCCTTAAGCGGTGGACATTAGAAGGTTAGAAATGTATCCGTTCTGCCCCCGGCCCAGCCTCAACGTGTACCACAGCGCTTGGCCCTTAGCACATCTCTCCGGTGGGCGTCGCTCTCGTTATTGTCCATCGGCAGCCCCTGGGCAAAAAGCCGGTACCCGCGGGGGTCTCCCTGCCTCCACACCCCCCGAGCGTGTCCGGGCACAGGCCGGGGGGACCGACCGGTCGGCGGGCGCGGGAACCGAAGCGGTCGCCCGGCGGCCTCCGTGCCGGCCTCCTCGCGGGCTCCGGGACCCCCACCCCCAGATTTCACGGCCCGGGTGTGGTGGCGGATCTCAGTCGCCGCCAGGAAGGCCCTGAGAGCGGCCGAGCTCCCCTCCTCGCCGCTCCTCCTCGGCGGCAGGAGGGCGGAGGGGTGCTCACGGGCTGCCGTTGTCTCTCTTCCCTTGCAGGGGATCTCTGGGGCCCCCTGGTTCTCTGTGTGTCGTTGGCCCTGTGAGTATTTCCTGCCTCCCGGGGCAGCGGCGCGGGCGATGGGCGCGGTGGAGGCAGGGGAGGAGATGGGTTGGAGGGGGGCGGCTTGAACGCTGTACTCCCACCCCCTCCTAACACGGTGCTCTGACACGGTGCTCACACCTTTCCCCTCGCTTCCTCCCCTCCCGCCCCATCCCCTCCCCCCGCCGTCCTCAAGGGACTGCCGGCCTCCAGCGTGCAGAGCGGGGGCAGCACGGCGCGTCGGTTAGCAGACACAACCCCTGCCCTCAAGGGGCTGACCGTCCCGTCGGCGAGACGGGCAAAGATAACCCGTCTAGGCGGAAGTGCTAAAGCGGAGAGAAATAGACCTAAGAGCGGGGGCGGGTTGGTGAGCCTCCATGGTGACCTCCCAGCCTTCTGCCTCTCCCCGCTCCAGTCCATACTTCTCTCTGCTGCCCGGTTCCACGGAGACGGTCAGGACACGTCACCCCGCTCCTCAGAACGCTCTGGTGGTTGCCCATCGACGTCCACGTCAAACGAAAACGCCCCGCCATTGGCTTTAAAGCCCCCCATCACCTTGCCCCCTCCTACTCCACCTCGCTATTTTCCTACACCAACCCGGCCCACGCACTCTGTTCCCTGATGCCAACCTTCTCGCTGTGCCTCGATCTCATCCGTCCGGCTGCCGACCCCTCACCCGCGTCCCGCCTCCGGAACTCCCTCCTTCCTCAAACCCGACAGACGATGACTCTCCCCCGCCTCAGATCCTTGTTTAAGGCCCATCTCCTCCCGGAGGCCTTCCCAGGCCCCCCACTTTCCTCTTCTCCCACTCCCTCCTGCGTCGCCCTGACCGACTCCCCTTGTTCTTCCCCCCTTAAATAAGCACTTGTGTCCTTATTTGTCATTTATTTCTTTCTGATAATGTCAGTCTCCCCCCCCCTCTAGATTGTAAGTTCCTTATGGGCAGGGAATGTATCCGTTTCTTGTTGCGTCGTCCTCTCCCAAGCACTCAGTCCCGTGCTCTGCACACAGTAGCCTGCCGTAACGGGCCTGGGAGTCAGATCCCGGCTCTGACACGTGTCTTTCATTCAGTACTATTTATGGAGCGCTTACTATGTGCAGAGCACTGTACTAAGCGGTTGGAATGGACAAATCGGTAACAGAGACAGTCCCTGCCCTTTAACGGGCTTACGGTCTAATCGGGGGAGGCAGACAAGAACGATAGCAATAAAGAGAATCAAGATAGCAATAAATAGAATCAAGATAGCAATTGACCGCGGGCGAGTCACTTCACTGCTCTGGGCCTCAGTTCTCTCATCTGTAAAGTGGGGATTAAGAGTGCGAGCCCCATGTGGGACAACCCGATTAACTGCTGTCTACCCCAGTGCTTAGAATAGTGCTTGGCGAATAGGAAGGACCGTAATTACTATTAATCGTTAGTAGCGGTAAGCGCTCAAGGAATAGGACTGATGGATTGATGAATCCTGGGGCCTGCCCCGCTGCCCTCTCATTCATTCTTTCAGTTGTATTAAGCGCTCACTCTGTGCAGAGCACTGTACTGAATGCTTGGGAAAGTACAGTTCAACAATAAGCGGTGCCATTCCCTGCCCACAACGAGCTCAGTGTCCAGAGGTGGGGAGACAAGACGTCAGTACGGGTAAATAAAATTATAGGGGGTACATAAGTGCTGTCCCTAAGTGCTGCGGGGCCTGGAAGGGGGACGAGAAAGGGAGCAGGTCAGGGTGACCCAGAAAGGAGAGGGAGACGAGGAAAAGTGGGAAGGCCTCTTGGAGGAGGTGGGCTTTCAGGAAGGCTGTGAAGGTGGGGAGAGTCACTGTCGGATTTGAGGAGGGAGGGTGGCCAGCGAGCACCTGGGCGGTCGCCGTGGTACGTAGCCCCTGCGGCCTCAAAGGGCCGGCCAGGCCCGGCCTCCCACTTGGAAAAATGCACGGAGGGACAGCCCCCGGAGCGGGGGACGGACGTGAGCCCTGGGGGGGGACGTTTCTCGAAGGCAGGGATGGTGTCTACCAGCTCTGGCATCCTCTCCCAAGCGCTCAGTCCAGTCCTCTGCACACTGTAGACTGTCAGCTCCGCGAGGGCTGGAGTGCTGTCTCCCGACTCTACTGCCCTCTCCCAAGCGTTCAGTTCAGTGCCGTGCACACAGTAGACAGTCCGTGCTGTTGCTGGACCGATGGGGCGGTCGGCCCACCGGAAGGGGTCCGACGTGATGGACGGGGGCGGCGCCGTTCTCCCCCGTGTCCCGTCCCCCGCCAGGATGCTGCAGGGGGGCTCAGCGGACAGTAAGGAAGACGGGGGGCCGCAGTTTGCCGAAGTCTTCGTCATCATCTGGTTCGGGGCCGTCGTCATCACCCTCAACTCGAAGCTCCTCGGGGGAACCATGTGAGTCGGAGCGGCACCCCGGGGTGGTCCCCGAGAGCCCCGCCTCGCCCCCCTTCGCTCCGGGACCCTCCCCCCCCCATTCGGGACCCCGGCGCCCCGCTTCCCGTACGTCACCCTGGGAGCCCGGCCCCCTCCCGCCTCCCTGTCCGTCAGTCCAGGACCCCCCGCCCCCCAACCTGTCCCTTGCCCTGTCAGCCGCCACCTCCCGTCCATCTCCCGTGGGTTCCTGCCCCCCGTCTCTCATTGCGGGAGCCGCCGCCCCCTTCCTGTCCGTGGCGCCGGGAGGTGAACTGATGAGGATCCCGCGGCTGGCTGGGCGCCTGGGGGGGCCCTCCTGGGGCACGGACTCACGGTGCCCCCCTACACATACACCTCCGGGGCTTTACGGGCAGCGCCGGGACCGGCTGGGGTGAAACTTACCCTGGACCTTCCCGGTGGCCCCCGTGACCCCCACGCCCCTCCTCCCCCGTGGCGCGCGGCCCAGATCTTTCTTTCAGAGCCTGTGTGTGCTGGGCTACTGCATGCTGCCCCTGACGGTGGCCCTTCTGCTGTGCCGCCTGCTGGCCCTGGCCGGGCCCGGGGGGACCGGCGCCGGCCTCTTCGTCGTCCGCCTCCTCGTGGTGCTCGCCATGTTCGCCTGGTCCACTCTCGGTGGGGGTCCGCGCCCCGTCGGGACCCCCGGGGCAGCTCCGGGCGTTAGAGTGGCGGGGGCCGAGGGGGAGGCGGGAGGCAGGGTCTCCCGGGGGCTCTCCCCACCGCTCAGTCCAGTTCTGGGCCCATAGTAAGCGCTCAGCGAACATCATCCATCGAAGGCGCTTCCTGCCTCCCCAAGACCCACGCTCCTCATCAGTCCACCGCCCGGTGCCACAGACAGGAAGGCGGGGACTTCCGGGATGATAGACGGGGGTGGCGGGCTCCGGGGGTGATAGGAGGAGGAGACCTCGTCCCTACCCTCGGGGGAGGTTGCCAGTCTGCCGGGAAGACGGGACAAGGGCGCGCACTCGTGCACAGGGCACGGGGCGCACACTGCACACTCCCCCCCCCCCCCCCCCCCCCGGGCTCTTCCGACCGCTCCGCGTTCTCCGCTCCTTTTCCTGTCCAGCATCCACGGCGTTCCTGGCCGACAGCCAGCCTCCGAACCGGAAGGCCCTCGTCGTCTACCCCATCTTCCTCTTCTACTTCGTCATCAGCTGGATGATCCTCACTTTCGCGCCGCAGTGACCAGCGGACCGGGCCGCCCCTCCCAGGGCCCCGGCGACGGGGAGGGTCTGGCCGGTCGGAGATGGGGCGAGAGGGGTCGGGGCAGCGGGGCCCCCGACGCCGCTCGGCCGACCTCCGTCCGCCGGTGACCCCCTCCGGCCCCTGCCGGGGAGCGGCGGCGGGGGGAGTTGGCGGTTGGGGGGCGAGACTGTTTCTGGGAAGGCAGGCGGGGCCTCGCGGCCTCTAGGCCGGACGCTGCCCTGGACTCTTGATCAGTCCGGCCCTACCGTTGCTCCGGATCCTGGACTGACGGCCGCTCCACGTGCTAGACCAGGCCCCGCTCTGGATTCTAGATCAGGCCGCTGTCGCAGGCTGGGCTGCCGACTGGGTTGGGGGAGAGAGGATCAGGGTCCCGGCTGCCCCCACGGGGCACGTGCCAGGCAACGGTTCCTCCTGGATCGGGCGGGACCGGCCTTCCCCGGGCTGGCGCAGTTGGATTGGCCGCCGGCGAAGTGAAGCCGGGGGAGGGCGGGGGCCTACGAAAGTGGGAAAAGGGGGCATCTTGAGGGAAATGGAAGAGGGCCCGGTGTGGCTGGGAGCGCCCGGCATCCGTAGGCCCCTACCAAACGGCTCGGAGCCGGAACGGGCGTGGGCGGAGAGAGCGCACGGGAAGCGGTGCCCCGGGAAGCCAGGAAGTCCAGAGGCTCCGGGGGACAGAGGAGGCCGGCCCTGCCCGTTGTCACCCCCCCTGGTGAGGGGGGGATGATGTGCCCGGAATCAGCTGGGAGTCCCATCCTCACGCGGATCAGCCGTGGCCCCGGACGCACGGGGGGGCCACGTCCTTCCGGTGGCCCTCGAGGCCCGGACGGCTCCCCAGCCGGTGTGCCCACCGCCGCCGGAACAGCAGGGAGGCAGATGGGTCTGGTGGGCCTTGGCGTTTGCCCTCTGGGGCCGGATGGACCTGACCTTTGACCAAAGGACGAGCCCCCTCCGCCTCCATGCTGGGCTGGGTCCGCCTGACCCCACCTCCCCTTGCCCCCACCTCCGCCTCCACTCTGACCTCTGTATATAGGAAGTCTACAGGATGAGTTGTAAATTATTTGTTAATACTGAGATTTATAAATAAAAAGCATCGGAAAGGGGCAGAAGGGGTCTCTCTATGTCTCGGGTGGGGACTGCTGGAGGGGTCTGTGAGTGGGGGGTGAGAGGGAAGGGGGGTGTCACGTGCCAGCCAGCTGGAGGCTAAACTTGGGGACCGGGGGAGATTCCATATCTGTCCCTCCCACACTTCCCCCTCCGTCCTCTCCCCCAGTCTCCCCCGCCTGTGTCTGTTTCCCTCCCTCTTCTGTCCCAGTTCAGTCAGTCGATTGTATTTATTGAGCACTTTCTGTGTGCAGGGCACTGGACTAAACGAGGACAATACAATAAACAGACCCGTTCCCGCCGCTCAACCAGCTCAGCCAGTTAATTGTATCTGTTGAGCAGTTACCGTGCACCGCGCACTGTACTAAACACTTGGGAGAGCGCGATGACAATGTAACAGGCACATTCCCTACCGAGAGAGAGCTCCCAGTCCGAAAGGGGTGACGCATCAGTAGAAAGAAAGAAATAGGGACCTAAGTATTGTGGGGCTGGGAGCAAGTTGGGGTGATGCGGAAGGGAATTGAAGAAAAGAAAAAGTGGGTTTAGTCAGGGAAGGCCTCTTGGAGGAGATGTGCCTTCAGTAAGGCTTTATTGTGGGGGAGAGTCATCGTCCGTCCGATATGGGGGGACGGTACAGGCCAGAGGCAGGATTAGGGTGAGAGGTCGGCGGCGAGGTAGATCGAGGCACAGAGGAGCCAAGTGCGGCCCGGGTTGGAGTAGGAGAGAAGCGAGGTGATTGCTTTAAAGCCAGTAGTGAGGAATTTCTTTCTGCTGCAGAGATGGACAACCCCTGGAGGTATTTGAGGAGTGGGGAAATGTGGCCTGAACGTTTCTGTAGAAGTACGATCCGGGCAGCGGAGTGAAGTATGGACTGGAGCGGGGAGGCTGACGGGGTAAGCAAGGCGGGATAGGATGGATTGAATATGTGAGTGGAAGGAGAGGAGTCGAGGATAACGCCAAGGTAATAGGCTTGTGACACAGGGAGGATGGTGGTGCCGTCTACGGTGATGGGCGAGTGAGCCCGAGGACAGGGTTTGAGTGGAAAGATGAGTTCAGTTTTAGATACGTTAAGTTTGAGGTGAAGGGAGGACATCCAAGTAGAGATGTCTTGAAGACAGGAGGAAATGCCAGACTGCAGAGAGGGAGAGAGATCAGGGATGGAGATTTGGGAGACGGTAGTTGACTCTAAGTGAGAGAATGAGTTCTCCGAGGGAGTGGGTGTAGATGGAGAGGAGGGGTGCGGAGAAGGAAATGGAGAAAATGGAGGATGAGGAAGACGAGGGAGAGGAGGAGGAGGAGGGATTTGGACAGACATGGACCAGTGGCCGTGCCGGGTCGCTGAGGTAGAGCCAGGGATGGGGAGGGGAGAGTCACCGGTGTCGGGACGGTCCTTGATCGGTCACTCGAGGGATTCAGGTTTGGAAAGGGGAGATTCAGCGTCGGCGAACTGTCTGTGCCGGGGCCCCGGCGGAGTCGAGAATGAAGACGGGAGATTGAGGGGCGTGGGAGGGTCTGTGCTGGGACCTTGGGGGAGAATCACGCTATCGACGCCTGTCGACTCGTTTGGCTTCGTTTTCTTGTCCGTCTCCTCCGTTCTACGCTGCGAGCCCGTTGTTGGGTGGGGATTGTCTCTATTTGTTGCCGAATTGTACCCTCCAAGCGATTAGCACAGTGCCCTGCACCCAGTAAGCCCTCAATAAATACGATTCATTGAATGAATGAATTGGGGATGGAGCAGGGAGAATCAGCAGCCTAAGCACGGGCCTAGGAGTCAGAAGGTCGTGGGTTCTAATGCCGGCTCCGCCACCTTGGGTAAGTACTTCTCTGAGCCTCAGTTACCTCATCTGTAAAATGGGGATTGAGACTCCGAGCCCCACGTGGGACAGGGAGACTGTGTCCAAGCGGATTTACCTGTTCAGTGCTTGGCATATAGTGCTTAACAGATTATTGGGTTGATCGGTGCCACGTCACGAGGAGAGTCAGGGATGGAGAGGGGAGAGTCAAGGGTGAAGGATGGTCCGTGGTGCCGGGTCCTTGGGGAAGAGTCAGGGGTGTGGGATGGTCAGTCCTGGGTCACTGGGAGAGAGTTGGGGATGGAGAGGGGGACAGTCGGGCGTGGGATGGTCCATGCTGGGACACTGGGGAGAGTCAGGGATAGAGTGGGGAAAGTCAGGGATATGGGATGACCCTTGCTGGGACTCTGGGAGGGAATTAGGGACGGAGAGGGGGAGAATCGGGGTGTAGGATGAGGCCCGCTCCATCGCAAGGAGAGTCAGGGATGGCCCGCGGGGAGGGTCGGGGCGTTGGGTGGTCCGTGCTGGGTCACTGGGGGACAGTCAGAGGTGGAAAGGTGTTGGGTGGTCCGCTCTGGGTCACTGGGGGAGTCATGGAGAGGGGGAGGTCTGTGCTGGGTCACTGGGGGACAGTCAGGAGGGACGAGGGGAGAGTCACAGCGTCCCTCTCAGTGTGGGTCCCGGTGGGCCCACTGGGGGCCGAGTCCTGGGCCGGACGGCGGGGATCACCCACCTCGGGCCTTCACTCTGACTAACCGCCCTCCCCGCCCCCCGAACCCCCAGCGGCCTCCTCCAGCCCCCTCCCCCAGGACAGCCAGACCCCCCCTCCAAGGGGCCGGACACCCCACAGCCGGACAGCCGCTCCGCCTTCGGGCTCCGATGGGCTGGGGAGGGAGGAGGCTGGGGATGATGGAGGCTGGGGATGGAGGAGGTTGGGCGAGTCACTTCTCTGGGCCTCAGTTCCCTCATCTGTAAAATGGGGATTAAGACCGTGAGCCCCACGTGGGACAACCTGATCACCTTGGATCCCCCCCCCCCAGTGCTTAGAACAGTGCTTGGCATCTAGTAAGCGCTGAGCAAATGTCATCCTTATTATTATTGGGGTGGTGACAGATTGGGGGTGGTGGAGGCTGGGGGAAGAGGAGGTTGGGGACGGTGGAGGCTGGAGTGGAGGAGATTGGGGTGGCGGAGGCTGGGACGGCGGAGGTCGGGGTGTAGCAGACTGGGACAGTGGAGGCTGGGGGTGGAGGAGGTTGGGAGCGGCGGAGGCTGAAAGTGGAGGAGGCTAGGGGTAGAGGAGGCTGAAGCGGAGGGAGATGGGGGTGGTGGAGGCTGCGGGTGGAAGAGGCCGGGGGAGGTGGAGGCTGCGGGTGGAGGAGGCTGGGACGGTGGAGGCCGGCAGTGGAGGAGGCTGGGGTGTCGGCAGATTAGGGGTGGCGGAGGCTGGGGCAGCAGAGGCTGAGGGCGGAGGCCGGGACCGCGGAGGCTGCGGGTGGAAGAGGTTGGGCCGACGGAGGCTGGGGACGGTGCAAGATGGGGATGGCGGCGGCTGGGGGTGGAAGAGGTTGGGGTGGTGGAGGCTGGGGATGGAGGGGGCTGGAGTGGGGGCAGATTGGGGAGGTGGAGGCTGAGGGCAGAGGCTGAGACGGTGGAGGCTGGGAGCGGTGGAGGCTCAGGACAGCAGAGGCTGCAGGCGACGGCAGGTTGCGTTTAGGTAGCCAAAGGCCGAATCCCGCGGCCCCCCCCAATCCCTCCAGCTGGGCCGGAGGTTGGGGACAGAGGGCGAGGGGTGGCTGGGAGCGTTTCTGGGCCGGGGTCGGGGGGACCCGAGGCAGGGGCGAGGGAGGTGTCAGGGGGCATCAGGGGTGTGGACAGAGAGGCCTGTCCCACTGGGAACCTTAGACGGCGACAGTGGGGGGACTGGGCCGGGGAGAGCCCTGGCCAGCGGGGTGTGGGGGGCACGGCCCCCTGGAAACTTTGGGTGGGGGGCGCTGAGAGAGACAGGGAGCCGTGGCCAGAGCCCCAGTGACCCCAGGCGCAAGCGTGTCCCGGTCACAACGGCGGTGGATTCATCCACGCTTATCCAAGGACTTCTAGAGAAGCCGAGTGGCTCAGTGGAGAGAGCCCGGGCTTGGGAGTCAGAAGTCATGGGTTCCAATTCCGGCTCACCAGGTGATCCGGTGGTCCCACATGGGGCTCAGTCTTCACCCCCATCTTCCAGATGAGGTCACTGAGGCCCAGAACAGTGAAGTGACTTGCCGCTTGTCAGCCGGGTGACTTTGGGCGACTCACTTCACTGCTCTGGGCCTCAGTGACCTCATCTGGAAAATGGGGATGAAGACCGGGAGCCCCACGTGGAACAACCTGATCACCTTGTATCCCCCCCCCCCCCGCGCTTAGAACAGTGCTTGGCACATAGTAAGTGCTTAGCAGATCCCACCATTATCATCCTGCCCCGATGACTGCCCCAGCCTTCTCGCTGACCTCCCTGCCTCCTGTCTTTCCCCTCTCCGGTCCAGTCTTCGCTCTGCCGCCCGGATGGATCATTCTCCTGCAGAAACATTCGCTCCATCCCCTTGCCCCCTCCTACCTCTCCTCCCTTCTCTCTTTCTCCTGCCCACCCCGCCCGCTCCGCTCCTCCGCCGCCCGCCCCCTCGCCGTCCCCCGCTCTCGCCCGTCCCGCCGTCGACCCCCGGGCCGCGTCCTCCCGCGGTCCCGGAACGCCCTCCCTCCTCGCCTCCGCCAGACTCATTCTCTTTCCCTCTTCAAAACCCTACTTAAAACTCACCTCCTCCGAGAGGCCTTCCCAGACTGAGCTTCCTCTTTTCCCTCTGCTCCCTCTCTGCTCCCCCCTTCACCTCCCCTCAGCTAAGCCTCCTTTCCCCCCCCCCTTTCCCTCTGCTCCTCCCCCTCTCCCTTCCCCTCCCCTCAGCACTGTGCTCATCTGCTCATCTGTCTATATTTTTATTACCCTATTTATTTGTTAATGAGCTGTCCATCCCCTTGATTCTATTTATTGCTATTGTTTTTGTCCGTCCGTCTCCCCCGATTAGACTGTGAGCCCATCAGTGGGCAGGGATTGTGTCTATCTGTTGCCCAATTGTCCATTCCAAGCGCTTAGTACAGTGCTCTGCACATAGTAAGCGCTCAATAAATACTACTGAATGAATGAATGAATGAACAAATACCAACATTATTATTATTATTGTCCCCTCCCGCCTGACCTGGTTGCTCTCCTCCTCCAGCCCTCACACTTCGCTCCTCTAACGCCAACCTACTCTCGGTGCCCCCGTCTTGTCTCTCCCTCACCCACGTCCTGCCTCTGTCCTGGACCGCCTTCCCTCTTCATATCCGACGGATAACGAGCCTACTCGGAAGCCCGTCTCCTCCGAGAGGCCTTCCCAGACTAAGCCCTCATTTCCTCTTCTCCCACTCCATTCTGCGCTTGGATTCGCACGCTTCATGCACCCCCTCCCTCCACCCCACACTACCTCCGTCTCCAAAATCTATTTATTTACATTAATGTCTCGCTCCCGCTCTAGACTATAAGGTCCCGTTGGCTGGGAACATTTCTACTGTGTTTGCTTATTTGTGTTGTCCTCTCGCAAATGTGGAATCCAGTGCTCTGCGCACAGTAAGCGCCGGATAGAATTGATTGGATGTGGGTTTCTCCTGGAAATGTGGGAGGCCAGTAGGAGGGGTCATCCGGCCTTCCTCTTCCTCTGCCCCACCGGGGGCCAGGCTGTTTCCCCCACCCCCTGCCCCTCGCTATCACCCCCAACCCTCGTCCGCCGCGGGGTAAACCGGGCGTGCGTCCTGGGGGTCTGCACAGCTCCAGTGCTGCCTCCGTCCACCCTTCCCCCCCCCCTTTAAGCGCTTTGGAAGGAGCCTCGCTGCACCACTGAGGGGAAACTGAGGTGCTGGGTCAGGGTGAGGGCCTGGACGCCCCAAAGCCTTCCTTCTCTACCCCGGGTTCCAATCCCGGCGGGCTCCGTCTCTTGCATGACCTTGGGTAAGTCCTCGACCTCTCGGGCCCTCAGTTTCCTCCTCTGTAAAATAGGGTGGAAATACTTGGTCTCCCTCCAGCTCAGAATGAGGAACAGGGCTGAGAGCAACTTTCATTCATGCGGTTGTACTTATTGAGGGCTTACAGTGAGCGAAGCGTTGTACTAAGCGCTTGGGAGAGGGCAATACACCAACAAACAGACACAGTCCCTGCCCACAACAGGCTCACAGTCTAGAGAATGATTTTCCTTGTCCAGCACAGCACTCGGAGAGGATTCGACAGCGTGAGACAAGATAAGCACAGCACTCAGCCAATAGTAAGTGCTTTACGTAGATTGCAATTATTATTATTATTATTATTTCTTGCTCCTTCGGGTCCATATGACCCTCAGGGAGGCTGGAGCAGGGAAGCTGGCTGGAGCTCCAGCCTTCCCTCTTCTCCCCGCCTTCTCCCACCGTCAACAACCAGACTGACGGCCGGCTTCTCGTTACTAGAGACCAATTTAATAACAGTAATAATAATAGTGGTATTTGTTAGGCGCTTACAACTGCGGATGGGCTTCCTGGGGGGAGGGGAGGGTCCCCGGATCAAAAGGGCCTCCACATCCCCTCTCTCTTCCCACCCCCCACCCACTGACCAGACCAGAGAGGCTGTGGGCGGGAGGAGGTGACTCACAGAATAATTATTCAGTCATATTTATTAAGCGCAGACCACTGTTTGCAGACCACTGTACTAAGCGTTCGGGAAAGTACAACCAACAATCAACAGTGACGTTCCCTGGAATATGTACCCGTCGGATCAGACAGGAAGTCGGAAGGCAGGGCAGATGAATAACAATAATAATTGTGGTATTCCTTAGGCGCTTAGGAGAAACAGTGTGGCTCAGTGGAAAGAACCCGGGTTTGGGAGTCAGAGGTCATGGGTTCAAATCCCGGCTCTGCCACTTGTCAGCCATTTGACTGTGGACAAGTCACTTCACTTCTCTGGGCCTCAGTGACCTCATCTGGAAAATGGGGATTAACTATGAGCCTCCCGTGGGACAACCTGATGACCCTGTATCTCCCCCAGCGCTTAGAACGGTGCTCTGCACATACTAAGCGCTTAACAGATGCCAACATTATTATTATTACAAGGTGATCAGGTTGTCTCCCGTGAGGCTCACCGTCTTAATTCCCATTTTCCAGATGAGGTGGCTGAGGCGCAGAGAAGAGAAGTGGCTCGCCCAAGGCCACACAGCAGACAAGTGGCGGAGCGGGGATTAGAACCCACGTCCTCTGACTCCCAAGCCCGGGCTCTTTCCACGGAGCCACGCTGCTGCTCCGCACTGTGAGCTGCACGGCAGTTATTTGCACGGTGACCTCGCCGTGGGCAGGGATTGTCTCTCTTTATTGCTATACTGTACTTTCCAAGCGCTTAGTACAGTGCTCTGCACAAAGTAAGCGCTCAGTAAATACAATTGAATGAATATGAATTTGCATCCTGTTTGCAGAATATTCTTTTAATGTCGAAATGCACAGAAACAACCCCAGCCCCTCTTTCTCCCCCACAGTGTCCCACCCCCTGCCCTTCTCCTAAAGTGGGCAAAGGAGGAAAAAGAGTCGGGGGTGGGAGAGAGGAGGGGGAAGAAGGGAAAGAGGGAGAGAGAGGGAAGGGGGAAAGACTGTGAGCCCATCGTAGGCAGGGATTGTCTCCCTTAATACTACTACTACTACTACTAATAAACTACTAAAATAAAATACATATTTTCATTACCCTATTTATTTTGTTAATGAAATGTTCATCGCCTTGATTCTAACAATAATAATAATAATAATGTTGGTATCTGTTAAGCGCTTACTATGCGCAGAGTACTGTTCTAAGCGCTGGGGGAGACACAGGGGAATCAGGTCGTCCCACGTGGGGCTCACAGTCTTCATCGCCATTTTACAGATGAGGTCACTGAGGCACAGAGAAGGTAAGTGACTTGCCCACAGTCACACAGCCGACAAGTGGCAGAGCTGGGATACGAACCCATGACCACTGACTCCAAAGCCCGGGCTCTTTCCACTGAGCCACGCTGCTTCTTCTATTATGTGCAGAGCACTGTTCTAAGCGCTGGGGGAGATACAAGGTAATCAGGTTGTCCCACATGAGGCTCAGAGTCTTAATCCCCATTTATTCATTCATTCAATAGTATTTATTGAGCGCTTACAATGTGCAGAGCACTGGACTACGCGCTTGGAATGCACACATGAGGGAACTGAGGCCCAGAGAAGTGAAGTGATTTGCCCACAGTCACCCAGCTGACAAGCGGCAGAGCTGGGATTCGAACCCATGACCTCTGAATCCCACGTCCGGGCTCTTTCCACTGAGCCACGCTGCTTTTATGTGGCAGGCACTGAACTATGCGCTGGGATGGATCCACGTAAATCGAGTTGGACAGTCCGGGCCCCACGGGGGGCTCCCAGTCTCCATCCCCCTTTTCCAGATGAGGGAACTGAGGCCCAGTGCAGTGAATTACCCGAGGTCACACAGCGGACATGTGGCGGAGCCGGCATTAGAACCCAGGGCTTTCTGATTCCCGGGCCGGGGCTCTACCCACTAGGCCGTGGGAAAGGAAGAGGGGGGAAAAAGGAGGAGGAAGAAGGGAAAGGAAGGAGGAGGAGGAGGAGGTAGAAGAGAAAGGGAAAAGGAGAAGGGAGAAGAGAACTGTACTTTCCAAGAGCTTCGACCGGGGCTCTGCGCACAGTAAGCGCTCAGTAAATAGGCTTGGATGGATGAATGAAGGAAGGAATGGTTGAATGAAGGAAGGAATGAGTGAATGCATGCATGAAGAGGGAGGGGAGAGAGAGGAGGAGGAGATGGGGAAGGCAGGGGCGGGATCCCGAGGGGCGCTGGGCAGCTCGGCTGCGGGACCGCTCATTCTGCGCGCCCGCACCCGCTGCCCAACCAACCGGATAACGGTGCACCGTTTGAATCCGACCCGCCTCCTCCCCCTCCTCCTCCTTCTCCTCTTCTTCCTCCTCCCTCTCTCCCCTTTCCCCCCTTCTCCATCCTCCCCCCCTTCTCTTCTCCTTTTCTCCCTCCTCCTTCTCCCCCTTCCTCCTCCTCGTCCTCCTTTTCCATCCTCCTCCCCTCTTCCTCCTCCCCTTCCTCTTCCACTTTCTCCTCCTCCTCCTCCTCCTCTCCCTCCTCTTCCACTTTCTCCCCCTCCTCTTCCCCTTCTTCCTTCTCCTCCTCCCCCAGCTCATGGCCCCCCAGAGTCCCGCGGACCCTTCTCCCCGGTAGTGGTCGGGGCTCGGAGGCGGGCCGGCCCCGGCTCCCCCAGACCCCCAGCCCCCCGACCCCCCTCCCCACCCCCCCATCCGGCCCCTGGATCACCGACCTCTGACCCTCCCCGGCCTCCGGGCCCGCCGCCTCCATGCCGCTCCTGGACGCCTTCTGGGCTTGCTTCCGCAAGATCAAGGTAAGAACTCCGGGTCCAGCCTCGTGGGGGGACAGCAGACACAGCCCCCCACCCACTGAGGCACACCGCCCGTGCCTTCTCTGCACACACGATGACACGCACAACACGTGCCACCTTCGCACGCAGAGCCGCACACGCCACCCATGTCTTCCACATGCACACGTTCTCTCTCTTTCTCTCCGTATTTACGTGTTTCTCCCCGAGCCCCAAATCCACACTCGGAAAATAACACCGGCCTTTGGCGCGCTTAAGGACAGAAGAGAGGGTGGAAGGGAGATCAGCAGTCCGAAGGCGCCCGGCCTCGGATTCTCAAATCCTCGCCCATGTTCACAAACACCCACGTAAGTACATCACATACACGGGCACAAACAGCTCCAAACATCGGCGACGGCCCGTCCTGGCTCAGTCCCACGGCTCGCCCGGCTCAGGACTCCGACACAGAACGGCCGTGGGATGGTCCGTGTTGATCACGAGGAGAGTCGGGGATGGAGAGCGGAGAGTCAGGGGTGATGGATGTCCATGCTGGTCACTTTGGGAAAGTCGGGGATGGGGAGGAGAGAGTCAGGGGTGTTGAAGGGTCCATGTTGGACAACTTTGGGAAAGTCAGGGATGGAGAAGAGAGTCAGGGGTGTTGAAGTGTCCATGCTGGGTCACTTTGGGAAAGTCAGGGATGGAGAAGAGCGTCAGGGGTGTTGAAGTGTCCATGCTGGGTCACTTGGGAAAGTCGGAGATGGAGAGGAGAGAGTCAGGAGTGTTGAAGGGTCCATGTTGGACAACTTTGGGAAAGTCAGGGATGAAGAAGAGAGTCAGGGGTGTTGAAGGGTCCATGCTGGGTCACTTGGGGAAAGTCAGGGATGGAGAAGAGAGTCAGGGGTGTTGAACGGTCCATGCTGGGTCACTTGGGAAAGTCGGAGATGGAGAGAAGAGAGTCGGGGTGTTGAACGGTCCATGCTGGGTCACTTGGGAAAGTCGGAGATGGAGAGGAGAGAGTCAGGGGTGTTGAAGTGTTCATACTGGGTCACTTTGAGAAAGTCAGGGATGGAGAGAGTCAGGGGTGTTGAAGGGTCCATGCTGGACCACTTTGGGAGAGTCAGGGATGGAGAGAGTCAGGGGTGTTGAAGGGTCCATGCTGGACCACTTTGGGAGAGTCAGGGATGGGGAGACTCAGGGGTGTTGAAGGGTCCATGCTGGACCACTTCGGCAAAGTCAGGGATGGGGAGGGAAAGAGTCAGGGGTGTAGGATGTTCCATGTTGGGTCACTGGAGGAAAGTAAGGGATGGAGCGGGGGAGAGTCACGGGGGTCAGATGATCCGTTCTTTCTCAGTGGGTGAGAATCAGGGAAGAAGCGGGGGAGGCAGCGGTGTTGGATGGTCCGCTCTGAATCACCGGTTGAGGATCAGGGATGAAGAGGACTGTCCGTTTTGGCCCGTCCTCCTATTCCTGACTCTCCCCTGTCTCCCCGTCTAGACCGTCATATCGTCGTGGGCTGGGAATGTGTCTGTCTACTGTTGTGCCCACAAGACTCAAGTCCGAATCCGACATTTATTTATTTCTCTTGATGTCTGTCTCCCCCTCTAGACCGTAAGCTCCTGGAGGGCAGGGAATGTGTCTGTTTATTGTTGTATTGTCCTCTTCCCAGTGCTTAGTACAGTGCTCCGTACACAGTAAACTCCGGGAAGCAGCGTGGCGTCATGGGTACACCACAGGCCTGGGAGTCAGAAGGCCATGGGTTCTTATCCCGGCTCTGCTGTGTGGCCTTGGGCAAGTCACTTGGCTTCTCTGTACCTCATCTGTAAAATGGAGATTAAGACCGTGAGCCCTATGGGGGACAGGGACCGTGTCCAACCTTATTTGCTTGTATCCACCCCAGCGCTTAGTACAGTCCCTGGCACCTAGTAAGTTCTTAACAAATACCACGATGACGATTATTAGTAATAAATTCAAATGACCGACCGACTCCGGCTCCCGGTGACTCAGCTGAGACCCCGAGCCCAGATGCGTCCAGCCGTGGCCGGCAGCGACCCGGTCGGCGGGCCCGGAAGGGGCCGTCGTGGCCTCTCGGACCCCCGGCCCGGATCGGAGCCCCGAGCCCACCAGGTCGACCGGCCCGAGCCCCCCGGCCTCTCCCTCGGCCTCCCCTCTCCCTGCACGATCCCAGGCCCCGCGCCGGAAGCGTCGTCCCTGAGGGCCGCTGGGAATGTTTGACCAACAGATGTGACATTCCTAAGATTGTGGAGGAGAGCGCCTGGGGACTCCAGGATTCTGCCCTGACCCCCCTCGGGCTCGGGCCCCCAGGGGGTGGTGAAGAGGGGGGATCCCAGATTCCAACCAACTGCCTCCCAACTCCGCTGCAGCCGGGGCGTGCGTTGGGATGGGAGCGAGGTCGGCACTGGGAATGCGGCGACTGCTCTATCCTCATAGCGCAGTCTGGGGAGACTCGGGTGCCGGGAGCGGGAGACCCGAGTTCTAGGTTGGGCTCGGCTCTTGCTGGGTGACCTGGGCCCGGTCTCTCAACCTCTCTGGGACGCGGCGGTTTTCCTGTCAACCATCCCCTTCTACTCCTTTTAATAATAATAATAATGTTGGTATCTGTGAAGCGCTTACTATGTGCAGAGCACTGTTCTAAGCGCTGGGGTAGACACAGGGTCATCAGGTTGACCCACGTGAGGCTCACAGTCTTCATCCCCATTTTACAGATGAGGTACCTGAGGCACAGAGGAAGTGAAGTGACTTGCCCACGGTCACACAGCTGACAAGTGGCAGAGCCGGGATCCGAACCCATGATCTCTGACTCCCAAGCCCGGGCTCTTTCCACGGAGCCTCGCTGCTTCCCCATAATGTTGGTATTTGTTAAGCGCTTACTATGTGCCAAGCACTGTTCCAAGCACGGGGGTGGGGGGGATACAAGGTGATCAGGTTGTTCCACGTGGGGCTCCCAGTCTTCATCCCCATTTTCCAGATGAGGGAACCGAGGCCCAGAGAAGTGAAGTGACTTGCCCAAGGTCACACAGCTGACAAGCGGCGGAGCCGGGATTGGAACCCATGACCTCTGACTCCCAAGCCCGGGCTCTTTCCACTGAGCCACGCTGCTTCTCATTTTCCCTCGCCATCTCTTCCGGGATCCCCGGGTGCTGGGGTGCTTATGATAATAACGATTGTGGTATTTATTCAGTGCTTATGGTGTGTCTAGCGCTGTACTAAGCGCTCTGTCACACGTCTGCTATGTGACCTTGGACAAGTCCCTTAAAGTCTCTGAGCCTCAGTTCCCTCATCTGTAAAATGGGGATTAAGAGTGCGAGCCAGGTGACTGTGTCCAACCTGATTAACTCATATCTACCCCGGCACTTAGAACAGTGTTTGGCACATAGTAAGCGCTTAACAAGTACCATGATTATCATAGGAGAACATCAGGACCCAGATGTGGCTCACAGTCCAAGTAGGAGGGAGAACGGGAATGGAATCCCCATTTAGCAGATGAGGAAACTGAGGCACAGAGAAGAGAAGTGACTTGTCCAAGGCCACACGGCAGACAGGTGGTGGAGTCAGGATTAGAACCCAAATCCTCTGACTGTGCTCTTTCCACTAGGCCACACTCCTTCCCCTCTCAGCTCCTGTGTTCCTTTAGGTGAAAGAATAGTGCTCAAAGATTCGAGGTGGGATTATTACCGTTCTGGTTCTTGCTGAGCGCGTGTGCAGAGCACTGTACTGAACACCTGGAAACGGACATAGAGTAGGTAGGTACGACCCCTGCCCCGAAGGAGCTGACAGTCTACTGTGTGCAGAGCACTGGACTGAGCACTTGAGAGAGCAAAAGAGATTTGAGAGGATAACTGGGAGACGACAGTTGAGTCAGTAGGCGCGATTCGTTCATTCGATCGTATTTATTGAGCACTTACTACGTGCGGAGCCCTGGACTAAGCGCTGGGGAGAGGACGGTCGAGCAGTAAACAGATCCACAGTGAGCTGACGGTCTAGAGCGGGAGACGGACTTTAATAGAAATAAACCGTACGGAGCATTAGGGAGAGTCCGGGAGAGTTAGGTGATAGGATCCCTGCCTTCTGGGTGCTAATAATCTACTGTTAGGTGATTAATTATGGAATTTATCTGCTTTTAGAAATCTTGGTCTTCCCCATCTGGCTGCGGGAGAGGGAATTGGTTGGAGGTGGGTGACGGGTGCGAGCTCGAACCTCCCTCCCTCAGGCCCCAACACCCAGCTCAGCCACCCCCTCCTCCCTCACCCCACCAAGGGGCTCCTCGGGGGCCTTCTGTGCAGACTTGGACCTGGGTTCGAGTCTCTGGCTCCTGGGATGTGGCCGAGGGCTCGGTCGGTGGGTCGGGATCTTCCCACCCGGTCACCACGGGAGCCCGGCCAGGGGTCAGTCCGGCCAGCGCCACGCAAGCCTCCCCGTGGTCCTCAGCGTGGCCTGGTGGAAAGAGCAAGGACTTCGGGGTCAGAGGGCCTGAGTTCCAATCCCAGCTCTGCCGCTTGTCTGCTGTGTGACCTTGTGCCGGTCGCTTCACTTTTCTGGACCTCAGTTTCCTCATTTGTAAAATGGGGATGAATAATAACAATGAGGACGGCATTTCTTAAGCACTTACCATGTGCTAAGCACTGTTCGACTGTGAGCCCTGAGGGACGGGGACTGTATCCAATCCAGTTATCTTGTATAATAATATTCATTCATTCATTCAATAGTATTTATTGAGCGCTTACTATGTGCAGAGCACTGGACTAAGCGCTTGGAATGAACAAGTCGGCAACAGATAGAGACGGTCCCTGCCTTTTGATGGGCTTACAGTCTAATCATAATAATGTCGGTATTTGTTAAGCGCTTACTATGTGCCGAGCACTGTTCTAAGCGCTGGGGGAGATACAGGGTCCTCAGGTCGTCCCACGTGAGGCTCCCAGTCTTCATCCCCATTTTATTGATGAGATCACTGAGGCCCAGAGAAGCGAAGCGACTTGCCCTCGGTCACCCAGCTGGCAAGTGGCAGAGCTGGGATAATAATGTCGGTATCTGTTAAGCGCTTACTATGTGCAGAGCACTGTTCTAAGCGCTGGGGGAGATACAGGGTCATCAGGTCGTCCCACGTGAGGCTCACAGTTAATCCCCATTTGACAGATGAGGTAACTGAGGCATGGAGAAGTGAAGTGACCTGCCCACAGTCACCCAGCTGCCAAGTGGCGGAGCCGGGATTCCAACCCATGACCTCTGACTCCCAGGCCCGGGCTCTTTCCACTGACTCACGCTGCTTCTCTATCTACCCCAGTGCTTAGTACAGTGCCGGGCACATAGTAAGCACTTACCAAATACCACTATTATTATTGTTATTAATGATAATAATAATCAGCTCAGCCAAGGCTCTGGGGAGCTACTGATCTAGGCATCCTCGACCAATTGCGGGGCTCAGTCCAGGAGGGCTTTCCGGAGGCGGCGACCCTCGGCTGCAATTTACGGGAGGGGAGGGGAAGGCCAGGCCGAGGAGAGTTGGGTCCGTCGGGGCCCGGGCTGGGGTTGGGGGAGGCTGAGGGGGCTGCCACCGAGGGGCAACAGCGGTGGGAGGCCTGGGGGTATTGGGGTAACAGGGACCCGAGGGGAAGATCAGGGGAAGCAGCGTGGCTCGGTGGAAATTGCCCGGGCCTTGGGAGTCCGCGGTCATGGATTCGAATCCCGGCTCTGCCACCTGTCGGCTGTGTGACCGTGGGCAAGTCACTTCACTTCTCTGGGCTTCAGCTCCCTCATCTGTAAAATGGGGAGTCAGACTGTGAGTCTCACGTGGGACAACCTGATCACCCTGTAACTACCCCGGCGCTTAGAACAGCGCTCTGCACGTAGTAAGCGCTTAACAAATACCAACATTATTAAGGTCGGCCTCGGCTTCCCGGGTCCCCCCACCTTCTCCAAATCCCGGCTCCGCCACTTGTCAGCTGTGTGACCGTGGGCAAGTCACTCAACTTCTCTGTGCCTTGGTTACCTCATCTGGAAAATGGGGATGAAGCCTGTGAGCCTCAGGTGGGACCCCCCGAGGACCCTGTATCTACCCCGGCATTTAAAACAGTGCTCCGCACATAGTAAGCGCTTAACGGATACCAACATTATTATCGCAACTCTTGCTGGAGGGGAGGAGTTGAGGCTTGCACAGAGAGGGACGGGGACTCGTCCAGAGGGGCCCAGCGATGGATTCGAACCCAGATCTAAGTGGTAGGGCAGGGTGGTCCCCGGCCGGCCAGGGCCTGGGGAGGTCAGGGTATCTTTTGGGAGGTCGGGGCAGCTGGGAGGGAGGGGGCAGGGGTGTGATGAATGGGTCCTCTCTCTCTCCCTCTCTGAGTCCGTGCCTGGCATCCAGCCCGGAAAGCGGGGAATGGTGGGAGGGGGCTGGAATTTGAGGAACGAGGGCAGGGAGGGGAGACCCCCGGGGCCCTGGGGGTGGGGCAGGGCCGCTCTGAAGCTTAGAGAACCCAGGCGGGGGGAGAGGGGGCAGATTCAATAATGTTGGTATTTGGTAAGCGCTTACCATGTGCAGAGCACTGTTCTAGGCGCTGGGGTAGACACAGGGGAATCAGGTCGTCCCACGTGGGGCTCCCAGTCTTCATCCCCATTTTCCAGATGAGGGAACTGAGGCCCAGAGAAGTGAAGTGACTCGCCCACAGTCCCACAGCTGACGAGTGGCAGAGTCGGCATTCGAACCCATCACCTCTGACTCCAAAGCCCGGGCTCTTTCCACTGAGCCACGCTGCTTCTCCTGAAAGGCGGATTTCCACCTGCCCTGCCCGGCCCCCCCCCCCCCCCCCACCGCCTTTTTCCTTTCCACAGCCTGCACGTCTCTAATGATCACTGGGGTATTTATGAATCAGTCAATCATAGTAATAATTGGGGTGTTTCTTAAGCGCTTACTAGGTGCCAAGCGCTGTAATAAGAACGATAATAATGATGATGGCATGTGGTAAGCGCTTACTATGTGCCAAGCACCGTACTAAGCGCTGGGCTGGATCCAGGAGAAGCAACGTGGCTCAGTGGCAAGAGCCCGGGCTTGGGAGTCAGAGGTCATGGGTTCGAATCCCGGCTCCGCCACTTGGCAGCTGTGGGACTGTGGGCAGGTCACTTCACTTCTCTGGGCCTCAGTTACTTCATCTGTAAAATGGGGATTAATTGTGAGCCTCGCGTGGGACAACCTGATTCCCCTGTATCTACCCCAGCGCTTAGAACAGTGCTCTGCACATAGTAAGTGCTTAACAAATACCAACATTATTATTGTTATTATTATTATTCAAGCAAATCGGGAAGCCCCGTCCCACGTGGGGCTCACAGTCTTAATCCCCACGTTTCAGATGAGGGAACTGAGAACCAGAGAAGTGAAGTGTCTCGCCCAAGGCCACCCAGCAGACATGTGTCGGAGCCAGGATTAGAACCCAGGACTTTCTGATGCCCAGGCCTGGGCCCTGTCCGCTACGCCATGCTGCTTCTCTACTGAGCGCTTAGCTTATGTAGAGCACTTCACTAAGTGCTCAGGAGATTTAATCCAGTTGGTAGACGCAGTCCCTGCCTACGACGAGCTGACCAGAGGATGAGTAAGCCCTTACTATGTGCCAAGCACTGTGCTAGATTCAAGATAATCAAATCGGATTTACAGTCGAAGGGGTAGGGAGGACAGGTATTGGATCCCCATTGTACAGACGAGGAAATTGAGGGCCTGAGAGGATAAGTGACTGCCTGAGGGCACTCAATCGATCGTATTTATTGATCGCTGACTGTGTGCAGAGCACTGTACTAAACGTTTGGGAGAGTACAGTATAACAGAACTGGGAGATATATTCCCCGATTATTACCCTATTTATTTTGTTAATGAGGTGTATATCTCCATGATTCTATTTATCCTGATGACGTTGTCTTGTTTTGTTCTGTTTTGCTTTGCTGTCTCCCCCGTTTAGACCGTGAGCCCGTCAGTGGGCAGGGACGGTCTCTATCTGTTGCCGAATTGTCCATCCCAAGCGCTTAGTCCGGTGCTCTGCACATAGTAAGCGCTCAATAAATACTATTGAATGAATGAATGACCCCAACAAGCTCACAGCCGCGAAGGACGCGGCAGGCAAGTGGTGAGGCCGGGATGAGAATCCCGGTCTTCCGACTCCCAGGTCCATGCTGTCCCTCTCTGAACGTCCATCCTTCTTCCTTCCCACCCCCTCCTTGGAGACGGAGGACGATCCCGGATCCGAGAGTCGGGACGCCTGGGTTCTTGTCCGTTCTGCCGGCCGGGGCCCCCACCGGGGATGCTCTGAGAGACGGACAGAACCGGAGGCAACCCTGAAAGCCCCCAGCCAACGTGAGTGGGGAAGACCCCCCCCCCCGTGGGTGAGAAGCAGCGTGGCTCAGTGGAAAGAGCACGGGCTTTGGAGCCAGCGGTCATGGGTTCGAATCCCAGTTCTGCCACTTGTCAGCTGTGTGACCGTGGGCGAGTCACTTCACTTCTCTGGGCCTCAGTTACCTCATCTGTAAAATGGGGATTAAGACTGTGAGCCCCACGTGGGTCAACCCGATTCCCCTGGGTCTACCCTAGAGCTCAGAACAGTGCTCTGCACATAGTAAGTGCTTAACAAATGCCAACATTATTATTATCACCGTGGCTACCGCCTGCCGGGTCAGGACGCTCTGGGCCAGCGTCGGCTCCGGGCTGCGGTCACCCTGGACTTCAGGGTGCCCTCGTGGCGACCTGTGGCTCTCTGGCCCAGCGTAGCGATGTGGATAGAGCCAGGGCCTGGGAGTCAGGAGGTTTTGGGTTCTAATCCCGGCTCCGCCACTTGTCTGCTGGGTGACCTTAGGCAAGTCACTTCGCTTCTCTGCACCTCATCTGGAAAATGGGGATTGAGAATGTGAGCCCCACGTGGGAAAGGGACAGCGTGGCCCAGTGGGAAGAGCCCGGGCTTGGGAGTCAGAGGTCACGGGATCGAATCCCGGCTCTGCCACTTGTCAGCCGTGTGACTGTGGGCAAGTCACTTCACTTCTCTGGGCCTCAGTTCCCTCATTTGGAAAATGGGGATTAACTGTGAGCCTCACGTGGGACAACCTGAGTACCCTTTATCTACCCCAGTGCTTAGAACAGTGCTCTGCACATAGTAAGTGCTTAACAAATACCAACATTAGAGAAGCAGCGCGGCTCAGTGGAAAGAGCCCAGGCTTGGGAGCCAGAGGTCATGGGATCGAATCCCGGCTCTGCCACTTGTCAGCCGTGTGACTGTGGGCAAGTCACTTCACTTCTCTGGGCCTCAGTTCCCTCATTTGGAAAATGGGGATTAACTGTGAGCTTCACGTGGGACCACCTGATGACCCTGTATCTCCCCCAGTGCTTAGAACAGTGCTCTGCATCTAGTAAGCACTTAACAAATACCAACATTATTATCATTATTATTATTATTATTATTAAAGGGACCGATTTGCTTGGATCCACCCCAGCGCTCAGTACAGTGCCTGGCTCATAGTAAGCGCTTAACAAATATCATTATTAGTATTATTATTGTTGGAAGCAGGACCGCAGAGGGTGGGAGAGTGAGCCATGGTCCCGGACCAGCTCCGGGCAGCATCAGCTCTTCCAATCAGTCGTATTTACTGAGCGCTTACAGCGTGCAGAGCACTGTACTAAGCACTCGGGCGAGGACAGTCTGAGACGGTAGACACCTTCCCTGCCCACAGTGAGCTTACGGTCTAGAGGGACACGGCAGGCAAGTGGCGGAGCTGGGAAGAGAACCCAGGTCGCTTCATCCTCATCGCCTTCTCTCTTCCTTCCATCCTGTCTGGCCCTCATCCTCTCCGCTTCTGCCGCGTCCCGCTCTGCTTCCCACGACCTCCGCCCTCCCCTGACCCAGCCGACTCTGCCTCTCCCGGTCTCTCCTTCGGCCCTGGATTCCCTCTAGGAAGGCCGGGAGCGGGACCTCATGACATCTAGAGGTCCCACCCCGCTCTGGGATCTGCAGTTCTGTGACGCTTCTCCCTGAAAAAGCAGCATGGGGCTGGGAGTCAGAAGGTCATGGGTTCTAATCCCGCTCCTCCTCTTGTCTGTTGCGTGGCCCGGGGGCAAGTCACTTCACTTCTCTGGGCCTCAGCTACCTCATCTGTAAAATGGGGATGAAGACTGTGACTTCTATGCGGGACGGGGACTGTGTCCGGCCCGATTTGCTTGTATCCACCCCGGTGCTTAGTACAGTGCCTGGCACCTAGTAAGTGCTTAACAAATACCATAATTATTATTATTATTAATAAAATCTCCCTTGCTCCTCTTCAGTCTCTCCTTCCTCCTGCCCCTTCTTTGACTCTTCCATCCTTCTCAGGAGTAGCCCAGAAGGAGATCTCCCGCTTCTTCTCAAAATCCTCCCCTTCGCCTGCCCCTAAGACCCCAACCCTTTGCATTTTATCGAAGTACTTGTCCCTCCTTGCTTCCCTCCCTATCTGCCATCTTCAACTGCTTCTTTCTGTTGTCCTCGTTTAATTTCTTACGGCATTTGGCTTGCGAGTCAGGGAGGATGATGGCGTTGTCTCCAGTGATGGAAGAGTCACAGGAAGGACAGGGTGTCGGGGGGAAGACGAGGAGGTCAGTTTGGGACATACGAAGTTGGAGGTGTCGGTGGGACGTCCAATTTAGGAGGAGACGCGAGACTGCAGAGAAGGAAAGATTAGACTGTAAGCCCGTCAAAGGGCAGGGACTGTCTCTAATCTGTTCCGATTTGCACATTCCAAGAGCTAAGTCCAGTGCTCTGCACATAGTAAGCGCTCAATAAATACTATTGAATGAATGAATGAAAGAGGTCAGGGCTGGAGATGGAGATGTGGGAAGCATCTTCCTCGAGGTGGGAGTTGAAGCTGAGGGAGAGGATGAGTCCTCCAAGGGAGTGGGTGAGAGGGAGAAAAGAGGGGGACCCAGAATTAAGGGGTTGGGGGTGGGAGGGAGAGGAGGAGCCCGTGAAAGAGACTGAGACTGAGCGACCAGAGAGATAGGAGGAGAACCGGGAGAGGACGGTGTCGGGGAAACCGAGTTTGGATAATGTTTCCGGAGCGGGGGGCTGTTTCCCGCTGTCGAAGGGAGCCCAGAGGTCGAGGAGGATTAGGATGGAGTAGAGGCTGTTGGATTTGGAGAGGATATCACTGGTGACTTTGGAGAAGGTGAAGGGGTGGAAGCCAAATTGGAAAGGGTCAAGAAGAAAACTGGAAGTGAGGAAGCGGAGGCAGCGGGGGTAGACAACTCGCTCGAGGAGTTGGGAAAGGAATAATAATAATAACGTTGGTATTTGTTAAGCACTATGTGCAGAGCACTGTTCTTAGCACTGGGGGAGATACAGGGTCATCAGGTTGCCCCACGTGAGGCTCCCAGGTAATCCCCATTTTACAGATGAGGGAACTGAGGCCCAGAAAAGTGAAGTGACTTGCCCACAGTCACAGAGCTGACAAGTGGCGGAGTAGGGATTCGAACCCATGGCCTCGGACTCCCAAGCCCGGGCTCTTTCCACTGAGCCACGCTGCTTCTCTGGGATGCCAGGCGGCCTGGGAACTCCGCTGGGCGCTGGACTGGTTGCTGGAATGGAATGGAAGGAGGGAGATGGGGCGATAACTTCAGAAAGCCGTGAAGTTAAGGGAGATTTTTTTATTTTAGGAGCGGGGAGACGTAAACTTGTTTAAAAGCACCGTGGAGGAAACCACTGGCCAGCGAAGGGGCTTGGGAGTCAGATGTTCATCTTTACTTCACTTTATATCCCCACATATTCTCACATATTCTGACTAATTATGCTTCTTCTGTACATTATCATGGAGGAGCAGTGTGGCCTAGTGGAAAGAGTCAGAAGGAAAACTGTAAACTCACCGAGGGCAGGGGATGTGACTGTTCATTGCTCTGTTATACTCCCCCAGGCGCTTAGTACAGTGCTTTGCGCACAGTAAGCGCTCAATAAATACCATCGAATGAATGGGCACTTGGTAAGCACTTATGTTTGATCAGTTTACCTCATAGTTATCCCCAGTGCTTAGTACAGTGCTGGACACATAGTAAACGCAGACTCTAAGTCTAGATAGTAAATTCCTTTTGAACAGAGAACCCATCGATCGACTCTTACATACTGTATTCTCCCGAGTGCTCTGCTCACCATAAGTGCTTAATAAATATGATTCATTGATTGAATAGATATTATTATTATTATTGTTATCATCATTCCCCCAGTCAGGGGTGAGCGCAGGAAATCCATTCCTGCAGGGACTAGTGCAGCCAGGAGCGCCAGCAACTCCCAGAGAGGGAGTCAGGGCCTGGGAGAGGAGAGACGGGAGTGTGGGATGGTCCGGGCTGGGTTGCTGAGGGAGAGTCAGGGATGGAGAGGGGAGAGTCAGGAGTGAGGGATGCGCTGGATCATTCATTCATTCAATAGTATTTATTGAGCGCTTACTATGTGCAGAGCACTGTACTAAGTGCTTGGAACGGACAAATCGGTAACAGATGTAACAAACCGGTAACAGTAATCAGATCACTTTGGGAGGGATAGGGAATACTAAAAATTCATTCTGCAGTGGACTGAGTCTCCCCTCCCTGTGTTTAGGGGCTAAATCGGGGTGCAGTCAAGCCCCAAAGTGAAACCTCCCCCTCCCCCTAACTCTTTTCATGGTATTCGTTGAGCACTACTCTGTGCCAGGCACTGTACTAAGTGGTGGAGTAGATAGAGATCTAATCAGGTTGGACACAGTCCATGTCTAACGAGGGGATCACAATCTTAATCCCCCCTTGAATCAATGAATACTCCTGCTTGATTGATTAATTGGATGTGCCTGTCCTCCCCTCTAGACTGCGAGCTCCCTGTGGGCGGGAAATGGGTCTCCCAACTCTGTTGTATTGACCTCTCCCAAGTGCTTAGTACAGTGGTCAGAACACAGTAGGTGGTCCATAAATACCTTTGATTGATTGATTGATTTTGGACGATGAAACTGGTGTCGGTAAATACTGGGGTCCCCCAAGAGGCCTTCCTAGACTAAGCCCTCATGTCCCCTCCCCACCTTCACCTCTGCTTGGACTCTGCGTTCGGCTGTGGACCCCTTGACCACTTTCTTGCTTCCCCCAGCTCCACAGCACCTTCTGTCCATATTCTTACACTCTATTTCCTCTATCTGTAAGCTCGCTGTGGGCAAAATTCATTCAATAGTATTTATTGAGCGCTTACTATGTGCAGAGCACTGTACTAAGCGCTTGGAATGAACAAGTCGGCAACAAATGCATCCATTTATTGTGGTGGTGTCCTCTCCCAAGTATTTAGAACAGTGCTTTGCACACAGTAAATGCTCGATTCATCCATTCATATTTATTGAGCACTTACTATGTGCAGAGGACTGCCCGTTGTGGGCGGGAATTGTCTCTGCTGAATTGTACTTTCCAAGTGCTTAGTACAGTAGTCTGCACATAGTAAGCGCTCAAGAAATACGATTGAATGAATGAATACTAAACACTTGGGAAATGACAATACCATAATAAACAGACACATCCCCTACCCATTCATTCACTCAATTGTATTTCTTGAGCGCTTACTATGTGCAGAGCCCTGTACTAAGCGCTTGGGAGACTACAATGCAGCAATAAAAAGACACATTCCCTGCCCACAGCGAGCTGACATCTCACGTTTCGACGATCTTAACAGTCTAGAGATGAGCTTACAGACTAGAAATAATTATGATTAAATGAATGAATCTATAATTTATTTAATGTCTGACTCCTCCTCTAGACTGTAAATTCAATGCGGACAGGGAACGTATCTACCAACTCTGTTGCACTGTCCTCTTCCAAGCGCTTAGTCCAGTGTTCTGCACACAATAAGCACTCAATAAATATTCCCTTTTGTCTCCCTCCCTCCTCTTGGTCTGAGTTGGAAGGGAACTGACTGAGTTCATTCATTCATTCTTTCATTCGGTTGTATTTATTGAGCGCTTGCGGGGTGCAGAGCACTGTACTAAGCGTTTGAGAGAAGACAATGCAATAATAGACACATTCCCTGCCCACAGTGAGCTTATAGTCTAGAGGACAGAGTTGCTCCCTTGGTCTCTCGATCTCTCTGTGTCTCTATTTGTCTCTGGATCTGAGGGAGCTGACCAAATTCCCTCCTCTGCTTCTGTGTCTCTGTCAGTCTGTCTGTCTCTGAGGGAGCTGAGTTCCCCCCTCTATCTCTGTGTCTCTATCTCTGAGGGAGCTGACTGAGTTCCCCCCTCTGTCTCTGTGTCTGTGTCTGTCTCTGAGGGACCTGACTGAGTTCCTTCCCCTGTCTCTGTGTCCCTGTCAGTCTGTCTCTGAGGGAGCTGACTGAGTTCCCCCCCGTCTCTGTGTCTCTGTCCGTCTCTGAGGGAGCTGACTGAGTTCATTCCCCTGTCTCTGTGTCTCTGTCAGTCTGCCTGTCTCTGAGGGAGCTGACTGAGTTCCCCTCTCTGTCTCTGAGTTTCTGTCTGTCTCTGAGGGAGCTGAGTTCACTCCCCTGTCTCTGTGTCTCTGTGTTTTTGTCAGTCTGTCCCTGAGGGAGCTGACTGAGTTCCTTCCCCTGTCTCGGTGTCCCTGTCAGTCTGTCTCTGAAAGAGCTGACTGAGTTCACTCCCCTGTCTCTGTGTCTCTGTCAGTCTGTCTAACTCTGAGGGAACTGACTTCACTCTCCTGTCTCTGTGTCTCTGTCAGTCTGTCTGTCTCTGAGGGAGCTGACTGAGTTCACTCTCCTGTCTCTGTGTCTCTGTCAGTCTGTCTCTGAGGGATTTACTCTCCTGTCTCTGTGTCTCAGCCTGTCTGTCTCTGAGGGAGCTGACTGAGTTCCCCCCTCTGTCTCTGTGTCTCTGTCTCTGAAGGAGCTGACTGAGTTCACTCCCCTGTCTCTGTGTCTCTGTGTTTTTGTCAGTCTGTCTCTGAAAGAGCTGACTGAGTTCACTCCCCTGTCTCTGTGTCTCTGTCAGTCTGTCTGTCTCTGAGGGAGCTGACTGAGTTCACTCTCCTGTCTCTGTGTCTCTGTGTCTCTGTCAGTCTGTCTCTGAGGGATTTACTCTCCTGTCTCTGTGTCTCTGTCAGTCTGTCTATCTCTGAGGGAACTGACTGACTTCACTCTCCTGTCTCTGTGTCTCTGTCAGTCTGTCTGTCTCTGAGGGAGCTGACTGAGTTCACTCCCCTGTCTCTGTGTCTCTGTCAGTCTGTCTGTCTCTGAGAGATTTACTCTCCTGTCTCTGGGTCTCTGTCAGTCTGTCTGTCTCTGAGGAAGCCGACTGAGTTCACTCCTCTGTCTCTGTGTCTCTGTGTCTCTGTCAGTCTGTCTCTGAGAGAGCTGACCAAGTTCCCTCCTGTGCCTCTCTGCTTGACTGTCTTGGGGAGGTGGAGGGAGCCGAAGTGGTTTTTTTGTTGTTGTTTTGGGGTTTTTTTATATTTATTAAGTACAAATGTGCCACTCTGAACTAAGCGCTGAGGGAGATGCAAGCCACTCAGGCTGGACCCAGTCCATATCCCATGGGGGGCTTGCCGTCTCTCTCTCCATGCTTACAGACGAGGCCCACCGAGGCACAGGGGAAGGGAAGTGACTTGCCCAAGGCCACACAGCAGATACGTGGTAGAGCCGGAATGAGAACGCAGATCCTTCTGACGCCCAGGCTCTTTCCTCTGGTTCCTTCCCTCTGTCCGGGGAGCCGAGAGAGAGCTGACCCGGTTCCCTCCGTCTCTCTGTGTGTCGGTGTGTCCGTCTCTGGGCGTCTCTGTGCGTGTGCATCTCCGTGTGCCTGTGGGCAGAGGGAGCTGACCAGGTTCTCTGTCTGTTTGTTGCAGTGTTCCTCATTTCTGGAGGGCAAGAAAGCGGGTAAGTGTGGCTACTGCCAATCGATATTCATACGTGGCAGGAGGGAGGGAGAGTGGGAGGGGAGGAGGGAGGAGGTGCCGGTGCTGGGGTCAACCTGAGACGCCAGGGTGTGGGTGCCCGTGCCAGGGCTGTGGCCGGGGAGGGTGGTCCGGGGTGCCAGGGTGCCAATACTGGGGACAACCCGAGGTGCCGGAGTGCTGGGATGGTGCCAGGCCTGTGGCCGGGGATGATGATCTGGGTTGCTGGGGTTGCCGGGGCTGTGGCCAGGGACGGTTTTCCGCAGTGCCGGGGTACCAAGGACGCCCCGAGATGCCGGAGTGTTGTCGGTGCCAGTAATAGAGGGGTGCCAGGGTGCTGGGAACAACCCAAGGTGCCCGAGTGCCAAGGTGTGGGTGCCGGGGTTGACGTCAGGGCTGTGACGGGGGATGAGGGTGCCGGGGTGCCGCTGCTGGGGCCAACCCCAGGTGCTGGGGTGGCGGGGCCGGGACTGTCGCCCAGAGTTTTGGGGTGCCAGAGTGCCAGGGATGATCCCGGGGCCGGGGTTAGGGAGCCAGGACCCAGCGGAGGGCAGCCCGTGGGGTCCGAGCCCGGAACCCCGGGGGTTCGGTCCAAACCACCTGGAAGGGGCAGAGAGGGATGAACCAGGGGCAGCGTGGCCTAGTGGAAAGAATCCGGGCCTGGAACTCACCAGGTCATGGGTTCTAATCCCAGCTCTGCCTCTTGTCTGCTCTGTGACCTTGGGCAAGTCCCGTCACTGCTCTGGGCCTCAGTGACCTCATCTGGACAGTGGGGATGGAGACTGTGAGCTCCACATGGGGCAGGGACTGGGTCCAACACGATTCGCTTGGATCCATCCCAGCACTTAGTACATAATAAGCACTTAATAAATACCACAATTATGATGATTTTTAGTCCAAACCACCTGACGGGGACTGAGTGGGACGAAGCGGGAGTTTGGGCCAAACCACCAGAGAGGGACTGAGGGGGTGTGAGCCAGGGACTGTGTCCAACCTGATTAGCTTGTATCTACCCCAGTGCTCAGTTCAGGGTCTGACTCACAGGAAATGCTTAACAAAGCAGCCCGGTGTAAGGGATAGAGCACGGGCCAGGGAGTCAGAAAGTCATGAGTTCTGATCCCGGCTCCGCCACTTGTCTGCCGTGTGGCCGCTTTCCTTCTCTGTGCCTCAGTTACCCTATCTGAAAGGGGGATGGAGACTGTGAGCCCGATGCGAGACAGGGAATGCGTCCGGTCCGATTCGTTTGTAACCACCCTAATGCTTAGTACAGTGCCTGGCACGTAGTAAACGCTTAACAAGTACCATTATTATTATTATTACTAAAAAAAGAGAAAGTAGGCAGATAAAAATGGAGACCACAGTACAGTGTCTGAAGCTGATGGTGAGGAGGTCTGGTCTGATGTGGAGGGAGATGGGCATCCAGCGCTTAGAACAGTGCTTGGCACATAGTAAGCGCTTAACAAATGCCATTATTATTATCCTCTGGGAGGATCTGAGGAGCAGAGAGAGGCGCTGACCAGCATTTCTGGAAGGGCATCCAGGCAACAGCGAGAAGAACGGACACTGCGCTGCCTAGGAACCGGAGGACCTGGCTCCTAATTCTGCCTCCACTGCTTGTCTGCTGTGTGACCTTGGACAAGCTACTTCACTTCTCTGGGCTTCAGTTTCCTCATCTGTAAAAGGAAGATTAATTCCTCCTCCTTCCAGGACTGCAAGTCCCATGCGGGACAGGGACTCTGTCCAACCTGATTCATGGGTATCTACCCCAGTGTTTAGAACAGTACTTGACACAAAGGAAGTGCTTAACAAATATAATAATAATAATAATAATAGTATTTGTTGAGCACTTACTATGTGTCAAGCACTATTCTAAGCACCGAGGTACATACAAGTTTATCAGATTGGACACAACCCTGTCCCACACGGGAATCACAGTCTTAATCCCCTCCTTACAGATGAGGGAGCTGAGGCACAGAGAAGTCAAGAGGTAGTAAGAATAAAAATAAAACGGTGAGGGGAGAGGCTGGAGGCAGGGAGGCCAGCGGAGAAGCTGATAAGAGACCTAATCATGCCTGGACCAGGGCCTGACTCGAGGGGCAACTCAAGGGGAGAGAAAAGGGTGGGCCCAGCAACGTTTTGGTTGGGCAAGATTCAGCTGTGTATTGGATGGTTGGGTTGAATAGCGTTGAGGAGTTGAGGGAGGCCATGGGCTCCAAGGCCAGTCTGGTTGGGCCGCTTAGAGAGGAGGGGAGGCTAGAATGGAGGGAGAAGATAGGGGAGGAGGAGGAGAAGGGAGAGAGGGAAGGAAAAGGAAGGAGAGGAGGTGAGAAATGGGAGAAGGGGAAGAAACGAGACAAGGGGAGAGGGGAGAAAAAAGGGGAGGATAAGGAGAGAGAGAAGGGGAAGAAATGAGACTAGGGGAAAGGAGAGAAGAAGGGGAGAAAAAAGAAGGAGAGAAGGGGAAGAAATGAGACCAGGAGAGAGGGGGAAAGGTGATGAAAATGAGGGAGGGGAGAAAAAGGGAAAGAAAGCAAGAAATGGGAGAAGGGGAAGAAATGAGACAAGGGGAGAGTGGAGAAGAAAGGGGAGGGAAAAGAAGGAAGAAAGAAAATAAGGGAGAGGAAAAGGAGGGAGAGAAAGAAAATGAGGGAGAGAAGAAAAAGGAGGGAGAGAAAGAAAAGGAGAGAAGGAAAAGGAGGGAGAGAAGGGGAGAAAGGAGAGAAGGGGAAGAAACGAGACAAAGGTAGAGAGGAGAAGAAAGGAGAGGAAAGGGAAAAGTGAGAGAAGGGAGAGAGGGAGAAGGAGGAGGAGAAGAAAGGGAAGGAAAGGGAAAAGTGAGAGAAAGAGGGAGGAGAAGGGGGTAGGAAGGGAGGGGAAGAGGATGGGAGGGAAGTGGGAGAAGGAGGGGAGTTGGAGAGTTGGAGGGAGAGATATAAATCTCGCTGGAGCTGAGGACCCCGGGCTGTTTCGGGCTCAGCCCCCCGGATCCCAAGGCTCCCCGGACTCCTAACAGCAGCCCAGGCAAAAACACCCCACAAAGTTGGGAATGAGTTCAACAGCGCTGAGAAGCGTGCTTTGATCTCAGGGGGTGGGTGGGTGCGGGGGGCTGTGTGTGTCTGTGCCTGTCTGGTTCCAGACTGTCATAATAATAATGATGATGGTATTTGTTAAGTGCTTACTATGTGCAAAGCACTGTCCTAAGCGCTGGGGCAGATACAAGGTGATCAGGTTGGCCCACGTGGGGCTCACAGTCTTAATGCCCATTTTATAGATGAGGTCACTGAGGCACAGAGACGTGAAGTGACTTGCTCACAGTCACACAGCTGACAAGCGGCGGAGCCGGGATTAGAACCCACGACCTCTGACTCCCCAGCGCGGCCCGTTGCCACTGAGCCACGCTGCTTCTCTGTAGACTGTCAGCTCTTTGTGGGCAGGGAATGTGTCTGTTATTGTTCTACTGTCCTCTCCCAAGCGCTTGGCCCAGTGCTCTGCACACAGTAATCGCTCGATAGATACGATTGACTGATCGTAGGCAGGGTCAAAATGGTCTAATCCTGACTCCGCCACTTACCTGCTCTGCAGCCTTGGGCAAATCGCTTCACTTCTCGGGGCCTCAGTTCCCTCATCAATAAAATGGGGATGAAGGCTGTGAGCACCACGCGGGACAGGGGTTGTGTCCACCCTGATCTGATGGTTTCCGCCTCAGCGCCTGGCACATAGAGCTTAACGGAGACCACAGTTATTATTATTACTGTTGTTATTATTGTTATCATTACTTATTATAAGTATCCGTGCATCCAGGTCTGTGCATGCGTGTATGTAGGCATATGTACATGGTTTGGGGGAGAGGCCTTGGGGGGTGGGACCTCGGGGCGGGGGGCTTTCTTCCCCAGAATTTCATGGAGATCTTACCAACATGGGGGGACCCCTTCCATCCCTCCCACATGGAACCCCTGAATTGGCTCGGTTCTTTCCGTGGGGCAGGGGGCCACACCAGATTCAGGGAATGTGTCTGTTTATTCATCCGTTCCTTCCTCTTTATAATAATGTTGGTATTTGTTAAGCGCTTACTATGTGCAGAGCACTGTTCTAAGCGCTGGGGGGAGATACAGGGTCATCAGGCTGTCCCACGTGAGGCTCACAGTTAATCCCCATTTTACAGATGAGGTCACTGAGGCCCAGAGAAGTGAAGTGACTTGCCCACAGTCACCCGGCTGACTAGTGGCAGAGCCGGGATTCGAACCCATGACCGCTGACTCCCAAGCCCGGGCTCTTTCCACTCTTGCACCGCCCTGTGTGCAGAGCACTGTACTAAGCGCTTAGGGACATTCCCTGCCCACAGTGAGCTCGCAGTCTGGAGTGGGGGACACTGAGGTCAATCTGTTTATTGTTCTAGTGTCCTCTCCCAAGCGCTCAGTACAGTGCTCTGCACACGGTAAGCGCTGGATAAATACGATTGGCTGACTGACCGAATGAATGACCTCCAAAGGCCCTCCCGGCTGGGGGTCTCGGCATCCCTGGGGGAGGTTCCGGGTTTGGAGGGGTGCCAGACCCCTCTCTCCCCCTTTTCTTCGCTCCCTGGGGGGCGGCTCTCAGGAAGGAACGCATTCCTCATCTGGGAAGGCCGGGAGCTTGGGAACGGCAGCTGGTTTCCCTGCAGGAGGCCGGGGCCCGGCTGGGGGACGAGGGGGGCCAGATGTGCAGGCTGAACCCTAACCCTAACCTTAATCCCTGCCGCTGACATCAGGCTTGGAACACCACCAGCTTCCTCCGGGAGAGACGGCTACAGGGTTCAGGCCGGGGGTAGCCGGGACCCCAAGAAGCCTTCCCGTCCAGTCCCCCGCCTCAGTGAATATCACACTCTCCATCTCCCCCCGTTAGACTGTGAGCCCGTCATTGAGCAGGGATTGTCTCCATCTGTTGCCGTATTGTCCATCCAAGCGCTTAGTACGGTGCTCTGCACATAGTAAGCGCTCAATAAATACTATTGAATGAATGACCGAATGAAAGATTTTCTAGAAAGAGCATGGCCTAGATGGAGCACGGGCCTGGGCGTCAGAAGGACCTTGGGGGGCAAGTCACGTCGCTTCTCTGGGCCTCAGTTACCTCATCTGTCAAATGGGGATTAAGACCGTGAGCCCCATATGGGACACGAACTCTGTCCAACCTGATTATTTTGTATCTACCCCAGGGCTTAGAACAGTGCTTGACACATAGTAAGCTCTAACGAATCCCATCATCATCATCCACCCCAGCCCTCCACCAGTCTTGGGCTGGCATCTAACTCTGACTCTAATGCCGACCTTCTCACCGTGCCTCGATCTCGTCCATCTCGCATCCGACCTCTCATTCATTCAATCATTCAGTAGTATTTATTGAGCGCTTACTATGTGCAGAGCACTGTACTAAGCGTTTGGAATGGACAAATCGGCAACAGATAGAGACGGTCCCTGCCCTTTGACGGGCTTACGGTCTCATCGGGGGAGACGGGCAGACGAGAACGATGGCGATAGATAGAGTCGAGGGGAAGAACATCTCGTAAAAACAATGGCAAATTAATAGAATCAGGGTGATGTACATCTCATTAAACAAAATAAATAGGGTGATGAAGATATATACGGTCGAGCGGACGAGTACGGTGCCGAGGGGGTGGGACGGGAGAGGGGGAAGAGGAGAGGGAAAGGGGGGAGAAGAGGGTTTAGCTGCGGAGAGGTGAAGGGGGGGTGATAGAGGGAGCAGAGGGAAAAAGGGAGGAGCTCAGTCTGGGAAGGCCTCTTGGAGGAGGTGAGCTTTAAGTAGGGATTTGAAGAGGGGAAGAGAATTAGATTGTCGGAGGTGAGGAGGGAGGGCGTTCTGGGACCCCGGGAGGACGTGGCCCAGGGGTCGACGGCGGGATAGGCGAGACCGAGGGACGGTGAGGAGGTGGGCGGCGGAGGAGCGGAGCACTGGCCCGGAACGCCCTCCCTCCTCATATCTGACAATGACCCTCTCTTCTTTCAAAACCTCCCTAAAGGCCCATCTCCTCCAAGAGGCCTTCCCTGATTCAGCCCTCCTTTCCTCTTCTCTCCCTCCCTTCTGCATCACCCAGATTTGTTCCCTTTACTCATCCCCCCGCCCCCCCAGTCCCAGCACTTTAGGTCCCTCTCTGTCATTTATTTATTTCTAGTAACGTCTGCTTCCCCCTCTAGACGGTGAGCTCCTTGTGGGCAGGGAATGTGTCTGTTTATTGTTCAGTCGTTCTCTCCCAAGCGCTTAGTACAGTGCTCTGCACTCAGTAAGTGCTCTAGCGCTTAGAACAGTCCTTGGCACAAAGGTTGTCCCGCGTGGGGCTCACAGTCTTAATCCCCATTTTATAGATGAGGTAACTGAGGCACAGAGAAGTGAAGCGGCTTGCCCAAAGCGGAGCTGGGATTAGAACCCACGAACTCTGACTCATTCATTCGTTCATTCAATCGTATTTATTGAGCGCTTACGGCGTGCAGAGCACTGCCCTAAGCGCTTGGAAAGTACAGTTCGGCAACAGACAGAGACAATCCCTAACCAACAACGGGCTCACGGTCTAGAAGGGGCAGACAGACAACAAAGCGAAACAAGTCGACAGGCATCAGTAGCATCAATATAAATAAATAGAACTATAGATATAGGCACATCATTAATAAAATAAATAGAATAATGAATATGTACAAATATATAGAAGTGCTGTGGGGCGGGGAGGGGGGTAGAGCAGAGGGAGGGAGTCGGAGCGATGGGGAGGGGAAGAGGAGCAGAGGAAAAGGGGGGCTCAGTCTGGGAAGGCCTCCTGGAGGAGGGGAGCTCTCAGTAGGGTTTTGAAGAGGGGAAGAGAGCAAGACTCTCAAGCCCACGCACTTTCCACTAAGCCACACTGAAGTTTGTCCACCCTAGAGCCGGGACCCCCAGGCCTCACAACTTTTCCCGCTCAGAAAAGTACCTGGCACATAGTGAGCGCTTACCAATGCCATTTAAAAAATCCCATAATTATTAAACACTTAACTTCTCTGCGCCTCAGTTTCCTCATCTGTAAAATGGGGATTAAGACTGTGAGCCTCACGTGGGACAACCTGAGGCCCCTGTATCTACCCCAGCGCTTAGAACAGTGCTCCGCACATAGTAAGCGCTGAACAAATACCAACATTATTATTATTATTATTATTATTAATAAATACGACTGACTGAATGAAAAAATATAACGATTGTTGGGAACAATCTGGGAGGGGGGCAGCGTGGCGTAGTGGATAGCGCCCGGGCCTGGGAATCAGAAGGTCGTGGATTCTTATCCCGGCTCCACCCTTGCCTGCTGCGTGACCTTGGGCAAGTAGCTTCACTTCTCTGGGCCTCAGTTCCCTCATCTGTCGAATGGGTACAGAGACCGTGAACCCCACAGGGGACAGGGACCGTGTCCAGACAGATTTACTTGAATCCACCCCAGTGCTCAGTACAGTGCTTGGGACATAGTAAGTGCTTAACATACATCATAATTACTATTTTTATAAGCGGTGTGGGGCTGGGAGCAGGGGATGAATAAAGGGAACAAGTCAAGGCAGCGTAGAAGGGAGTGGGAGAAGAGGAAAGTAGGGCTTAGTTAGGGAAGCCTTCTTGGAGGAGGGGTCCCAGACCCTGCCCAAGGCTGGCTAAGCAGAGAACACCCCCGCCCAGGAGCCAGGGAGGGGACGGGGTTTGCCCATTTCACAGACGGATGCAGCTGTTCGTGGCACAGCCCTGAGCTAAGCCACTGGTGGAGGTCGGGTTTAAAAATAAATAATAATACATTCATTCATTTAATCGTACTGATTGAGCCCTTACAGTGTGCAAAGCACTGTATTAAGCGGTTGGGAGAGTACAATATAATAATAATAGTAATAATTATGGCGGAATTTCTTAAGCTCTTACTATGTGCCAGTCACCGTACTGAGCACTGGGGTGGATCCACGCAAATCAGGCCCTGGGTCATGTGGGGCTCACGGTCTCAATCCCCATTTTACAGAGGAGGGAACCGAGGCCCAGAGAAGTGAAGTGATTTGCCCAAGGTCACCCAGCAGACAAGGGGCAGAGCAGGGATTAGAACCCGTGACCTCCTGACTCCCCGATGGAGCCACTGAGTCCCAGAAATTCAGCTACTCGGGGCACAGCCTTAATCTAAAACATGGTGGGGGTTGGAGTTTATTGATAATCATAATAATAATAATGGTATTTAAGTGCTAACTACATGCCAAGCACTGTTCTAAACGTTGGGGTAAATACAAGGTCATCAGGTTGTCCCATGTGGGGCTGGCAGTCTTCATCCCCATTTTACAGATGAGGTCACTGAGGCGCAGAGAAGTTAAGCGGCTTGCCCAGGGTCACACAGCAGTTAAGTGGCGGAGCCGGGATTGGAACCCACCTCCTCTGGCTCCCAGGCTTGAGCTCTTTCCCCTGAGCCACGCCGCTGTTAAGCACTTAGTAGGTGCCAGGCACTCTACTAAGAGTTTGGGGTAGATACAAGTTAATTGACTTGGACACAGTGGGTTGAGGGGCTACTGAGGAGGAGACCCTAAGATGGGCATCCATCCATCAATCAGCGGTATTTATTGAGCGTTTACTATGTGCAGAACACTGTTCTAAGCACTTGGGAGAGAACCGTGCAACGGGATGACCCCACAGGGTGCAAACTGGCCATCCCCTGAAATCACATGAGTGTTTGGCGGGGGGGGCTCAGCTCCCCTCCCTGAGGAAGGGTCTGCTCTTCCCCCCGGCCTGGACATAATAATGTTGGTATTTGTTAAGCGCTTACTAGGTGCCGAGCACTGTTCTAAGCACTGGGGGAGCTACAGGGTAATCAGGTTGTCCCACGTGGGGCTCACACACTTTTAATCCCTATTTTACAGATGAGGGAACCGAGGCACAGAGAACTTAAGTGACTTGCCCACAGTCACACAGCCGACAAGTGGCAGAGCCGGGAGTCGAACTCATGACCTCTGACTCCGAAGCCCAGGCTCTTTCCACTGAGCCACGTTGCTTCTCCCTGGCTCCAATAACAAATAATGGCATTTGTTAAGCGCTTACTATGTGCAAAGCACTGTTCTAAGCGCTGGGGGGATAACAAGGTGATCAGGTTGGCCCACGTGGGGCTCACAGTCTTCATCCCCATTTTACAGATGAGGTCACTGAGGCACAGAGAAGTTAAGTGAGTTGCCCAAAGTCACACAGCTGACAAGCGGCGGAGCCGGCATTAGAACCCGTGACCTCTGACTCCTAAGCCCGCGCTCTTTCCACTGAGCCACGCTGCTTCCCTTCTTACCCCAGCAGGGAGCTGTGGGGGCGAGGGCCCGGGGCAAGTCCACCTTCACAGAGAAGCAGCGTGGCTTTGTGGGTAGAGCCGGGCCCTGGGTTCTAATCCTGACCCCGCCACCCGTCTGCCGGGTGACCTTGGCCATGCATTCGTTCAGTAGCTTTTATTGAGCCCTTACTGTGTGCAGAGCACTGTACTAAGCGCTTGGGAGAGGACGCTATAACAATAAACAGGCACGTTCCCAGCCCACAGGCGCTTACTTCACTTCTCTGGGCCTCGGTTTCCTCGTGTGTAAAATGAGGATGAAGATGGTGGGCCCCAAGTGGGACGAGGACTGTCCAACCTGATTAGGTTGTCTCTACCCCAGTGCTTAGAACAGTGCCGGGCACATAGTAAACGTTTAACAAATGTCATTTAAAAAATAAAAGATCACCAGAGGTGGGGCCAGGGGGTGTCGGTGGGCGACCTGAGACCAAAGCCCCCTCCCCATCCCTGGCCCCCTTAAGACACCTCAGTCCCTGCCCTCCCCCCACCTGCGGGGAGAAGCAGCATGGTGTAGTGGTTAGAGCCCGGGTCTGGGAGTCAGAAGGTCATGGGTTCTAATCCCGGCTCTGCCTCTTGACTGCTGTGTGACCTTGGGCAAATCGCCTCACCTCTCTGGGCCTCAGTTACCTCAGCAGTGAAAAATGGGGATTAAGAGTGTGAGCCCCATGTGGGACAGGGGCTGTGTCCAACCTGGTTAACTTGTACCTACCCCAGTAAGCGCTTAAGCACCATAATTATTATTAATTATTATTATTACAGCTGATCCTTTTGCCCCATTAGTGGAAGGAACTGGCCCCCAAACCCTAAACCCTCCAACCCCCCGGCTATCGTGTGGCAAACGTCAGGTTGACCAGCCGTAGCCTCGAACTCCTCCGGCGGATCTGTTCCCCAAGGAGCTTGCTGGGTGGCCTGGGACAAGTCGCTCGGCTACTCTGTGCCTCAGTTTCCTCCGTGAAAGGATCCGCATGAGTCAGTGGAGAGAGCCCGGGCCTAGGAGTCAGAAGGAACTGGGTTCTAATCTCGCTTCCACCGCTTGCATGCTGAGTGATCTTGGGCAAGTGATGCAGCGTGGCTTAGTGGCAAGAGCCCGGGCTTGGGAGTCAGAGGACGTGGGTTCTAATCCTGCCTCCGCCACTTGTCTCCTTTGTGACCTCGGGCAAGTCACTTTACTTCTCTGGGCCTCAGTTCCCTCATCTATAAAATGGGGATTAAGACTGTGAGCCCTACGTGGGCCAACCTGATTGTCTCGTATCTACCTCAACACTTAGAACAGTGCTTGGCATATAGTAAGTGCTTAAGAGATATCATCGTTATTATTCTCTGGACCTCAGTTACCTCATCTGTAAAATGTGGATTAAGACTGTGAACCCCATGCGGAACGGGGACTGTATCTGACCCCATTAATTTATATCTGCTCCAGCGCTCAGAACAGTCCTTGGTTTACAGAAGTGCTTAACAAACACCATTATCATTATTATTAGGAAGGGACGAGGATGGGGAGACGTTTGGGGAGAAGTGGGAACTCTAGACTGTAAGCTTGTTATGGCCAGGGAATGCATCTGTTTATTATTATATTATACTCTCCCAAGCGCAGTACAGTGCTCAGCACACAAGAAGCTTACAGTCTTCCCATACGTAAACACGCACACTCACCACACCCCATACATTCACACCTATGTTCATACACCCTTACATACATCCCCATAGAGCCCCCCCTCCCCCCACAAATATACACAAACACAGGCATACACACATGCAAGGGAACATGCACCCAATCAGATGTGTGCACACACACGCACACACCTGGCACTGGACTGCCCACTGCTCTTTAGCCATTTGTTATAAGCTGCGAATCGCTCGGGGTCTGTGTCGCTGCCCCGTTTACAGAGGGGGTGGGGAGGGGATGGGGAGGGAGAGATGAAGAAGGGGAGGGAGAGGAGGAGGAGGAGAATGAAGGAAAAGGAAGAGGAGAAGAATGAAGGGAAAGGAAGAGGAGGAGGAGAGGAGGAGGAAGAGGAGAAGTAGGAGGAGAAGGAGGAGGAGAAAAAAGGAAGATGAGGATGAAAATGAGGAGGAAGAGAAAGTGGAGAAGGAGGAAAATGAGGAGGAAGAGGAGGAGGAAGAGGAGGAGGAGGAGGGAGAGAGGAAGAGGAGGAGGGCCCTCAGCCTCTCCCTTCTGAGGGACTCCAGGATCACATATGTGTATATGCATCATGCATGTGCGTGTGTCCATGTCTTTGTGTGTGTGTGTGAGTGGGTGTGTGCGTGTGTTTCTGTTTGGGTGTTTCTGCTGCCTGGACCTTCCCCCTGCCCTCCTGCCCCCCCACCCTCCCAGCCCCTGCGTCCTGGAACCTAGTTTTCCAGACTTGCTTCCTGCCGTCTCCGCTCTCAGGGAGACGAATGGAAAATTCTTCCCGTCTCCTCCCTCGTCTGGGGACAGTTCCCTGCCTCTTCCCAGCTGCCTCCCTCCAAGGGCAGGGGCAGGGCCCGGGACACTGGGGGAGAGGGGCAGGGGGTGGGACATTGGGGGGGGGGGGAAGCTGGCCCCCCACCCCCGCCGGGGCCTGGAAAGCTTAGCCGAAGTCCCGTCGGGCCTGGTCTCGGGGGCGGGCAGGAAGGAAAGAAGAGCTTTTGTGGGCAGCCACAGCGGCCGGGTGGGGGGTCGCAGAGCCTGCAGCTGCCCCTTCCCCTCCCCCAGAAAGGAGCTGGTGGGCGTGGGTCGGGTTTCAGAGGTTCAGAGCCGCCGGGTCGGGGTGCCAGCTGCGGGGTGGGCATCGAGCAGGGGGGCGCCAAGTCAGAGGAGCCGCCCTGCAGCTGCTACTGCCGCTCTGCTGAGGACGGGGGGCCCACTAGGCCTCGGCCCTGGGCAGCCGGGGGCCGGAGGGCTGGGGGAACCCGGGGGCTGGGGGTGCAGGAGGCTGGGGGAGCCAGGAACTGGAGGAGCCAGGATCTGGGGGAGCCAGGGTCTGGGGAGGCAGGGATCTGGGGGGCTGGAGGAGCAGGAGTCGGGGTCTGGGGGAACCGGAGGCTGGGGGAGACCGGGGTAGCGAGGGGTGGGGGAGCAGGAGGGTTCAGGGGGCCGGAGTAGCGGGGGCTGGGGGAGCCGGGGGGCTGGGGGAGCAGGGGTCTAGGGGTTTGGAGTAGCAGGGGTCTGGGGAGCTGAGGTTTGAGGGAGTGAGAGTCTGGGGGGCTGGAGGAGCAGGGGTCTGGGGAAGTGGAGTCTGGAGGAACAAGGGCCTGGGGGGTTGGAGGAGCAGGGGTCTGAGGGAGCAGAGTCTGAGGGAGCAAGGCCTGGGAGGATGGAAGAGCAGGGGTCTGGGGGAGTGAAAGTCTGGGGGGCTGGAGGAGCAGGGGTCTGGGGAACAAGGGCCTGGGGGGCTGGAAGAGCAGGGGTCCGGAAAGCTGGGGTCTGGGGGAGTGAGAGTCTGGGGGGCTGGAGGAGCCAAAATCTGGGGGAGTGAGAGTCCGGGGGGCTGGAGGAACAGGGGTCTGGGGGGATGGAGGAGCAGGGGCCTGGGGAGCTGGGGTCTAGGGGAGTGAAAGTCTGGGGGGCTGGAGAAGCAGGGGTCTGAGAAGCTGGGGTCTGGGGGAGTGAGAGTCTGGGGGGTGGAGGGGCAGGGGTCTGGGGGAGCAGGGGCCTGGGGGGCTGGAGGAGTAGGTGTCTGGGGGAACAAGGGCCTGGGGGGCTGGAAGAGCAGGGGTCTAGGGGTCTGGGGAGCTGGGGTTTGGGGGAGTGAGAGTCTGGGGGGCTGGAGGAGCAGGGGTCTGGGGGAACAAGGGCCTGGGGGACTGGAAGAACAGGGGTCTGGGGGAGTGAGAGTCTGGGGGGCTGGAGGAGCAGGGGCCTGGGGAGCTGGGGTCTGGGGGAGTGAAAGTCTGGGGGACTGGAGGAGCAGGGGTCTAGGGGAGCAGGGGCCTGGGAGGCCGGAGGAGCAGGGGTCTGGGGGAGCAGGGATCCGGGAAGCTGGGGTCTGGGGGAGTGAGAGTCTGGGGGACTGGGGGAGCTGAAATCTGGGCGAGTGAGAGTCGGGGCGGCTGGAGGAGCAGGGGTCTGGGGAAGTTGGAGTCTGGGGGCCTGAAAGAGCAGGGGTCTGGGGGTCTGGGGGAGCTGGGGACTGGAGGAGCCGGAGGCTGGGGAAGTGGGGCTGGGGTAGCAGGGGGTCTGGCATAGTGGACAACTCGGGGAGCCAGGGGCAGGGGATGCTCTGGACAGGGGCATGGTGTAATGGGTAGAGCCTGGGGCTGGCAGTTAGAGGTCCTGGGTTCTAATCCTGCCCCCACCACTTGTCTGCAGTGGGACCTCGAGCGCGTCACTTCACTTTTATGAGTCTCAGTTCCCTCATCTGTAAAACGGGGGTGGAGCCTGGGAGCCCCACGTGAGACGGGGAGTGTGTCCAACCCGACTCGCTTGCCTCCACCCCGGCGCTCAGTAAAGAGCCTGGCACGTAATAAGCGCTTAGCAAATCCCACTATTATTAGGGGAGGCCCAGGGGCGGAGGAGCCAGTCAAGCGTGTTTATTGAGCGCTGGCCGTGTACTCAGCGCTGGGGAGAGCGCTGTTACCGATTTGTCCATTCCAAGCGCTTAGTACAGTGCTCTGCACATAGTAAGCGCTCAATAAATACTATTGTAGCGTGGCTCAGTGGAAGGAGCCCGGGCTTGGGAGTCAGAGGTCATGGGTTCAAATCCCGGCTCGGCCACTTGTCAGCTGTGTGACTGTGGGCGAGTCACTTCACTTCTCTGTGCCTCAGTTACCTCATCTGTGAAAGGGGATTAAGACTGTGAGCCCCAGGTGGGACGGCCTGATCACCTTGCATCCCCCAGCGCTTAGAAGCAGCGTGGCGCAGTGGAAAGAGCACGGGCTTTGGAGTCAGGGCTCATGAGTTCGAATCCCAGCTCTGCCACTTGTCGGCTGGGTGACTGTGGGCAAGTCACTTCACTTCTCTGTGCCTCAGTTCCCTCATCTGTAAAATGGGGATTAAGACTGTGAGCCCCACGTGGGACGACCTGATTCCCCTGTGTTTACCCCAGGCGCTTAGAACAGTGCTCTGCACATAGTAAGCGCTTAACAAATACCAACATTATCATTATTATTATTAGAACAGTGCTTTGCACATAGTAAGCGCTTAGCAAATACCACCATTATTATTATTATTGAATGAATGACAAGGGAAGAGTCTCATTCCCTGCTCAAAACGAGTTTAGGAGGGTGGAGAGGGTGGCAGGGAGGCGGAGGTTCGCACGGCGGGGCGGGCTTTCCAGCCTTTCGCCTTAAAACGCCCCCTTCGTCGTCTTATAACGCCCTCGCGTCTCCTATAACGCGACCCGCCCCGCCCTTCCCGCCCCCGGACTACGCGAGCCGGTTTCCCGCCCTCTGATTGGCTGAGGCCGGGAGGCGGGGGTTCGCCCCGCCCCCCGCCGATATGGGCGTGGCCAGGGGGCAGCCTCGTCTCCGATTGGTCGGGAGGCTCCAGGGGGCGGGGCTGGCCGCCCTCTCCTCCCCCCCCCCGCGGGCGCCCCCCGCTGGGGGCAGGGGGAGGTGTCAGACGCGCGCCCAGCACCCCTGCCAGGCGCCCGCAGCTCCAGCTCGGACCCCCGGGTAAGGGGAGGACTGGGTTTAAGGGGGGAGGGTCTCCGGGGGGGCAGGATCTGATCTGGATTGTGGGCGGGGGGCCCAGCGGGGAGGACTGGATTTAGGGGGGAGGATCTCCGGGGGGGGGCAGGATCTGATCTGGACTGTGGGCGGGGGGCTCAGCGGGGAGGACTGGATTTAAGGGGGAGGGTCTTCTGGGGGGGGCAGGAGCCGGTGGGGTTTAGGGGCGGGGGGCCCAGCGGGGAAGACTGGATTTAAGGGGGGAGGGTCTCCTGGGGGGGCAGGAGCCGGTGGGGTTTAGGGGCGGGGGGCCCAGCGGGGAGGACTGGATTTTAAGGGTGAGGGTCTCCTGGGGGAACACGGATCTGATCTGGACTTGGGGGGGGGGCTCTGCGGGGAGGCCTGGATTTAGGGAGGAGGGTCTCCTGGGGGGGCAGGATCTGGTTTGTGGGCGGGGGGCTCAGCAGGGAGGACTGGATTTAGGGGGGAGGGTCTTCTGGGGGGGCAGGAGCCGGGGGGGTTTAGGGGCGGGGGGCCCAGCGGGGAGGACTGGATTTAAGGGTGAGGGTCTCCTGGGGAGGCAGGATCTGATCTGGACAGTGGGCGGGGGGTTCAGCGGGGAGGCCTGGATTAGGGGCGGGGGGCTCCAAGAGGGAGGAATCCGGTGTGGTTAAGGGGCGGGGTGGTCTCATCGGGGAGACCTGCATTTAGGGGTGAGGGTCTCCTGGGGGGGGGGGGCGGATCTGATCTGGACTGTGTTCGGGGGGTCTCATCGGGGAGGCCTGGATTTGGGGGTGAGGGTCTCCGGGGGAGGGGACGCACAGGATCTGATCTGGACAGTGGGCGGGGAGACCTGGATTTGGGGGTGAGGGTCTCCGGGGGTGGGGGGACAGGATCTGATCCGGACTATGGGCGGGGGGCTCAGAGGGGAGGCCTGGATTAGGGGTGGGGGGCTCGGGGGGGGGGATTTAGTCCGGACTGGGGCCGCGGGTGTCAAGGTTCCCGCCCCGGGGGAAGCCCCCGCCGGCCTGCCGAGAAACGGCCGGGAAATTCCGCGTCCGCAGCCCCCTCCCCCCTTCTCCCGGGCTGTGTGACCCCGGCCCGGCTCCTGGCCCTCTCTGGTCCCCGTGGCCGTGGAGCGCATTGCTCAGCCTTAATAATAATGTTGGTAAATGTTAAGCGCTCACTATGTGCCCAGCGCTATCAGGTGGTCCCACGTGAGGCTCACAATCCTCATCCCCATTTTCCAGATGAGGTCACTGAGGGCCAGAGAAGGGAAGCGACTTGCCCACGGTCACCCAGCTAAGTGGCAGAGGCGGGATTCGAACCCGTGACCTCTGACTCCCAAGCCCGGGCTCTTCTCCTAGCAACGGAAGCGGGGCAGGGATGGGGGTCTCCGGTCTCCCATGAGACCCCCCCCCACCCAGGGCAGAGCCCCTCTTAACTCCCTGCTGGGGGCGGGAGGACAGAGGGGGGCGTCCATCACAGCTGGGGCTATTTCCAAACCGTCTCCCCTTCTCACCTTCACCCCTGCCTCCCTTCCAGTGTGGCCTGGGTTCTAATCCTGCCGCCGCCACTTGTCTTCTGGGTGACCTTGGACGAGTCACTTCACTTTTCGTGTCCTCCGCTCTCCCCCCTTCTTGGACCCGGTCCCCCGTGCGGGACGGCGTCGGACCTAATTCGCTCCCATCTACCCCAGCGCTTAGAACAGCGTTTGACACCTACTTCGGGAAGCAGCGTGGCTCAGTGGAAAGAGGCCGGGCTTGGGAGTCAGAGGTCATGGGTTCGAATCCCGGCTCTGCCACTCGTCAGCTGGGTGACTGGGGGCAAGTCACTTCACTTCTCTGGGCCTCAGTCACCTCATCTGGAAAATGGGGATTAAGACTGAGCCTCGCGTGGGACAACCTGATGACCCAGCGTCTAGCGCATAGTAAGCGCTTAACAAATACCAACAGTATTATTATTAGTAAGCGCTTAATACCGTAAACAAATAGGGGGCTGAGGAGTGTGGTGGTGTCGTGTGGGACTCTGTGCCTCAGTTCCCTCATCTGTAAAATGGGGATTAAGACTGTGAGCCCCACGTGGGACGACCTGATTCCCCTGTGTCTACCCCAGCGCTTAGAACAGTGCTCTGCACATGGTAAGCGCTTAACAAATAGCAACATTATTATTATTATTATATACATGACTTGTGTGGGGGGTTGAGTGTGTTGTGTGTGTGTGTGTGTTGTATTTCTCCCTATGGTGATTTTGTGTTTCCGTGGTTTCACCGCTCCTTATCGGGACCCCACCCTTTATCCCAAGCGTTGAGTACAGTGCCCCCAGTAAGCGCTCAATAAATACAATTGAACGGATGAATTCTTAGACTGCGACCGGGGGGCCCTGACTGCCCCTGCAGCTGCGTAGCTTTTCCCGGCGCTCAGTACAGTGTTGTGCCCACTCAGTAAACGCTTTAATGCTATTACTTCTGGGCGTGTACCATGTAGGCTTGTGTGTGGTGGGGGTGTTTGTGGCGGGGGGGGGGGGGTTGTGATGTGTGAGGGTGTGTGAGAACTCAAACAACTCACCCCGTCCTACCTTATCTCCTCCTCCTCCTCGTTATGGTATTTGTTAAGCGCCTACTTTGTGCCAGGCACTGTTCTACTCCAGCCCAGCCCGCACACTTCGCTCCTCTGACGCCAATCTGCTCGCTGCGCCTCCATCTTGGATTTGTGTCCTTCATTTATAATGATAATAAAGTTGGTATTTGTTAAGCGCTCACTAGGTGCAGAACACTGTTCTAAGCGCTGGGGGAGATGCAGCATCATCAGGTTGTCCCACGTGAGGCTCCCAGTCTTAATCCCCATTTTACAGATGAGGTAACTGAGGTACAGAGGAGTTCAGTGACTTGCTCACAGTCACACGGCTGACAAGGGGCAGAGCCGGGATTCGAACCCGTGACCTCTGACTCCCAAGCCCGGGCTTTTCCACTGAGCCACGCTGATGTATCCCCCTCCCTCGTCCCCACCGCGCTTGTGTCCGCATCCGGGATTAATTTATTTATATTAAAGTCCGTCTCCCCTTCCAGACCGTAAGGCCGTCGCGGGAGGTGGGGGGACGCGTCTCCCGACTCTGTTGTAGTGTATTCTCCCGATCGCTTAGTACAGTGCTCTGCAGACATAAGTGCTCGGTAAAGATGGATGCTCGAGGGCGTTTGTGCGTATGGGGGGCCGGGGGTCAGGGTGTGGGATGTGTGAGGGCCGTGGTGGTGCGGCCCAGCGGGGAGAGTCCGGGCCTGGGAGTCAGAGGACCTTGGCCTAACCCTGTCTCGGCCGCTTCCCCGCTGTGTGACCTTGGGTGAGTCACTTCCCTCCTCTGTGCCTCTGTTTTCTCATCCGTAAAACGGGGGTTCCACACCCATCCTCCCTCCCCCGAAGACTGAGTCCCCGATTGTTCATTCATTCATTCAATAGTATGGAGTCAGAGGTCTCCGGTACAGAGTCAGAGGAGTTAGAGAAGCAGCGTGGCTCAGTGGAAAGAGCACGGGCTTTGGAGTCAGAGTTCGTGGGTTCGAATCCTGGCTCGGCCACTTGTCTGCTGTGTGACTTTGGGCAAGTCACTTAACTTCTCTGTGCCTCAGTTACCTCATCTGTAAAATGGGGATTAAGACTGTGAGCCCCCAAGTGGGACAACCTGATTCCCCTGTGTCTACCCCAGCGCTTAGAACAGTGCTCGGCACATAGTAAGCGCTTAACAAATACCAACATTATTATTATTATTATTAGGTCATGAGTTCGAATCCCAGCTCTGCCACTTGTCAGCTGGGTGACTGTGGGCAAGTCACTTCACTTCTCTGGGCCTCAGTGACCTCATCTGTAAAATGGTGAGAGCCTCACGTGGGACGACCTGATGACCCTGTATCTCCCCCAGCGCTTAGAACAGTGCTCGGCACATAGTAAGCGCTTAACAAATACTAACATTATTATTAGTAGTAGTATTTATTGAGCGCTTACTATGTGCAGAGCACTGTACTAAGCGCTTGGAATGGACAAAACAGATAGAGACGGTCCCTGCCCTTTGACGGGCTTACGGTCTAATCGAGGGAGACGTACAGACAAGAACAATGGCAATAAATAGAATCAAGAAAAAAATAAAATTTTATTGAGATGTTCTTCCACCCCAGCGCCTAGCGCAGTGTTTGGCTCATAGAAAGTGCTTGGTCCCAGCTCTGCCACTTGTCCGCTTGTGGGGCACTGGGCAGGTTTACTTCATTTCTCTGGGCCTTGGTTTTCATGTCCGTAAAATGGGTCTCTGATTCCCGTTCTCCCTCCGCTGTTGGCTGAGTCCCTGATTGCATTGCAAGCGCCCCAGTGCTTAGCACAGCACCTGGATCGTGGTAAATGCTTCATCCCGGCTCCGCCATTTGTCTGCGCTGCGACTTTGGGCGAGTTACTTCTCTTCTCCCTGCCTCAGTTTTCTCATCTGTCAAATGGGGATTAAGATGTTGAGCCCCACGTGGGACATGGACCCGATGAGCTTGAATCCTCCCCAGTGCCCGGCACGTAATAAGCTCTTATCAAATATCATTTAAAAACAAATACCACAGCGATAATTCATTCGGTCGTATTTATTGAGCGCTTACTGTGTACAGAGCACTGTACTGAGCGCTTGGAAGGGGACAGGACGGACACTTTCTCTGCCCACGACGAGTTTACGGTCTAGAGGGGGTGAGAAAGACATCAGTATTCATCATTATTGGGGCAGATAGTAGCCCCCTCCCCTCCTGGCAGAAGCACGGGGGGAGGGGGCGACGACTGGGAGGAGGAGACCCCCCAGAAGAGCGGGATTCGAACGCAAGTTCGACGACTGGGAGGAGGAGACCCCCAGAAGTTCGGGGGGATTCGAACTCGAGCTCCAGGCCAGATTCCAATGCCCTCACGGGTGTCAAGATGGGGTTCAGGAGCCCCTCACGTGTCAGCCCCCTCTGGGGGTGGGGGGCGTTGGAGTAGCCCCCCGTTTGTCCGGCGGCGGCCCGGGCCTCGGGAAACTCTGGCCGTCCGGAGAGCCCCGGAGTCTCCCCCCAGAAGGGCGGTGGCGGGGTGTGGGTTCGATTGTCCGGGCGGCGTGAGTGGTCGGGGGTCCCGGGGGTCCCCGGTGTTCAGCGGAGAGGGCAGCCTGAGGGCCGGTGCAGGGGCTGGCGGGGAGGGGGCCTGTTGAGTGCTCAGGGGCTACCCCCTCCCCGCCACTTGTCTGCTGTGTGACCTTGGACAAGTCACCTCACTTCTCCGCGCCTCCGTGACCTCATCTGGAAAATGGGGATGGAGACCGTGAGCCCCACGTGGGGCAGGATCCACCCTAGTGCTTAGTACAGTGCCTGGCACGTAGTAAGCGCTTAACAGATACCATGATTATTATTATTGTGGTGGTCTCAGGGGGCAGGGGTCCCCAGTTAAGAATAATAATAATGTTGGTATTTGTTAAGTGCTTACTATGTGCAGAGCACTGTTCTAAGCGCTGGGGGAGATCCAGGGTCATCGGGTTGTCCCCCGTGAGGCTCCCAGTTAATTCCCATTTTACAGATGAGGTCACCGAGGCCCAGAGAAGTGAAGTGACTTGCCCACAGTCACCCAGCTGACGAGCGGCAGAGCCGGGATTCGAACTCACGACCTCCGACTCCCAAGCCCGGGCTTTTTCCACTGAGCCACGCTGCTTCCTAGCAAGGGGGCAGATCGAGCTACAGTGCAGGGGCCGTTGGGGCCGGGGAGAGGGGGCCCGTCCTGATCCTGGGGGCGGGGGTCCCCGCTGCCTCGAGAGAGGGCAACTGGAGGCTCAGAGCGAGGGCCAGGTGCCGAGGGCTGGGGGGAGGAAGAACAGCTGCGCGGCCTCGGCGGAAAGAACACGAGCCTGGGAGTCGGAAAGATCTGGGTTCTAATCCCGGCTCCGCCACCTGTCTCCTGGGTGACCCCGGGGCAAGTCACTTCACTCCTCTGTGCCTCGGTTCCCTCATCTGTAAAATGGAGATCGAATCTGGGAGCAGCATGGCTCAGTGGAAAGAGCGCAGGCTTTGGAGTCAGAGGTCATGGGTTCGAATCCCGGCTCGGCCACTTGTCAGCTGTGTGACTGTGGGCGAGTCACTTCACTTCTCTGTGCCTCAGTTCCCTCATCTGGAAAATGGGGATTAAGAGTGTGAACCCCACGTGGGACAACCTGATTCCCCTGGGTCTACCCCAGCGCTTAGAACAGTGCTCGGCACATAGTAAGCGCTTAACAAATACCAACATTATTATTATTAGACACGAGCTTAGTCTGATACCCCCTCCTACCACCCATGCCCATCCCCCCCCGACCTCAGTTTCCCCGCCCGGGCAACAAGAGCATAAGGTCGTCCTCTCTTCCCCAAGCTCCGCGGCGGGCTGGGGGCTTGGGTTAGGACTCCTGGCTCCCTCATCCCTCCCCGCGGAGAGGAAACAGGAAGCAGGAAGGCGGCGTGGCTTTCCCAGGATGTCAGATAATCGGCCTTGCCCCGCTCGCCTGCTCACGGCCACTTCCTCCCTCGTGCTAGAGGAAACCCCGCTGTCTCCCCGACTCCCTCCCGGGTCCGGGGAGGACGCGTCCGGCTAGGCCCGGAATCCGGCACCCCCAAAACCCTCGCCGGCCCCCACCTCTCCCCGCCGGCCACCGACCCTCTGCCGGCCCTTCGCTCTCCCCGCTGGTCAGACCGACAGTCCGGCACCGGCTACTACTGGTGATCACTGTGGTTTTGAAGCGCTTGCTATGTGCCAGGCACTGTACTAAGCGCTGGGGTAGAGGCCAGATAAGATGGACGCAGACCCAGTTCCACACGGGGCCAAGGGGAAGGAGATTTCACCCCCGTTTTACAGATGAGGAAAGCAACGAGGTCACACAACGGGAAAGCAACGAGGCCGGAATTAGAACCGGAATTCGAATTTAATCTTTCTATTAAAGTGATAAATTAGAACCCGGGCCAGACCCCGTCTCTTTCCACGAGGCCGTGCTGTTTCTCTTCTGTATGAAGAGCACTGTGCTGACTGCCGAGGAGCGTCGGCAGACGTGACCCCTACCCTCCAGGATCTGACAGCATAGTCTGCTCTGTGCGGAGCACTGTACCGAACGCTTGGCGAGGGCAGTAGAATTAGGAGACGAGACCCCTGCCCTCAGAGAGCCGACAGTGTAGCAGGGGAAATAGTACAGTATTTTCCAACCCGGGCAGCGAGGAGGAATTCCTCCGAGGGCGAGTTGCTGAGGGGGCGCTGGGTCAGGAGATTTCAGTCAGTCAATCAATCAATCAATTCATGAATCAGTAGTCTTTCTTCAGTCCTGACTGGGCAGAGGGGTGGCTTGGGGAGTGGGGGGCGGTCCTGGAGGCCGGGGGGGAGGCCACTGAAAAAGGGGGACGTCTGTCTAACTCCTGCTGGGTCTGCATCTGGGGGACCCTCCCACCCCCCAAAAAAACCCAAACACACACACCGAGACCTAGAGCTGGTCCCGCCTCTGTCCCTCCGACCGACCGAGGGGGGTAAACGATTGAGTTGCCCCGTCCCCGCTGCCTGAAGGTCACCTCCAGGCCCCTGCTGGCCCGGCCTGGCCGCTCTTAAAGGGGCAGCGTCCAACCCGAGCCTTGGGCCCCGCCAGGGGGGCAGGGAGGCCTGGTCCAACCTCTGCCCATTGGCTCGCCGGGCCTCCGCCCTCGCCCCGTGGGCCCGTTGGCCGGCTGGGGTCCCGAGTGCGGGCGGCCAGCGGGGTCACCCCTACCCGGGCTGGCTCTGGGACCGAGGATCTGGGGGAAGGACGGGGGTGGGGGCGGAAGGGATGGACGGATGGGCTGAAAGGTGGACAGACCGACTCGCTCCAGACTGTGACGTTCTTGTGGACCCCACAGTAATAAAATGGAATTTAAGCACTTGCTACGGGCCAAGCACTGTTCTAAGTACCCTGTTAGGTACAAGGTCATCGGGTCGTCCCACGTGGGGCTTCATCCCCCTTTTCCAGACGAGGTGACTGAGGCCCAGAGAAGTGAAGCGCCTTGCCCAAGGTCACGCAGCAGACGAGTGGCGGAGCCGGGATTAGAACCCACGTCCTCTGACTCCCAAGACCGGGCTCTTTCTGCTAAGCCCCGCTGCCTCTCGTTATTGTTGCCTCGTATTTTCCCAGGCGCCCGGCACAGTGCTCTGCACACAGTAAGCACTTAATAAATGCGATCGAACGAAGATGGGCTGGCGGGAGGACCGGTGGGCCGACAGGTGGGCTGGCGGGCTTGACTGACAGGTGGACGGTTGGATGGACAGGCCGGTGATGAACATTAGACGGAGGGACTCCGAGCGGGTGTGTGAGAGAAGATATTTCGGGGAGTCTCGCAGATAAGGGTGTCTCTTTGAAGGGAACATCTCTCCCCGACGGGGTGTCTCTCTGGGAGAGGGATGTCTCTGAGGTGGGGGGGGTCTCTGGGATGGCGTGTCTCTAATAACACTAATATTAATAACAAATGTGCTATCTGTTAGATTCCTCCGCTCCGTCGTATTTACTGAGCGCTTTACTGTGTGAGCGCTTGGCAAAGATCAATACGGCCCACAACGAGCTTACAGGCTAGACGTCAGTACAAATAAATAAAATTAAAGATGTGTCCTTACGGTGTGCCAAGCACTGTACTAAACGCTAGATAAGGTAATCAGGTCAGACCCAGTTCCTGTCCCGCGTGAGACTCACATTTATTTCTGTTGATGCCCGTTTACTTGTTTCGAAGTCCGGCTCCCCCTTTCTAGACCGTAAAGCCGGCGTGGGCAGGGATTGTCTCTCTTTATCGCTTGTACTGTCCAAGCGCTTAGCACAGTCCTCTGCACACAGTGAGCGCTCAATAAATACGATTGAATGAATGAATGAACGAACAGGGGGTGGAGGACAAGTATTTCATCCCCGTTTGACAGATGGGGAAACGGAGAAGTGAAATGACTTGCCCCAGGTCACGCGGCAGGCAAGTGGTGGAGCCGGGATTAGAACCCAGGATTCCCAGCCCTCCGCTGCTTCCGCTTGGCCTCGCTGCTTAAATCGCGGTGCCTCTCCCTGGATATTTTCTTCTTTTTTTCTGTTCTGTTGTTTTTATTTTTCTGGGAGGGGGATCCGTAGGTCTGGAGTGTCTGGGTTGGGGGAGAGTCTCTGGTGTAGAGGATCTCCGTGACGGGATGTATTTCCGGGGTGGAGGTCTTGATGGGGTACATGTCTGGTGGGGGGTCTTGGCGGGGCACTTGACTATGACGGGGTCTTAATAATAATCGTAAAAATAATGGTGTTTGTTAAGTACGTGCCAAACACTGTTCTAAGCGCTGGGATAGATCCGAAGCAATCAGGTGAGAGGCAGTCCCTATCCCACATCCTGCGGGTCGACGGTTGGGGGTCTCGGTGATTGGGATAGGTTTCAGTCTGGGGGGGGGGTCTTTTGGGCAGAGACCGTGCCCTGAGAGATCTCCCCCTCTTCCTCGGGGGCGGTCCGGGGCAGAGACTGGGGTTGGGGTGGGCTGGGGCGGAGATATGAGGTCCAGAGAGGTTCGGCGACTTACCCGAGGTCACACAGCAGGCGCGTGGCAGAACCCTGCGTCTGAGCTCTGAGCCGCGGGGAAGGGGCGGTGGAGAGGGACGAGACCCCCGGCCCCCGGCCCCAGCCACGACTCTCTGCCTCTGTCTACGTCTGTGACTACCTCTGAGTCTCTGAATAATAATAATCATAATGTTGGTATTTGTTAAGCACTTACTATGTGCCAAGCACTGTTCTAAGCGCTGGGGTAGATGCAAGGTCATCAGGTTGTCCCAAATAGGGCTCACAGTCTTCATCCCCAGTTTACAGATGAGGTCACTGAGGCACAGAGAAGTGAAGCGGCTTGCCCACGGTCACACAGCTGACAAGCGGAGGAGGCGGGATTAGAACCCATGACCTCTGACTCCCAAGCCCGGGCTCTTTCCACTGAGCCACGCTGCTTCTGAATCTCCCTCTGCCATGCTCTCTGTCTCTCTGCATCTGAGTATCTCTTCGTCTCGATGAGTCTCCGTCTAAATCTCTCCGCTTTTTGGAGGAAAGTGCCTCCCAGAGTCTGACTTGAGTCCCTCCTGCTGTAGGCCCGCCCCATTCTCTCTCAGGCCGCCCTCAAGGAGTGGATAGAGCACGGGTCTGGGCGTCAGGAGGTCGTGGGTTCTAATCCTGGCTCTGCCTCACATCTGCTGCGTGACGTGGGGTGAGTCACTTCACTCTGGCTCCGTGGAAAGAACACGGGCTTGGGAGTCAGAGGTCATGGGTTCGAATGCCGGCTCTGCCACTTGTCAGCTGGGTGACTGGGGGCAAGTCACTTCACTTCTCTGTGCCTCAGTTACCTCATCTGTAAAATGGGAATTAAGACTGTGAGCCTCACGTGGGACGACCTGATTACCCTGTGTCTACCCCAGCGCTTAGAACAGTGCTCTGCACATAGTAAGCGCTCAACAAATACCGACATTATTATTATTATTATTATTCTCGGGGCCTCGGTTACCTCCTCTGGAAAATGGGGGTGGAGATAGTGAGCCCCATATGGGCCAGGGCCTGCGTCCAATCTGACGGGGAAGCAGCGCGGCTCAGTGGAAAGAGCCCGGGCTTGGGAGTCGGAGGTCGTGGGTTCGAATCCCGGCTCCGCCGCTTGCCAGCTGTGTGACTTTGGGCGAGTCACTTCACTTAGAGAAGCTGCGTGGCTCAGTGGAAAGAGCCCGGGCTTGGGTTCGACTACCACTTGTCAGCTGTGTGGCTGTGGGCAAGTCACTTAACTTCTCTGTGCCTCAGTTACCTCATCTGTCAAATGGGGATCAAGACTTCTCTGTGCCTCAGTAACGTCATCCGTAAAACAGGGATGAACACCGTGAGCCCCACGTGGGCCAACCCGATCACCTTGTGTCCCCCCCAGCGCTTTGAACAGTGCTTTGCATATAGTAAGCGCTTAATAAATACCATTATTATTTGCTGGGCACATAGTAAGCGCTTAACACATGCCACAGTTATTATTAGGGGGAGACCCCAGTCCTGAAGAACGTCCGTCTGTCTCCCCCGTAAGCCCGTCAGTGGGCAGGGATGGTCTCTGTCTGTTGCCGAATTGTCCATTCCAAGTGCTTAGTACAGTGCTCTGCACATAGTGAGCGCTCAGTGAGTGAATGAAAGCCCCCAGCCGCTTCCCTGGGTTTCATCTCCGCAGCGCCGGGAAAGAAAGATCCCGGGAAGGGGGGGGATGGGGACACGCTGGGAAGGCTGGCTCTTCCCAGCCTCCGGCCTCAACTTCCTCCCCTCCCAACCCCCCCAAAAAGGCCCGGGTGGGAGGGAGGGGGCGGACCCACTTCCTGATGCCGGATCAAAGGAACAGGAAGTGTCTGAGGGAAGTGTCTCCCACCCAGTGGGCTAAAATTAGGCGGGAAGCGGGAGAGGGGGAGAATTGTCCCCCACCCCACCCCCTTAACCCTTGGGTGGGGACGAAGCCACGCATGCAGGAAGAGACACGGGGTGTGTGGGTATGTCATATGGAGAAGCAGCGAGGCTCAGTGGAAAGAGCCCGGGCTTGGGAGTCGGAGGTCATGGGTTCGAATCCCGGCTCGGCCGCTTGCCAGCTGTGTGGCTTTGGGCGAGTCACTTCACTTAGAGAAGCAGCGTGGCGCAGTGGAAAGAGCCCGGGCTTGGGTTCGACTACCGCTTGTCAGCTGTGTGGCTGTGGGCAAGTCACTTAACTTCTCTGGGCCTCCGTTACCTCATCTGTCAAATGGGGATTAAGACCGTGAGCCTCACGTGGGACGACCTGAATACCCTGTATCTACCCCAGCGCTTAGAACAGTGCTCTGCACATAGTAAGCGCTTAACAAATACTAACATTATTATTCTCCGGGCCTCTGTTGCCTCATCTGTCAAATGGGGATTAAAACTGGGAGCCCCACGGGGGCCAACCCGATCACCTTGTATCCCCCCCCCTGGTGTTTAGAACAGTGCTTGGCACACAGTAAGCGCTTAACAGATATCACCATTATTACTATCAGCTGTGTGACTTTGGGCAAGTCGCTTCACTTCTCTGGGCCTCAGTGACCTCATCTGTAAAATGGGGATGAAGACCGTGAGCCCCACGTGGAACAACCTGATCACCTTGTGTCTACCCCAGCGCTTAGAACAGCGCTTAGAATAGTCAATAGTATGTATTGAGCGCTCACTGTGTGCGGAATACTGTATTAAGCGCTTGGGAGAGGGCAGTATAACATTATAACAGACACATTCCCTGCCCACAGTGAGTTTACAATGTATACACCAAAGCCCACTGGGTCTACAGATCAGCCGCCGCAGCTCAGGATTTTGTCCCTCTCGTTCATTTGATCGGATTGATTGAGCGCTTACTGTGTGCCGAACATTGTACTAAGCGCTTGGGAGAGGACAGTATCACATTATAACAGATACATTCCCTGCCCACCGCAAGCTTACCATCTACACCCACGGCTACAGATCAGCCGCTGCCGCTCAGGATTTTTACTCTTTCGTTCATTTCATCGTATTTATTGAGCGCTTACTGTGTGCAGAGCACCGTACTAAGCGCCTGGAAGAGGACGATACATGTTCCGTGCCCACACTGAGCATCCGCCCTAACACCTCCGCGAGCCTTCAGTCCCCTCCCTCTGGTCTCCACTCCCCTGCCCACCGCACCCCAGCCCGTGCTCTTTCCACTAAGCCACGTTGCTTGTCAGTTGTGTGACCTTGGACACGTCACTGCCCTTCTCTGTCCCTCATCTGTAAAATGGCGTGTGACACCGCCCGCCCCCGTGGGGCAGGGACTGTGTCCAACCTGATTAACTTGAACCTCCCCCAGCACTTAGAACAGTGCTCGGCACGTAGTGAGAGCTTAACAAGTATAATTATTATTATTATTATAATTTCTACCCTCTCCAATTCTAAAATTCCTCTATCTGACCACACCCTCCTCACGTGCTCTTTCCCTTACACCCACCGCCCCCAAAATTTGTCCTCCCTCCCCGCCCCGAGACCTCTTTTCTTTTGACCCCTTTCAGCCTGCAGCCATCCTACCCCATTTGGTCTCCACACCCAAACTGACGCACAGAACGACACCCTCTCCTCCGCCCTGAACCCCCCTTGCTCCCCCGTGACCTCCCGGTCTCGTACCACTAAGCCACAACCCTGGATCACCTCCACCGTACGTTTCCTCCGCTTCTGGGCCCGAGCTACCGAGCGCTGTGAGAGGAGATCTCTCTGACCTTGTCTACCTCGAATTCACTCTGATCTGCTTCGGTTCGGCCCCGTCCGCTGCCCGACAACAATCATTCTCCTTCTTAGTTCAAGCCCGTGCCCACTTGCCCCGGCAGCTGTTCCAGACATTTAACTCCCTTCTCCAACCTTCCGTCTCCCGCCACCCCCACCGTCTTTCCCCTAATGACCTGGCCACATGCTTCATCAACAAAATTGAAACCATCAGGCTTGATCTCCCTAAAATCGCTCCTCGATGACCCCCCTTCCCTCTCCACCCACTTCGACTCTCCCCGTGTTCCCTGCAGTAACTCAAGACGGAATCTCTCGCCTCCTCTCTAAATCGAAGCCCTCCATCTGTGCTTCTGACTCTAGGCTGTCAACTCGTAATGGGCGCGGCATGTGTCGGTTTATTAATGATAATAATAATAATAATGGTATTTGTTAAGCGCTTACTATGTGCCAAGCACCTTTCTAAGCGCTGAGATAGTCATGAGGTAATCAGGCTGTCCCACGTGGGGCTCACAGTCTTCATCCCCATTTTGCAGATGAGGTCACTGAGGCACAGAGAAGTTGTGACTTCAAGGTGATACAGCTGATAAGTGGCGGAGCCGGGACTAGAACCCACATCCTCTGATTCCCAAGCTTTATTGTTGTCCTCTCCCAAGCGCTTAGAACAGTGCTCTGCATGCAGTAAGCGCTCAATGAGAGTGAACGAATCCCTTTCTGTCTTTTTAAAACACTTGTCCCCACCCCCTTCTTCCCTCCTTGACTGCCATCTTCAACTGCTCTCTTGAAACAGCGTGGCTCAGTGGAAAGAGCACGGGCTTTGGAGTCAGAGGTCATGAGTTCGAATCCCAGCTCTGCCACTTGTCAGCTGTGTGACTGTGGGCGAGTCACTTCACTTCTCTGTGCCTCAGGTACCTCATCTGTAAAATGGGGATTAAGTCTGTGAGCCCCACGTGGGACATCCTGATTCCCCTGTGTCTACCCCAGCGCTTAGAACAGTGCTCGGCACAGAGTAAGCGCTTAACACATACCAACATTATTATTATTATTATCTCTCTTTCCAACAGCTTCTTCCTCACTGCTTTCAAGCATGCTTATGTCTCCCCTATCCTAAAAAAACAAAACCACCTCCTTTGACCCCATGGCTCCTTCCAGTTTTTGCCCACATCCCCCTCCTACCATTCCTCTTCAGATGTTTCGAGGGAGTCGTTTACACCCAATATCTCCACTTCCTCTCCTCCAATTCTCTCCTAGATCCCCTCCGATCTGGCATCTGCCCCCCTCATCCACGGAAACAGCCCTCTGTAAAGTGACCCGTGACCTTCTTCTAGCTAACTCTGCCGAATCCTCCTAGTCCTCTCAGCTGCCTTTGACACTGTGGACCTCCCCCTTCTCCGTGCAACTTTATCCAACCTCGGAATCACCGACACCGTCCCCCCTTGGTTCTCGTCCTGGGTCTCTGGCCGTTCATTCTCCGTCTCTTTGGCTGGTTTCTCTTCGGCCTCCCACCCCCTAACTGTGGGGGTCCCTCAAGGCTCAGAACTGAGCCCCCTTCTATTCTCCCTCTACCCCCACTCCCTAGGAGAACTCATTCGCTCCCACGGCTTCAACTCCCACCTCTATTCCGGTGATTCCCAAATCTCCATCTCCAGCCCCGACTTCTCTCCTTCCCTGCAATCTCACATCTCCTCCTGCCTTCAATCTCTACTTGGATGACCTGCCAATGCCTCAAATTAAACATCTCTTTTACTGAACTCTGTATCTTTCCACCCAAACTCCACCCTCCCCTGTCTTCCCACTACTGTAGACAACACCACGATCCTCCCCGTCTGATAAGTCCATAACCTTGGCGTTACATTCGACTCATCTCTCATTCCATCCATGTATTTAATGTCACCAACGTCCATCCTACCTCCACAGCATTGCTAAAATCTACTGTATTTTTATATTGTACTCTTCCAAGCGCTTAATACACTGTTCTGCATACACTAAGCAGTCAATAAATAGGACTGAAAGAATGAATCCATCCAAAGTGCCACCAAGCTGATCGAAGCACTCGATCGATTGATTAATTGATCATCCTGTCCTGCCTTGACTTACTGCATCGGCCTCCTCGCCGACCGCTCGGCCTCCTGTCCTCCCCACTCCAGACCAGACTTCATTCTGCTGCACGGGTCATTTATCCACAAAAACTGTCGAGTTCGTTTCTCTTCACGCCTCAGGAACCTCCAGGGGTTGCCCGTCCACCTCCGCATCAAACAGAAACTCCTCACCCTTGGCTTTGAAGGCCTCCATCAGCTCGTCCCCTCCTTCCTCACCTCACTGATCCCCTCCACCAGCCCAGCCCGCACGCTTCGCTTCTTTAGCTCCAGCTTTCTCGCTGGGCCCCGATTTCATCTATCTCACCACCGACCCCTTCCCCACGTCCTCCTCCTAGCCTGGAATGCCCTCCCCCTCCATATATGCCAGACCACCACCCTCTCCATCTTCAAAACATTAATTAAAGGCACATCTTCGTGCGAGGTCTTCCCCGATTAACCCCTCTTGAGGGCTTGCCCTCCCTTCTGCGTCGTCTGTGCATTTGGATCTGTGACCTTTGGACGTAGGCTATTCTTCCCACCCCCCACCCCCCCAGCACCTTTGGCCATATTTTTAAATTATATAGTATAAATTACTTATTCATATTAATATCTGTCCCTCTAGACCCTAACCTCGATGTGGGCAGGGTATGTGTTGACTAATTCTGTTGTTTTGTACTTTTCCAAGTGCTTAGTACAGCGTACGGGACTATGCACATGGTAAGTGCTCAATAGATAACTACATGCGTTATTAATTTATTAATATAAATATAAATAAATAAATCAGAGAAGCAGCGTGGCTTAGTGGAAGGAGGCCGGATTTGGGAGTCAGAGATCGTGGGTTCTAATCCCGGCTCTGCCACTTATCAGTTGGGTGACTTTGGGCAAGTCACTTAATGACCTCATCTGTAAAATGGGGATTAAGACTGTGAGCCCCGACTTGGGACGACCTGATTATCTTGTATCTACCCCAGCGCTTAGAATAGTGCTTGACACATAAGAAGCACTTAATGAATACCATCAACATCATCATCATAAATACCAATAATTAATCGATTGGACCTCGAGACCGTAAACTCACGGTGGGCAGGGAACGTGTCTACCAACTCTACTGTAGTATACTCTCCTAAGTACTTAGTAGAGTGCTCTGCATATAATAAGCACTCAATAAATACCACCGATTGATTGTTTGATTACCATATCAGCCTCCTTGCTGGCCTCCCTGCCTCCTGTCTCTCCCTGCTCCAGTCCATACTTCACTCTGCTGCCCGGATCATTTCTCTACAAATCCGCTCGGTCCACGTCTCCCGAGTCCTCAAGACCCTCCGGTGGTTGCCCAACCACCTCCGTCTCAAACAGAGGCTCCTCACCGCTCAATCACCTCGACCCTTATCACCTCGCCACTTTGCTCCCTCAGTGCCAACCTTCTCACTGTACTTTGATCACCATCAACCCTTAGCCCACATCCTGCCTCTGGCCTGGAACGGCCCTCCCTCCTCATATCCGACAGACGGGTCCCCCGCCCTTCAAAGCCTTATCGAAGGCCCATCTCCTCCAAGAAGCCTTCCCTGACTAAGCCCCCCTTTCCTCCTCTCCCACTCCCTTCTCGTCGCCCCGACTGGCTCCCTTTATTCCCTCCTCCCTGAACCCCCCACCGCTTATGTCCGGATCTATAATTTATTTATGTTAATGTCTGTCTCCCCTGCTAGGGAGGGAATGTGTCCACCACTTCTGTGTATTGCTCTCTCCCAGGTGCTCTGGAGTGCAGTGCTCTGCGCACAGTAAGCGCTCAGTAAGTTGGCTCAGTGGAAAGAGCCTGGGCTTCGGAGTCAGAGGTCATGGGTTCGACTCCCGGCCCTGCCACTTGTCAGCTGTGTGACTGTGGGCGAGTCACTTACCTTCTCTGGGCCTCAGTTACCTCATCTGTAAAATGGGGATTAACTGTGAGCCTCACGTGGGACAACCTGATTACCTGATCACCCTGTATCTACCCCAGCGCTTAGAACAGTGCTCTGCACATAGTAAGCGCTTAACAAATACCAACATTATTACATTTGATTGATTTGGAGCAGGGAGGAGGCCTCGTGCTTGGAGCCCAGCTGGGGCGAAGGCTCCGTGTGCTCCGGGAGAGGAAGGAAGTCGTGCGCTCGGGGCCGGGGAGAGGCCGAGGGCTTGGGGCTGGGGAGGAGGCCGTGCGCTGGAGGCCGGGTGCTCGGGATCAGGGAGGAAGCCTTGTCCTGGAGGCTGTGCGCCGGAGGCCGGGGAGGCCGTCGGTTAATGCAGCCGCTTGAGGAGGTGGATTAGAATCGGGAAACCTTCCTCGAGGAGGAGGTTCGGAGCGGGCTGTGGTCTGGCGGACTGGCGAGGGAGGAGGTGCCAGGCTGAGGCGAGGCCAAGATCCGGGGGCAGTGCGGTCAGCCGGGCTGGGCTGGGGGTGAGGGGTGGCGCGGGTGCTTCTCCTGCCCACGTTTCCTGCCGGGAACTTCCGTATAGCTCCGGGGAGGGAAACAGAAGTTGCGGGGTGGCAGGGTGGCGGGAGGAGAGGGGACGACTGGGCCCTTAGCTGCAGCAAGTGTTTCTGAGAGAGCGAGACGGAGGGGTCTGCCCAAGAAACCGGACTCCTGCCTTGATCCCGGCCGGGGAGGGTCAGGGACACTCTGGGAGGGGTCACTATGGGAGGGCAAGAGCTCCCCCCCTCCTGCCCAGAGTCGTCGTGGGCAGGGAATATGTCCATTTATTGTTGTACTCTCCCAAGCGCTTAGTACAGTGCTCTGCACACAGGAAGCACTCAATAATTACGATTGAATGAATGAGGAGTCACCAGGGCGGGGGCAAACACTAGAAGGGTGGACAGGAGCACTCTGGGAGGGGTCACTGGGGCTTATTGTGGGAGGTATGGGCTATTTGGGGAGGGGTCACGGGGGCAGAGCGTAGACCCTCTAGGAGGAGTCCCTGGACAAGGGACAGGAACTGAGGGATTGTTGCTCGTTGCTGCTCAATAATAATAATAATAATGATGGAATTTCTTAAGTGCTTACCATGTACCAAGCACTTTTCTAAGCGCTGGGGTAGATACAAGGCGATCAGGTTGTCCCACGCGGGGTTCACCGTCTTAATCCCCATTTTCCAGCTGAGGGAACTGAGGCACCGAGAAGTGAAGTGCCCAAAGTCACCCAGCTGACAAGTGACGGAGCCGGGATTAGAACCCACGGCCTCTGACTCCCAAGCCTATGCTCTTTCCACTAAGCCATGCTGCTTCATCCTGTGTGTGTGGGCACGTGCACATGTGTCTATTTGCACACGTGTGCAATGTGTGTGTCTAAGGACTTCAACCAGCAGGGGGGTATAGACATGTAGCATGTAGCTGGTGTGTGTGTCTGTATATGTGCATGGATAGAGAAGCAGCGTGGCTCAGTGGAAAGAGCCCGGGCTTGGGAGTCGCAGGTCATGGGTTCGAATCCCGGCTCTGCCACTTGTCAGCTGTGTGACTGTGGGCAAGTCACTTAACTGCTCTGTGCCTCAGTTACCTCGTCTGTAAAATGGGGATTAACTGCGAGCCTCACGTGGGACAACCTGATTCCCCTGTGTCTACCCCAGCGCTTAGAACAGTGCTCGGCACATAGTAAGCGCTTAACAAATGCCAACATTATTATTTTGGCCGGCATACGTGGAAGGGCTGTGGCCAGCCTGAAGGCGTGTGTTTGTGTGTTTAAGATCTGTGGCTGGTGTGTGTAACGATCAACGGCCTTTGTGACCCCTTTTTGAGCGCAAGACGCTGAACTAAGCACTGGGGAGAGAATACAATATAACAGAGTCAGTAGACAGGTTCCCTGCCCACAAGGAGATTATAGTCTAGAGGGAGAGACAGACATTAGGAGAAATAAATTTCAGATCTGGATATAATAATAATAATGCTGGTATTTAAGTGCTTACTCTGTGCCAAGCGCTGTTCTAAGCACTGGGGTAGATACGAGGTAATCAGGTTGTCCCGCTCACAGTCCTTCACGCTGCTTTAGAGAAGCAGCGTGGCTCAGTGGAAAGAGCACGGGTTTAGGAGTCAGAGCTCCTGGGTTCTAATCCCGCCTCTGCCACCTGTCAGCTGTGTGATTTTGGGCAAGTCACTTAACTTCTCGTTGCCTCAGTTACCTCATCTGTAAAATGGGGATGAAGACTGTGAGCCTCACGTGGGACAGCCTGATTCCCCTGTATCTACCCCAGCGCTTAGAACAGTGCTCGGCACATAGTAAGCGCTTAACAAATACCAACATTATTATTACAGTCTTAATCCCCATTTTCCAGATGAGGGAACGGAGGCACAGAGAAGTTAGGCGACTTGCCCGAAGTCCCACAGCAGACAAGTGGCGGAGTGGGGATTAGAACCCACGACCTCTGACTCCCAAGCCCGGGCTTTTCCCACTAAGCCCCGCTGGATATAAGCGGTGTGGGGCTGGGAGGGGGTGAATAAAGGGAGACAGTCAGGGCGACGCAGAAGGGAGTGGGAGAAGAGGAAAGGAGGGCTTTTAATAAGACTTTGAAGGGGGAGTGAGTGGTGATTTGGGAGTATTGAAGGGGCTGAACTTTGGGCATCTGAGCCGCATGGTTCAGTGGAAAGAGACCGGGCTTGGGAGTCACAGGTCATGGGTTCTAATCCCGCCTCTGCCACCTGTCAGCTGTGTGACTTTGGGCAAGTCACTTCACTTCTCTGGGCCTCAGTTCCCTCATCTGTAAAAGGGGGATTGAAACTGTGAGCCCCACATGGGACAACCTGATCACCTTGTATCCCCCCAGCGCTTAGAACAGTGCTTGGCACATAGTAAGCACTTAACAAATACCGCCATTATAATATCCGCCCCACAGCACTTATGTACACATGTATAAATTGTGTATTAAATATATACAATATAAATTATTTCTGCTCACGTCTGCCTCCCTCTCTAGACTGTCAGCTCGTGGTGGACAAGAGGGAAAGAAAGCGCCTACCAACTCTGCTGTATTATATTCTCCCAAGTGCTTAATGCAGGGTTCTGCACACAGTAAGCGCTCAGTAAAGACAATCGATTGATTCCAGGCCAGGGAGAGGGTGTGGGTGAGGGATCGGTGGTGAGATGGAGGAGATGGAGGTACGGTGAGTAGGTTGGCGTTAGAGGAGTAGAGTGTGCGGGCTGGAGGGGGTCAGCTGATGGAGGCCGTTAGAGCCGACGGCGATGAGGCTCTGTTTGAGGCGGAGGTGGATGGACAACCGACCGGCGGGTCGTGAGGAGGTGAGAGACGTGGACTGAACGGTTTTGTAGAAAAACGCTCGGGCCAGCGGAGTGAAGTAAGGACTGGTTTGGAGAGAGGAGGCTGGGAGGGCAGCGAGGAGGCCGATGTAGCAATCAAAGCGGGATAGGAGAAGTGCCTACCTCGTCGTGGTAACTGTTTGAATGGAGAGGAGAGGGTGGGTTTTAGCGGTATCTTGAAGGTCGAACCCACAGGATCTGGTGACAGACTGAATATGTGGGCTGTATGATTAAGTCATTCAATCGTATTGATTGAGCTCTTACTGTGTGCAGAGCACTGGACTAAGCGCTTGGAATGGACAATTTGGCAACAGATAGAGACAATCCCTGCCCAACAACGGGCTCGCAGTCTAAACGGGGGAGACAGCAGAGCAGAACAGAACACAACACAACCAAACAAGTAGTCTGGTGTAGATATCATCAAGATAAACGGAATCATAGATATATACGCATCATTAAGAAAATTAATAGGGTAATCAATAATATATACAAATATGCACAGTGCTGTGGGGAGGGGAAGGGCAAAAGGAGGGATTAGAGGGAGTGGGGAGGGGAGGAGGAGCGGAGGGAAAGGGAGGGCTCAGGCTGGGAAGGCCTCCTGGAGGAGGAGAGCTCTCAGTAGGGCTTAGAAGAGGGGAAGAGAGAGAGAGGCAAATAATAATAATAATAATGATGGCATTTGTTAAGCCATGAGAAGCAGTGTGGCTCAGCGGAAAGAGCCCGGGCCTGGGAGTCAGAGGTCACGAGCTCCAATCCCGGCTCCGCCGCTCGTCAGCTGTGGGACCCTGGGCAAGTCGCTTCACCCCTCTCTGCCCCAGTTCCCTCATCCGCAAAATGGGGACGAAGACTGTGAGCCCCCCGTGGGACAACCCGACCACTCTGTACCTCCCCCAGCGCTTAGAACGGTGCTCGGCACACAGCAAGCGCTCAACAGATACCACCATTATTATTATTACTATTAAGCGGCCCCTATGTGCAAAGCACTGTTCCAAGTGATCAGGTTGCCCCACGTGGGGCCCACAGTCCCAATGCCCATTTCCCAGATGAGGGAACTGAGGCCCGAGAAGTGAAACGACCTGCCCCAAGCCACACAGCCGAAGAGCGGCGGAGGCGGGATCGGAACCCATGACCTCTGTCTCCCCAGCCCGGGTCCTGGCCGCTGAGCCACGCTGCTTCTCTTGGCCACCCCCCCAGAGGGGTCCCCGACGCGCTCCTAGACGATTCAAGGATAATGCTAAGGATAATGGCTTGTGAGCCAGGGAGGAGGGTGGTGCTGTCTACAGTGATGGGAAAGTCAGGAGGACTGAGTATGGATGTGATTATGAGGATTTCTGTTTTGCACATGCCAGGTTTGAGGTGTCAGGGGATCGTAATATTCCCGACTGGATTATTGCATCAACCTCCTCTCTGATGTCCCATCCTCCCATCTCTCCCTGCTTCAATCTATACCTCACTCTGCTGCCCGGATTCTCTTTCTTCAGAAATGCTCTGGGCATGTCACTGCCCTCCTCAAAAATCTCCAGTCGTTGCCTGTCAACCTTCGCGTGAAGCAAACACTCCTCACTCTTGGTTTCAGAGCTGTCCACCCCCTGGCCGCCTCCTACCTCACCTACCTTCTCTCCTTCTCCAGCCCACCCCGCACGCTCCGCTCCTCTGCCGCCCACCTCCTCACCGTCCCCCGTTCCCGCCCGTCCCGCCGTCGACCCCCGGCCCGTGTCCTCCCGCTGTCCCGGAACGCCCTCCCTCCTCACCTCCGCCAAACTCACTCTCTTACCCTCTTCAAAGCCCCTCTGAGAGCTCACCTCCTCCGGAAGCCTTCCCGGACTGAGCTCTCCCTCTCCCTCTGCCCCTCCTCCCTCCCCATCGCCCCCACTCTCTCCATCTTCTCTACCCCCTTCCCCTCCCCAAAGCAGTTGTGTATATTTGTATATATTATATATTACTCTATTTTATTAACGATGTGTATATATCTATGATTCTATTTATTCATTCAGTCATTTATTGAGCACTTACTATGTGCAGAGCACCGTACTAAGCGCTTGGAATATACAGTTTGGCAACAGATAGAGACCATCCCTGCCCAACAACGGGCTTACAGTCTATTTCGATGGTATTGATGCCTGACTACTTGTTTTGTTTAGCTGTCTCCCCCTTTTAGACTGTGAGCCCGTTTTAGGCAGGGATGGTCTCCATCTGTTGCCCAATTGGCCATTCCAAGTGCTTAGTACAGTGCTCTGCACACCGTAAGCGTTCAATAAATACTTTTGTATGAATGAATGAACATAAAGCAGTGATGCCCTGAAGGCCTAAAGAAATGTGAAACTGCAGAGAAGGAGAGACATCGGGGCTTGAGATGGAGATTTGGGAATCATCCGCCCAGAGGTAGAAGTTGAGTTAACGAGCAAAGGAGTGGATGTAGATGGACAATAAAAAGGGACCCCAAACTGAACCCTGAGGGACCCCCACATTTAGAGGGTGAAAGGAAGAGGAAGAGCCCACGAAAGAGACTGAGAATGAGCGGCCAGAGAGACAGGAGGAGAACCGGGAGAGAACAGTGTTAGCATAGACAAGATTGGATAGTGTTTCCAGGAGCAGGGGGTGGTTGAACAGTGTCAAAAGCCGCTGAGGGGTCAAAGAGGATTAGGACGGAGCAGAGGCCGTTGGATTTGGCAAGAAGGAGATCATCGGTGACGTTTGAGAGGGCGGTTTCTGTGGCGGGAAGGGGACGGAAGCCAGATTGGAAGGGGTCAAGGAGAGAATTGGAGGAGAGGAAGTGGAGACAGCGGATGTAGACCACTCCCTCAAGGAGTTTGGAGAGGAAAGGTAGGAGGGAGATCGGGTGATAACTGGAGGGAGCCTGTGGGGGCGAGGGAGGGGTTTTTTTTAGGTCAGGGGAGACAGGAGCCTGTTTGAAAGCAGTGAAGAAGAAGTCACTGGAGAGCAAGCGATTGAAGATGGCAATCAGGGAGGGGGACGGATGTTTTCGTAAGGCGCAAAGGGATCCGGTCGGAGGAGGTGGATTTGGAGAGGAGGTGGGAGATCTCCTCTTGAGCTCCTGCTGGGAAAGATGGGAGAATGGAAGAAGGGGCAGGAGGGAGGGAGGGCCTGGGGAGGAGCAGGGGAGATTTTAGGACAAATAAATACAGTTCAGTTTTCTCGATAAAGTATATGGCCAAGGACGTTAAGAGCAGGAGATAATGAAGGTGGCAGGATGGGGGTTTGAGGAGGGAGTTCAGCATCTGAAACAACTGCCCAAAGCAGTGGGCATGGGAGCCAATAAGGATGGAGAAATACTTTTGCCTGGCAGAGGAGAGGGCAGAGTTCAAGTAGGAGAGGATGAAATTAAGATGGCAAGGGCGGCCTGTCATCTGGATTTCCGTCAGCGGCGTTCTGTGGCTGGCACACAGGAGCGAAGGAAGCGGGCCGGGGCGGTGACCCAGGGCCGGGGGTTAGAGGTACGGGATCGACGAAGGGATAGGGGAGCGAGTGAGTTGAGTTCAGTGGAGAGGATGCAGTTGAGGTTCGATTTTTGCGTCGAGAAGCCAGTTTGGATCTGGAGGCCAAATGAGGCATTTGGGCAAATTGGAGGGGGAAGAGACTAAAGGGGGGTGTTCGGGGGTGAGCACAGGGAAGCAGGGACACAAACCCACCATTGTGTGTGTGTGCGTTTGTGTTTTGGGGGAGTGGGAGGGCGGGGGGAAATGCATGTCTTCCACCTCTTGGACGATCAACCCCTCCGTCTTTCCCTCCCCCACGGGGCCCAGGGTTGGTGAGGCCCATCCGGCCAATGACCGGGTCTATATTTCATTCAGTTCATTCAATCGTATTTAATGAGCGCTTAATGTACGCAGAGCACTGTGCTAAGCAGTCGGGAGAGGACAGTACAACGATAAACAGACACATTCCCCGCCCACAGCGACCCGACAGTCTAGAGGGGCGAGGGGAGATGGACATGAATAGAAGTAAATAAAATGAGAGATCGGAACATAAGCGGTTTGGGGCTGGGAGGGGGGAAGAACAAAAGGAGCAAGTCGGGGCGACGCAGAAGGGAGGGGGAGAAGAGGAAAGGGAGGCTTAGTCAGGGAAGCCCTCTTGGAGGAGGTGGGTCTTCAATAAGGTTTTGAAGAGGGGGAGACCAACGGTTAGCCCCTCAAGGACAGGGATAAGTCAGCCAATCGTATTTATTGAGAGCTTACGGTGGCCAGAGCTCAATACTGAGCGCTTGGGAGAGGACAATATAACAGACACGTTCCCTGCCCTCAACGAGCTTACAGTCGAGAGGGAGAGCGGGGCATTAAGATAAATGAATAAAATGACGGAGATGGACATAAGCGATGTGGGACCGAGGAGGGGGATGAATAAAGGGAGCAAGTCAGGACGATGCAGAAGTGAATGGAAGAAAAGGAAAAGAGGGCTTAGTCAGATTTGATTTCAGTGAGGCTTTGGAGCAGGAGAAATTGTCCGTTGGATCCGAAGAGGAAGGGCGTTCCAGGCCAGAGGCAGGATGTGGGCGAGAGGTCAACGATGAGATAGATGAGATCGAGGGACAGTGAAAAGGTTGGCATCAGAGGAGCGAAGTGCGTGGGCTGGCTTGTAGTAGGAGAGTAGAGGGGTCGGGGAGGAGGGGGCAAAGGGATTGGCAACTTTAAAGCCCATGGCGAGGCGTTTCTGTTTGATGCGGAGGTGGGTGGGCACCCACTGGAGGGTCTTGAGGAAACACGGCCTGAACGTTTTTGTAGATAAACGATCCGGGTAGCAAAGCGAAGGAGGAACTGGAGTGGGGAGGGACAGGAGACAGGGAAGTCACCAAAGAGTCTCACTATTCATTCAGTAGTATTTATTGAGCGGTTACTATGTGCAGAGCACTGCGCTAAGCGCTTGGAATGGACAATTCGGCAACAGATGGAGACGATCCCTGCCCAGTGACGGGCTCACAGTCTACAGCGCTCTGTACACAGTAGGGGCTCGATAAATGCCACTGATCGATGGGGAGTCCACAGTCCTTTCCCCCGGAGACCCAATTTCCCTTATTATGTTATTATTATTTTCAATCCATCAGTCGTATTTATTGAGCTCTTACTGTGTGCCGAGCACTCTACTAAGTGCTTGGGAGAGGACAGCACGATAGACACATTCCCTGCCCCCAGCGAGCCGACAGTCTAGAGGAGGAGACAGACGTTAAATAAATAAATGACGGATAGGGACATAAGTGCTGTGGGGCTGGGAGGAAGAAGGAATAAAGTAAATCAGGGTGACTCAGGAGGGAGTGGGAGAAGGGGAAAGGAGGGCTTAGGCAGGGAAGGCCTCTCGGAGGAGGTGGGCGTTCGATGAGGCTTTGAAGGTGGGGAGAGTCATTGTCTGTCGGATTTGAGGAGGGAGGGCGTCCCGGGCCGGAGGCAGGATGTAGGCCGGAGGTCGGCGGCGAGATAGACAAGATTAGTCTATTCTTGGGCATAATGGCCTGGGTGAGAGTTATTAATATTATCATCATCATTATTATCACGGTATCTGTGAAGTGCTCGCAGGGTATCAAGCGCTGTACTAAGCACCGAGGTAGACCCAGGTCAATCAGGTTGGATGCAGTCCCCGTCCCCCACGGGGCTCCCCGTCTAAAGGGGAGGGAAAACAGGTATTGGATCTCCACTTTTACAGATGCGGCATCTGAGGCTCAGAGCAGTGAAGTGGCTTGCCCAGGGTCACACAGCAGACAAGTGGTGGAGCTGGGATTGGAACCCAGGTCCCCTGACTCCCAGGCCCGGGCTCTCTCTCCTACGCTGCCCTGGTCCCTAGATGAGATCGAAGGACACCGGGCAACCCCGGAGAGCTTCTTGGAGGAGGACGGCCTGGAGCTACTGTTTGCAGGAAGGGACAGACAGCAGCGGGTCATGTGACTGCTCACTGACTGCTGCAGGGGGATGGCCAAGACGACCCCGCACCCAGAGGAATCCCTGAAACCATCTCTACCCGCTCCGCTTTATCGTACTCTCCCAAGCGCTTAGTACAGTGTTCTGAACCCGGTAAGCATTCAGCTCGGCCTAGTGGCTACAGCCCGGGGCCTGGGAGCCAGAGGATCTGGGTTCTAATTCCGGCTCTGCCACTTGTCCGTTGTGAGACCTCGGGGAAGTCCCTTCACCTCTCTGAGCCTCAGCTGCCTCATCTGTAAAATGGGGCTCCGAGGTGTGAGCCCCACAGGGGACGTGGATTGTTTCCGGCCTCACGGTGCTTAGGGTAGTTCCTGGCACCTAGAGAGCACTTGACGAATACCATGAAAGAGTAAGAAATTGCATAGTTGATGGTGATGTGAGCAGAATTAATTTTCTAGCCGCAGTGGAATTTCAATTCCATTAGAGGGTGGAATCATTTAAGTGGCCTTTTCCAATTAATCATTTGAGCCTTTAAAATCAATTAATTGTCTTTATTGAGTGCTTACTAGGTGCAGGCCACCGAACTCAGAATTAGCAGAAATGTTTCCCGCCCATAATGAGTTTTTAGCCCGATAATGATGGCATTTGTTATAACGATGGTATTTACTGAGCGCTTACTATGTGCTAGGCACTGTACTAAGCGCCGGGGTGGGTACAAGCAAATGGGGTTGGACACAATCCCTAGTCTCACGTGGGGCTCCCGGTGTCGACCCCCATTTTACAGATGAGGGAACCGAGGCCCAGAGAAGTTTCTTCAATCATATTTATTGAGCGCTTACTGTGTGCAGAGCACTGTACTAAGCACTTGGAAAGTACAATTCAGCAGTAGAGACAGTCCCTGCCCACAACGGGATTGGGCTTAGTCTTGGGCTTAGTGACTTGCCCAAGGTCACCCAGCAGACAAGTGGCAGAGTCGGAATTAGAACCCGTCACCTTCTGACTCCCAGGCCCGTGCTCTATCCACTATTCCATGTTGCTTCTCTAGCAGGGGAGACAGGCATTAATATGAATAAATAAGTAATTTATAATATATAATTTCCATTTATTGAACGCTTACTGTGTGCAGAACACTGGACTAAGCGCTTGGGAGAGTCATCAGTCCTTCTGTGGCATTTATTGAGTGCTTCCTGTGTGTAAAGCCTGGACTAAGTGCTTGGGAGAGCCCGGTGTGGGCAGAGATTGTCTTTGTTGCTGAATAGTAATAATAATAATTAATAATTATTAAAATTTGTTAAGCACTTACTATGTGCAGAGCACTGTTCTAAGCGCTGGGGGAGATACAGGGTCATCGGGTTGTCCCACATGAGGCTCACAGTCTTGATCCCCATTTTCCAGATGAGGGAACTGAGGCACCGAGAAGTCAAGTGACTCGCCCCCAGTCACACAGCTGACTAGTGGCAGAGCTGGGATTCGAACCCATGACCTAGCGCTTAGTACAGTGCTCTGCACACAGTAAGTGCTCAATAGATACGATTGAATGAGTGAATGACAGTACAACAGAGTTGGTAGATACGTTCCCTGCCCACAGGAGCTTACATTCTGCAGGGGAAGATAGAAGATATCTATCTTATAACGGCGTGGCTTAGTGGAAAGAGCCCGGGCTTGGGAGTCCGAGGTCATGGGTTCTAATTCCTGGCTCCACCCCTTGTCTGCTGTGTGACTTTGGGCCAGTCACTTCACTTCTCTGTGCCTCAGTTCCCTCAGCTGTAAAAAGGGGATTAACTGTGAGTCTCACGTGGGACAACCCGATGACCCTGTATCTCCCCCAGCGCTTAGAACGGTGCTCTGCACCTAGTAAGTGCTTAACAGATACCAACATGATTATTATCTATTTATTATTAGATGTGTCCCTATCTATAATTCTATTTATATTGATGGTATTGACGCCTGCCTACTTGTGTTTTGCTGTCCGTCTCCCCCCTTTTAGACCGCGAGCCCGTTGTTGGGCCGGGATTGTTCCCTATCTGTTGCCCAGTTGTCCTTTCCAAGCACTCAGTACAGTGCTCTGCACACAGTAAGCGCTCCCTAAGTACGATTGAATGAGTGATAATGGTGGTACTTGTTAAGCGCTATGTGCCGAGCACTGTTCTAAGCGCTGGGGTAGCTACCGGATCGTGCCACGTGGGGCTCTCGGTCTTCATCCCCCTTTGGCAGAGGAGGGCGCCGAGGCCTGGAGAAGGGAAGTGACTTGCTCAAGGGCACAGAGCTGAGCAGTGGCGGAGGCGGGATTAGAACCCAGGACCTTTGACTCCGGGCTTCACCCAAGGAGCCATGTGGCTTCCCAGGGCTGGGAGGGGGCGTGGTCAGTCCTGGGGGCGGAGCGGGGGCGGGTAATAATAATGTGAGTAATAATCATAATAATAATAATCCCGACTCTGCCCCTTGTCAGCTGTGTGACTGTGGGCAAGTCACTTCACTGCTCTGTGCCTCAGTTCCCTCATCTATAAAATGGGGATGAAGACCGTGCACCTCACGTGGGACAACCTGATAACCCTGGATCTACCCCAGCACTTAGAACAGTGCTCTGCACGTAGGAAGCGCTTAACAAATACCAACGTTATTATTATTATTAAGTTGGTATTTGTTAAGCGCTTACTACGTGCACAGCGCTGTTCTAAGCGCTGGGGGGATACGAGGTCCTCAGGTTGTCCCCCGTGGGGCTCCCAGTCTTCCTCCCCATCTAACAGATGAGGAAACGGAGGCCCAGGGAATAATGTTGGTATTTGTTAAGCGCTTACTATGTGCAGAGCACTGTTCTAAGCGCTGGGGGAGATACAAGGTAATCAGGTTGTCCCACGTGAGGCTCACCGTCTTCATCCCCTTTTGACAGATGAGGGAACTGAGGCCCAGAGAAGTGAAGCGACTGGCCCACGGTCACCCAGCTGACAAGTGGCGGAGCCGGGATTCGAACCCATCATCTCTGACTCCCGAGCCCGGGCTCTTTCCACTGAGCCAAGTGACTGGCCCACAGTCACCCAGCTGGCAAGTGGCGGGGTCGGGATTAGAACCCACGACCTCGGACTCCCCAGCCGGGGTGGGGGGTGGGGCCTTCTCTGGGAGGCGGGGCCAGGCCTGGCATCTGGAGCCCGATGGGCCGCCCCCCACTCCCAATTTCCCATCCCCCTCCCTCAACCCCCCCAGCCGACATCCTGCAGGGAATGTTCCTCGGCATTCCCGGCATTCCAGGCCCGGAGCCGCCCATCCGCCCCGCAGTCAAGGGGAAGGAAGGGAGGAATCGTCCACGTGGAATGGATCCTGCCCTCCCCGCTGCCCACCCCCGGGGCAGAAGGCAGCGACCCCCTCCCCCCCACCAGCCTGGGGGGCAGCAGCGTGGCTCAGCGGGAGTCAGAAGGCCTTGGGTTCCAATCCCGCCTCCGCCCCTCGTCCGCCGCGTGACCTTGGACCGGTCACCTCACTTCTCCGGGCCTCGGTTTCCCCCGCCCGTCAAACGAACGGGGATGGAGACGACCCAGCCCCACGGGGGACGGGGGCTCTGTCCGACCCCGTTTGCCTGGATCCGCCCCGGCGCTTAGTCCAGTGACTAGCACATAATGAGCACCTAACAGATACCGCAATTATTATTATTATTATTATTATTAATATCTCTTGGCCATAATTATTGCTATTATAATCTATCATCCTCTTATCTGGCAGACCGAGCAGCAGGGGTTGACGGTCAACTCGTTGTGGGTGGAGAATGTGTCTGTGTATTGTTGTCTTGTCCTCTCCCCGGTGCTTAGAACAGCGCTCTGCACCAGTAAGCGCTCAGTAAGTACGATCAAATGAATGATTGAAGCTCCTTGGGACCCCAAGCTTGGGAGTGGGAGATCCTGGCTTCTCATCCTGGCTCTGCCACCTGTCTGCTGTGTGACCTTGGACAAGTCACTTCCCTTCTCCGGGCCTCAGTTCCCTCGTCTGGAAAATGGGCATTCAACCCCGGTTCTCCCTCCTACTTGGACTGTGAGGCAACGGGGAACTTGATGATCTCGGGTCTAACCCAGTGCTTAGTACAGTGCTTTTAGTATTCATTCATTCATTCATTCATTCAGTAGTATTTATTGAGCGCTTAGTACAGACAAGCAGCTTGGCCCAGTGGGTAGAGCCCGGGCCTGGGAGTCAGAAGGACCTGGATTCTAATCCCGGCTCCTCCACTCGTCTGCTGTGTGACCTCGGGCAAGTCGCTTCGTTTCTCTGCGCCTCAGTTCCCTCACCTGTCGAACCGGGATTGAGACGGTGAGTCCCACGTGGGACAGGGACTGTGTCCAACCTGATGACCTTGTCTCCACCCCAGTGCTTAGTACAGTGCCCTGCCCTTCCCCTCCCCCCAGGCAGGGGCCAGCTGTGGCCCAGAGAGGGGCAGGCAGTAGCTCGGGGCCACACGGCCTGACCCCCGCCCCCGGGTCCCCGACTCCAGCCTGGTTCCAAAGTCCCGGGCTCTCGGCGGGTGTCGGGCCGGGGCACCTGGGCATTCACTCATGCATGCGATCGAATTTATTGAGCGTTAACCGTGTGCAGAGCATTGGGCTAAACGGTCGGGAGAGGACAATCAACAGACACCTTCCCTGCCCACAGCGAGCTTCCAGTCTAGAGGGGGAGGCAGACGTGAATAGAAATCAGTAAAGGCCGGAGGTGGACATATATGCTGGGGGGCGGGGGGGGGGGTGACGATCCAGAGGGATAAGGGGTCAGGAATCGCTCCCTGACGGGCATCCGGTGCCCCCTCTGCTCCTTTGCAGAAGCCGAGGTGAAGAAAGCTTGCTCCTGGCTTCGGGCGGCGGGATTCCCCCAGTATGTCCAGCTTTACGAAGGTGAGGAGGGGAAGGGGCTTCTGCCATTTGGGCTGGGGGCGGGAGGGCTGTTCCACACCGCGGGGGTCCCCGCCTGTGACCCCCATGACCTCCGACCCCCGCAGACTCCCTGTTCCCGCTGGACATCGCCTCTGTGAAGAGGGAACACCCGTTCCTGGATCAGGACTCCCTCCGCGCGCTCTGCAGGTGGGTCTGGGCCCCAGAGACCTCAGGCGGAGGGCCAAAACCGAAATCGGGCGGTGGAGCTCAAAGGGCTCGGGTCCCTGCCGGGCCGGGACTCGCGTCTGGGGGTCTGGCGATGGGGGGCGGAGGGCGCTGGGGCACGATGGCCGGGTGGGGCGGCAGGGTGGGGTGACTGGGGGAATCTGGGGGGGTCTGGCGGTGGGAGGGGGACGCTGGTGTCGGGGGAGGGCACCGCAGGGGCACGCCCGGGCCGGGCTGACCCCGGGCGTCTGCTGGCAGGAGGCTCATGACCCTGAACGCTTGTGCCTCCATGAAGCTGGAGGTGAGATTTCAGCGCAAGGTGAGCACGCGGCCCCGGGCTAACGAGGCTGGGGGTGTTACGAGCCCTAGCCCGGCCCCGGGCTGGCCGGGCTGCCCGTTGTTGGGGGTGGGTGAACTCTCCCTACCTCGGTTTCCCCCCTCCCGGCGCCCGGATCGGGTGGGCGCGAGGGTGGCCGTGACCGGGAGTCCCGTCCCCCAACAGAATGAGGCCTCGCAGGAAGACCTGTGCGCCATCAGTGACCACTGGGCCTCGGAGCGGCCCGGCCGGCCCTGGCCCCGCCTCGGCCCCTCGGACCCGCCCGGCCCCTCGGCCCCGCCGAGCCCCGGCCTGCGGGCGGGCTCCAGCCGCGAGAGCGTCCTCACCGACCTGAGTACCGCCTCCCTGCCCAGCCAGGCCAGCGGCGGCCCCCCGGAGGGACCCCCGGCCCGCCCCTCCGGACACCGCCCCCTCCTCCTCGCCCCGCCGGCCCCGACGGGCGACCGGCCCGGGAAGCCCCGCCCGCTCAGCTTCCTCCGGCGGCTGGAGTCGCTGCGGCACCGGGAGAAGCCGGCCCGGGCGACCCCGGACCCCGGGGGATCGCCCGGCCGGGCCTCCCCGTCCCCCGAGCGGCGCTCCTTCCGGGCGGGGCGCGGGGGCGCCCGCCGGGTGCACGTGCCCGGCGACCACAAGCCGGGCACCTTCCCGCGCTCCCTGTCCATCGAGAGCCTGTGCCCCGAGGACGGGCGGCCCCTGGAGGACCGGCACCTTCCAGAGGCCCGGCCGCAGCCCGGCGGCGGGCGCAGGTACCCGGGCCGCCGCCGGCGGGACTCCGGGGGTTCCGTGGGCAGCTGCGCCAGCCTGTACGACAACGTGGCCAGCGGGCGTCAGGAGGAGGAGGAGGAGGGCACCGGGGACGCCCCTCTGGATGCCATCCTGCAGCACGTGCGAGGGTTGCAGCAGCGGGTGGAGCTCTGGGCCCGGGCCGTGTGCCCGGAGCTGGACGACGACGACGAGGAGGAGGAGGAGGAGGAAGAGGAGGACGGCGGAGAGAGCGGCGACGAGGGCACCGACTCCGGCGGGGAGGCGGCCTTCCCTTCCGGCCTGCGCCTGGAGGACGAGCGGTCCGGCTCGGACGTGGGCACTTCGGCCAGCGACTCCCTGACCGAGGCCGAGGACGGCGAGCGGCGGGACTCGGGCGTCGGGGCCTCGCTGACCCGGCCCTGCAGGTGCGGGGGCGGGGGCGCGGCGGGATTTACTGGGCGCTCACTGCGTGCGGAGCACTGTACTGAGCTCTCGGGAGAGGACAGTACGCGTTCCCTGCCCACAGGTAGCTTTCGTTCATTCATTCCATCGTATTCACTGAGCGTTTACTGGGTGCAGAGCACTGTACTAAGCGCTTGGGAGAGGACAGTACAGGTTCTCGGCCCACGAGGAGCTTTCATCCGTTCCTTCCGTCCAATGATTGAGCGCTCACTAGGTGCAGAGCACTGTACTGAGCACCTGAGAGAGGACAATGCAGCAATAAGCGGACACATTCCCTGCCCACGGTGAGCTGCCAGTCTAGCCCCACTTCAGTCTGCCAGACCGCAGGACGGTCGATAATCCCGATGGTGTTGCTTAAGCGCCGACTGTGTGCCAGGCACCGTTCTGAGCGCCGGGGTAGGTACAGCAGCATCAGGTCGTGCCATGCTGGGCTCCGCGGGCCCCTTGCCCACCCCGCGCCCCGATGCGGCGGTCCTGGCCCCATCCCGGCGCCGATCCCGATCCCGGCCCTCCCGCAGGAAGCTCCGCTGGCCCAGCTTCCAGAACTCGCACCGGCCCAGCCTGGGGTCGGCCTCCCTGGAGCTCAGCTGCCAGTCGTGCGGCCAGATCAACCTCCTGCAGAAATGCTCCCTGCTCCGCCTCACCGCCCTCCTGGACAAGTTCTCCGCCGCCCCCGGCCGCGGCTGGGCCTGGTGAGCCGCCCGGCCTACGGGCGATGATAATAATAATAATAATAATAATAGTGATGGTACTGTTCTAAGCTCTGGGGGAGATACGAGGTAATGAGGTCGTCCCACGTGGGGCTCACGTTCTTAATATCCATTTTACAGATGAGGGAACTGAGGCACAGAGACCAATAATAATGATGGCATTTGTTAAGCGCTTACTACGGGCCAAGCACCGTTCTAAGCGCTGGGGAACCGGCCCGGCGGGAAAGAACGAGCCGGCGGGGGAGCCGCTGCCGTCCCCCGGATGGAGGGGCGGGGGGATGCTCCGACCGTGCCCGCGGAGTAGCCGGGGAGGCCCTGATGATAGTAATAATCATGACGGTATTTGTTAAGCGCTTCCGATGTGCCGAGCACTGTTCTAAGCGCTGGGGGAGATACGAGGTAATAAGGCTGTCCCACGTGGGGCTCACGTTCTTAATCTCCATTTTACAGATGAGGGAACTGAGGCACAGAATAATAATAATGATGGCATTTGTTAAGCACTTACTATGTGTCTTCTAAGTGCTGGGGTAGATAAAAGGTATTAATAATAATGACGGTATTTGTTAAGCGCTTCCGATGTGCCGAGCACTGTTCTAAGCGCTGGGGGAGATACGAGGTAGTCCTACGTGCGGCTCACGATCTTAATCTCCATTTTACAGATGAGGGAACTGAGGCACAGAGAATAATAATAATGATGGCATTTGTTAAGCACTTACTCTGTGCCAAGCACTGTTCTAAGTGCTGGGGTAAATACAAGGAAATGAGGTTGTCCCACGTGGGGCTCCCGGTCTCAATCCCCATTTGACAGATGAGGTCACTGAGGCTCAGAGACGTTGAGGGACTTGCCCGAGGTCACAGAGCAGATGAGTGGCAGAGCCGGGATTAGAACCCAGGTCCTTTTACTCCCAAGCCCGGGCTCTTTCCACTAAGCCACCCGGCGTCTCTGTGCCGGGGCACCCCGGGGGACGTGACCTCTGGCCCCCGGGCCTAGAGGGACGGCAGGGGGGTGACCGGGCTCGGACGCCGCCGTCCCGACCTTGCGCGTGTGGGTGTGTGACCCCCCACCCCGGCTTCCCCCGGCCCCTAGGTCCGTCCCCAAGTTCATGAAGAGGAGCAAGACCCCGGATTACCGGGGCCGCAGCGTCTTCGGGGTCCCCCCCATCGTCCACGTGCAGCGGACGGGCCAGCCGCTGCCCCAGAGCATCCAGCAGGCCATGCGCTATCTGAGGGGGCAGTGCCGGGATCAGGTACCCCCGGGGGGCACGTGGGAGGACGGGCCGAGGGGCGGCGGGGGTGCGAGGGAGGGATAATATTAATAACGATGGTCGTCGTTAAGCGCTTACAACTGTCCCACCGTCTTAGTCCCCATTTTACTGACGAGGGAACCGAGGCGCGGGGAAGTTAAGCGTCTTGCCCAAGGCCACGCAGCGGACACGCGGCGGAGCCGGGATTAGAACCCGGCTCCCAGGCCCGCTACGCCGCGCCGCTTCCCGAGAGATGCCAGCCGGGGATGGGACCCGAAGTCCCGGGAGGGACGGGGGCGGTCCCAGGGTGGGGAGGCGGCCCCGGGCCCCGACGGTGTTCCCGGAGGGGGAGGAGAAGGGTCTGGGGTGGGACCAGTGTCGGAAAGGGGCGCCCGCAGGCCGTGCCCAGGTCTGGGCATCTGGGGAGAGGTGTTTTTGTGGGGCAGGGGCGCTTATCACCCCTCTAGACTCGTTGTGGGCAGGGAATATGTCTTTTTATTGCTCTATCGCACTCTAGTAGAGTGCTCTGTGCACAGTAAGTGCTCAATAAACACGATTGAATGAATGAATGAGTGAATGAATGAGTGTCTTCCCGCCGCCCCCGACTGTCAGCTCATTGTGGGCAGGGAATGTGTCTGTTGTTCTATCGGTCTCTTCCAAGTGCTTGGTACAGTGTTCTGCACCCACTGAGTGCTCATTAAATGCGATTGAATGAATGAATGAGTGTCTCCCCTCCCTGGCCCCCACCCCCACCCCAGGCTGTAAGCGCTTTGTGGGCAGGAAATGTGTCTGTTGATTGTTCTACTCGTCTCTCCCAAGCGTTTAGTATGGTGTTTTGCACACCGTAAGTGCTCGATCCATAAGAATGAATGAATGAATGAATGAATGAATGAATGTCTCCCCATCTCTAGACTGTGAGCTCGTTGTGGGCAGGGAATGTGTCTCTTCATCGTTGCATTGTCCTCTCCCCAGTGCTTAGTACAGTGCTCTGCACTCAGGAAGCGCTAATCGATCGGATTGCATGCGTGCGTGCATGAATGAATGAATGAGTGTCTCCCCTCCTCGTGTGCCCACCCCCACCCCCAGACTGTCAGCTCGTTGTGGGCAGGGAGTGGGTCTGTTTACCGTGGCATCGTCCTCTCCCCAGCGCTTAGTCCAGTGTTCCGCACCCAGCCCGTCGGCGTGCAGGCACGAATGAATGAGTGGACGAACGGAGAGGCAGCGTGGCTCGGTGGCAGGAGCCCGGGCCGGGGGAGTCAGAGATCATGGGTTCAAATCCCGGCTCCGCCGCTTGTCAGCTGTGTGACTTGGGGCCGGTCACTTCAACTCCTCTGGGCCTCGGCGACCTCGACTGTAAAATGGGCGTGAAGACCGGGAGCCCCACGTGGGCCAACCCGATCCCCTTGCATCCTCCCCGGCGCGCGTAGTAAGCGCTTTACAAAGGCCGTGGTCATTATTACGATCGTTAACGCGAGCGGGGGGTGGCGGGCCTGATTGGGGGTCGGGGGTCGGGGGCCAGGTGGGCGTGTTCCGCAGGTCGGGGGTGAAGTCCCGCATCGAGGCCCTGCGGCAGCTGAACGAGGCGTCCCCGGACCACGTGAGCTACGCGGGCCAGTCGCCCTACGACGTGGCCGACCTGCTGAAGCAGTATTTCCGGGACCTGCCCGAGCCCCTCTTCACCAGCAAGCTGGGCGACAGCTTCCTGCGCATCTACCAGGGTCTGGCCGGGCCTGGGGGGGCGGGGGCGGTCCCGGGGGGGCCGGGGCCTGCCCGCTTGGGAACTCCAGTATCCCACCCAGTCTTTCCTCGGCGAGGTCCCTGCACCCCAACCCCGCCGACCACTCCCCGCCCGCCTCTCGGCCCCACTGACCGCTCACTCATCGCCCCTCCACCCCATTGACCCCTCGCCGCCCGCCCCTCGGCCCTGCCCGCCACCCACTCCCCACCACTCGGCCCCGCTGACCGCCCACCCCTCTGCCCCATTCATCGCTCGCCGCTCGCCCCTCAGCCCCGCTGACCGCTCACTCCCCTCCCTCGGCCCCGCCGACCGCTCACTGCCCACCCCTCGGCCCCTCTGACCGCTCGCTACCACTCCTGGGTCCCCCTGACTGCTCACTCTCTGCCCCCTCACCGCCCACCTCTCAGCCCCGCTGATCACTCGCTGCCCACCCCTCAGCCCCGCTCGCTCCCTGTCCTTTGGCCCTGCCGACCACTCCCTGCCCACTCCTCGGCCTCACCGACCACTCGCTGCCCACCTCTCAGCCCCTCCGACCACTCATTGCTAGCCTCTCGGCCTCCCCGACCACTCACCACCCTCCCCTTGGCTCTGCTGACCACTCTTTACCCCCTCGCTGCCCATCCCTCAGCCCCCCCGACCGCTCACTGCCCACCCGTCCTCCCCACTGACCGCTGACCACTCACCTGCCCCTCTGACTGTTCGCTGCCTGCTTCTGTACCCCTCTGACCCCCTTCTACCCATCGCTCTGTTCCGCCCGCCCCTCCGCCCCGCCGACCCCCGGCTGCCCGCCCCGCAGACGTCCCCAGGGAGCACCGGCTGGCGGCGGTGCAGGCGGCGGTCACCCTGCTGCCGGACGAGAACCGGGAAGTCCTGCAGACGCTGCTCTACTTCCTGAGCGACATTGCCCGGGCCCAGGGCAACCAGATGACCGCCGGGAACCTGGCCGTCTGCCTCGCCCCCTCCGTCTTCCACCTCAACGTCTCCAAGAAGGAGAGCACCTCGCCCAGGTCGGTGAGCGGGCTGGGCCACGGGGGGCCGTGCCCGGCCGGGGGGGGGGGGGCCCGGCGGGGGGGGGGCCCGGCCCGAGAAACCTGGAGAGGGGACGTCCTGACAATCCCAGGGAACGTGTCTATTATTGTATCGTCTTCTCCCAGGCGCTCAGTACAGTCCTCCGCACACAGTGAGCGCTCGATAAATACGATTGGATGGCTCGAGTGAATCCCTGGGTCCTTGGGAAAGCCGGGGGGGCCGGTGGAACCTTCACCATTCATTCGATCTTATTTATTGAGCACTTATCACATGCGGAACACTGTACTGAGCGCTTGGGAGAGGACGACACGATAAACGGACACATTGCCTGCCCACAAACGAGCTGACAGTCTAGAGGGGGAGGCAGACGTGAATAGAAATAAGCGATGTACGTGGTGTAGGAGATAGAGCACGGACCCGGGAGTCGGAAGGTCGTGGGTTCGAATCCCGGCTCTGCCACTTGTCAGCTGTGGGACCGTGGGCAAGTCGCTTCACTTCTCTGTGCCTCAGTTACCTCAATTGTAAAATGGGGGGGTGAAGATTGTGAGCCTCACGTGGGACAACCTGATTACCTGTATCTCCCCCAGCGCTTAGAACAGTGCTCTGCACATAGTAAGCACTTAACAGATACCAACGTTATTACTATTATTAATCCCGCCTCCACCACCTGTCTGCTCTGTGACCTTGGGCCAGTCACTTACTTCCCTGGGCCTCAGTTCCCTCATCTGGAAAATGGGGCTTGAGACGGTGAGCCCCACTTGGGACAGGGACTGGGTCTCACCCGATTTGCTTGTATCCACCCCAGCGCTTAGTACAGCGCCTGGCACACAGTAAGCGCACTTAACCAATGCCATAATTATTATCATAACTGGTGTCGGGCTGGGAGGGGGGATGAATCAAGTCAGGGAGACGCAGAAGGGAGTGGGAGAAGGGAAAAGGGGGGTTTAGAGTCCCCAGCCGCTGCCCACCCACCCCCCGCCCCTCTACCCTACCCCCAGGGCCATCCCCAAACGCGGGACCACGGGCAAGCCGGCCCAGAGGGACCTGAACGACAACATGGCGGCCACCCAGGGCCTCTCCCACATGATCAGCGACTGCAAGAAGCTCTTCCAGGTGGGTCCCGCTGGACGCCGGACCCCGGGGTCCGGGACCCCCACCGTCCCCTGAGCCGGACCCGAGCCCCGTCCGTCTCAGGCAGGGCGGGGTGGGGGTGGGTGGGAGGTCCTGGGTCTTGAGGGTCCCCTGGCCCCCACCCCCAGCCACCCTTGACCCACCTGGGAAGCAGCGTGGCTTCGTGTACAGAGCCCGGGCTTGGGAGTCAGAAGTCGTGGGTTCTAATCCCGGCTCCGCCATCTGTCTGCTGGGTGACCTCGAGCAAGCCGCTTCCCTTCTCTGGGCCTCAGTTCCCTCAACTGTCAAATGGGAATGAAGACTTGTAAGCCCCACGTGGGACCACCCGATGACCTCGAATCCACCCCAGCGCTTAGAACGGTGCTTGGCACATAGCGCTCAACAGATACCATCATTATTATTATTATTGATCCTCGCCCCTCGCCCGTCCGACAGGTCCCCCAGGACATGATGCTGCAGCTGTGCCACTCCTACGCCGCCGGCCCGGGGCCGGCGCCGAGGGGAGAGTCCGGCGGCGCCCCCGTGGCCGGCCTCCCCGGCCTCCTCCTGGCCGGGGACGGGGTGACCCGGGAGGACCTCCTGGAGGCCAGCGTCCAGGGCCTGCTCTGTGAGGCCGCCGAGCGCTTCAAGGGCTGGATCAATGTCCCTGGACCCCGTAACACCCAGCTGGCCTCCAAGAAGGTGGTGGGATGCCATGGGGACCTCGGGGGCTGGGCTCCGGGGGGCTCCGGGGGGCGGCCGGGAGGGCAGGGTCGGCAGGACCCCGGCGGGAGGCGGGGGGGGGTGACGGGGCTGTCCCTGGCCGGCTCCGTGGAGGGTCCGTGGGCTCTGGGCCCGAAGGGCACAAGGGAAGCGGGGCCGGGAGAAGCCGGGCGGTAGGACCCGAGTGAAAGGGGGCAGCGGGGCCTTAGTGAAGCTGGCCGGTGGAAACAGAGGAAGCCGGGCGGCGGGACCTGAGTGAAACCGGGCCGCGGGCCGTGGGGTGGGCAGCCCCCGGCCCACCCGCGGTGGTGACTGTCGTGACCGTCTTCCCCCCGCCCCCGGCCAGGTGCGGGACGGGGCGGCCCCGCGCCGCGTGTGGAAGGCGTCGTCGTCCGTGCGTGCGGGTCCGGGCGCGGTGCTGCAGCGCGTGCTGCGCGAGCGGCAGCTGTGGGACGAGGATCTGCTGCGGGAGCGGGTCCTGGGCGTCCTGGGCCCCGACACCGACCTCTACCACTACGTCACCGGCAGCATGGCCCCCCACCCCCACCGAGACTTCCTCGTCCTGCGGTGAGCCGGGCCCGGGGCCGACGCCGCGCGGCCGGCGGGAGGGTCGCCGGGGCTCACTCCCCGGGTGTCCGGCTGGCCCCCGCTCACCGCCAGCCACCCGCCGCCTCCCCCCTCTTGCCCCTCTGCCACCTGCTGCCATCCTGCTGTCTCCTCCTGTCTGCCCCTCTTCCCGCCCACTGCCTTCTCCTGTCTGCCCCTCTGTCCTCCTGCTTCTCCTCCTCTCTGCCCCTCTTCCTACCCACTGCCTCCTCCTCTCTGCTCCTGTGCCCACTCACTGTCTCCTCCTGTCTGGCCCTCTGTCCTCCTGCTGTCTCCTCCTGTCTGGCCCCTACCTCCTCCTGTCTGCCCCTCTTCCCACCCATTGCCTCTTCCTTTCTGCCCCTCTGCCCTCCTGCTGTCTCCTCCTGTCTGCCCCCTACCTCCTCCTGTCTGCCCCTCTTCCCGCCCACTGTCTTCTCCTATCTGCCCCTCTTCCCGCCCACTACCTTCTCCTATCTGCCCCTCTTCCTGCCCACTGCCTCCTCCTGTCTGCCCCTCTGCCCTTCCGTTGTCTCCTCCTGTCTTCCCCCTACCTCCTCCTGTCTGCCCCTCTTCCCGCCCACTGCCTTCTCCTATCTGCCCCTCTTCCTGACCACTGCCTCCTCCTCTCTGCCCCTCTGCCCTCCCGCAACCTCCTCCTGTCTGCCCCTCTTCCCGCCCACTGCCTCCTCCTCTCTTCCCTTCTGCCCTCCTGCTACCTCCTCCTGCCTGCCCCTCTGCCCTCCCGCTACGTCCTCCCGTCTGCCCTTCTGCCCTCCCGCTGCGTCCTCCTGTCTGCCCCTCTGCCCTCCCGTCGTCTCCTCCCATCTGCCTCTCTTCCCGTCCCCTACCTCCTCCCGTCTACCCCTCTGCCCACCTGCTGCCTCCTCCTGCTGCCCCCTTCCTGTCCACTGCCTCCTCCTGTCTACCCCTCTGCCTGCCCGCTGCCGCCTCCTGTTTGCCCCACTTCCCATCTGCTGCCTCTTCCCGTCCACCCCTCTGCCCCTCTCCTGCCCACTGCCTCCTCCTGTCATGCCCTGATGGCTAGAGCCCGGGCCCGGGAGTCAGAAGGACCTGGGTTCTAAATCCAGCCCCGCCACTTGTCTGCTGGGTGACCTTGAGCCAATCACTTCTCTGGGCCTCAGTTTCCTCGTCTGTAAAGACTGCGAGCCCCATGTGGGACAGGGACTGTGTCCAACCAGATTTGCTTGTATCCACCCTGGTGCCTGGCACAATGTAAGCACTTAACGAGTACCATCGTTAGAATCCCTCTGCCCGCCCGCTGCCTCCTCCCGTCTGCCCCGCCTCCCTCCCGCTGCCTCCCGCCTGCTCGCCGGACGGCCCCCGTGGGAGCGCCGCCCGGCTCACGCCCGCCCCGGCCCTCCGCAGGCGCTGGCGTTCGGACCTACCCCGGGGAGGCTGCCTGCTGGTGTCGACGTCCCTGGAGCCCGGACCCCCGGGGCCCCCGCTGCCCGCCCTGGAGGGGGGCGTGCGGGCTCTGCTCTTCACCTCCCAGTACCTCATGGAGCCCTGCGGGCCTGCCCTCACCAGGCTCACCCACATCTGCCGAGCAGATTTGAGGTCAGTGCTCCCCCTCCTCCATCTCTCTCCCCTTCCCAATCCCCACCTGCCCACTTCCCCTCTCCCTCTCCCCTTCCCTTTCTTTCCCCTCCTCCTTCCGGTTCTGGGAATCGGCCAGAATCTGGGAATCAGCGGCCCGGGGCCTGGGAAGTCAGAGGATCTGGGTTCTCACCTGCCACCTGTCTGCTGTAAACCCGTCAAAGGGCAGGGACTGTCTCTATCTGTTACCGATTTGTCCATTCCAAGCGCTTAGTACAGTGCTCTGCACATAGTAAGCGCTCAATAAATACTATTGAATGAAATAAATACTATTGAATGAATGCTGTGTGACCGTGGGGAAGTCACTTCACTTCTCCGGGCCTCGGTTCCCTCACGGGGATTCAATCCCTGTTTTTCCTCCTACTTAGGCCGTGAGCCCCATGGGGGACCTGATGATGCAAGGTTGGTATTTGTTAAGCGCTTACTATGTGCAGAGCACTGTTCTGAGCGCTGGGGGAGATACGGGGTCATCCGGTGGTCCCATGTGAGGCTCACAGTCTTCATCCCCATTTTACAGATGAGGGAACTGAGGCACAGAGAAGTGAAGTGACTTGCCTACAGTCACACAGCTGACAAGCGGCAGAGCCGGGATTCGAACCCATGACCTCTGACTCCCAAGCCCGGGGTCCACCCCAGCGTTTAGTACAGTGTTTTTAGTACAGAGAAGCAGCTTGGCCTAGTGGATAGAGCTCGGGCCTGGGAGTCAGAAGGACCTGGGTTCTAATGCCGACTCCACCACTAAATCTGCTCTGTGGCCTTGGGCAGGTCACTTCACTTCTCTGGGCCTCAGTCACCTCAACTGTAAAATGGGGATGAAGACTGTGAGCCCCATGTGGGATTGGGACTGTGTCCAACCCGATTTGCTCATCTCCACCCCAGTGCTTAGACCAATGCTTGGCATACAGTAAGTGCTTAACAAACACCACAATTATTATTATTATTTTTACAGTGCTTTGAGCATAGTAAGCACTTAAATATCACAGTTAATATTTATTTTGACGATTCTCCCGCTCTCCTTCTCTCTCCCCTCCACTCCTCGTGTCTCTCCCCTTAATTATAATATTAATTATGGCATTTATTAAGTGCTTACTATGTGCCAGGTACCGTACTAAGCGCTGGGGTGGATACAAGCAAATGGGGTTGGACACAGTCCCTGTCCCACATGGGGCTCACAGTCTCCATCCCCATTTTACAGATGAGGCCCAGAGAAGTGAAGTGACTTGTTCAAGATCACTCAGCCAACACCTGGCAGAGCCGGGATTAGAACTCATGTCCTTCTGACTCCCAGGCCCGTGCTCTATCCACCGAGCCTTCCTGCTTCCATTTTCTTTTCCTCCCTCCCCGTCTCTGCCGTGACCCCTCTCTCCTCTCTCCCTCCCCGGCCCTCTGGCCGCTCTGATGCCCCTGTCGTCCGTCCCCCCTCTGCCCCCCGGGCAGCCCCGGCCCTCAGCTCAGGCCTCGGTGTTTCTGCCTCCCCAGGGGTCGCTCTCCAGACTGGTACAACAAGGCCTTTGGGCATCTCTGCGCCACCGAGTTGGCGAGGATCCGTGACTCGTTCCCAGCCGCCCAGCCCGGCCGCCCCAACGCCAAACCCTGAGCCGGGGCGGAGGACCCGAGTCGGCGGGCGGGGACCACCCCTGGCCCGTGCCAGAGAGACGGCGGGCACGGCTCCCCCGACCCGCCGGGCAGCAGACGTACCGGTGGCGTGGGGTCCGGGCCCCCTCGTTCGCCCTCGGGCCGCCGCCGGACCCCAACCCCGTCAGACCCGACCCGGCAACGTCCAGCCGCGGCTGGCTCTCTCCCTGTGCCCGGCGTGCCAGCCGGGCCCCTTCCCCACCCTGCTACCGGGGCGTGGGACGGTTGCATTTCCCCCGGAGACCCCTGCGGCCCTGGGAAAGGGGCAGGGGCGGGGAGATGTAGGCCAGCCAGAGCCCGGGGCTGGGCCCCATCCTGCCCCTCTCACCGTGGGCACGAGGGTGGGTACAGAGTGGTCCGTGGGGATCCCCTGGGGGGCTCTAGCTCTGAGAGGAGGACTGCAGCTCTCAGGAGTTGAGGGGGGTGTCTTTCCCTGCGTCTCAGCCCCCGGGGGGCCATCCGTGGCCCTCTCCTCGCCCCTCCCAGACACAGACTCAACTTCCAGTTTGAGTCCACGCTCCGCCCGTCCCCCCCCCAGCTAAGGAGGAAGACCAGGGCGAGGGGAGGGGGCCGTCCCGCCGGCCCTTCGGACCCACCCCCCGGCCCTGACGCAGCCTTAGCCGCTGTCCGGTAGCCCCGCTCAGACGCGGCCACGGGCCAAGCAGTGACCCGGGACGAGCCCCCTCTCCCATCTCTCCGCCGCCCATCCCGACCCGGCTGGGCCCACGGCTGGTCGCCGGGCTGGACCGGGCTCGGGGGACGGTAGCCCCACTCTCTCCCCGGCCAAACCGGCTCGTTCTGTAACTATAAATACTGTACAGAGGAAGGTTAATATATTGGTCGGAGCCGGCCGCGGAGCTGCGGGGCCTGGGCCGGCCAGGACTGACCACGGGGCGGCCCCGGCGGCCCTGGCCCTTGGATACAATAAAGTACTAATGGACAGTGAGTGTGACACCGTGTGCCAACCTGCACCCCCCCGAAGTGGGGGGCTAAGGGGACGTCTCCCCGTCGGGAGGGCGGGGGGCTGTGTGACCAGAGGCCTCAGGACCGAGCTTACCCAGGGGAAATGGGGTGGGGGTCGGGTTGTGGGGCCGGGGGCGGCGAGCGAGGAGGCTTGACGTCCCGGTCCACCCTTTTCGTGCCCCCAGGTTGAGTCGGGGTGCCACGGGTAATGATTGTAATAATAATTGTGCTTTCTGTTAAAGCTGCTGTGTGACCTTGGGTGAGTCACTTCATTTCTCGATGCCTCAGTTACCTCATCTGCAAAATGGGGATGGAGGCGGTGAGCCCCACAAGGGACAGGGACTGGTTCCGACCCGATTTGCTTGTCTCCACCCCAGGGCTTAGTACAGTGCCTGGCACGTAGTAAACACTTAACAGACACCATCATCATGATTATTATTATAAAGTGCTTAATATGTGCCAAGCACTGTTCCGAGCGCTGGAGTAGATACAAGGTAGTCAGGTTGGACACGACCCCTGTCCCACGTGGGGCTCACTGTCTCGATTCCCATTTTACAAAGGAGGGAACTGAGGCACAGAGAAGCCAAGTGACTTGCCTAGGTCACACAGCGGACAGGTGGCAGACCTAGGATTAGAAGCAGCGTGGCTCAGTGGAAAGAGCCCGGGCTTGGGAGTCAGACTTCATGGGTTCGAATCCCGGCTCTGCCACTTGTCAGCTGTGTGACCGTGGGCAAGTCACTTCACTTCTCTGGGCCTCAGTTCCCTCATCTGTAAAATGGGGGTGAAGACTGTGAGCCTCACGTGGGACAACCCGATTACCCGGTATCTACTCCAGCGCTTAGAACAGTGCTCTGCACATAGTAAGCGCTTAACAAATACCAACATTATTATTATTATTAACCCACGTCCTCTGACTCCCAGCCCCGTGCTCTTTCCACTAGGCCGCACTGCTTCAACAGACGCCTGCAGATGGTCCGTAGGGGGTGGGGAGAGGGGCGATGTCCAGCTAACCCCACCCCCAGGACCACGAGGGCTCTATTAGGCCACGGCTTGGGGTGGGAGGGAGTTCTCGAGGAGGGAGTCCCGTGCCCTGCTGGCCACGGTCCCAGAGGAGAGGAGGATCCGGACTGCTTCACCTCCACAAGTTTCCAAACTAAAACTTGGGGGAAACTCGCTGCCGTCATCCCGGGATCCTTGGGAGCCCCCCCCCCAAGAAGTGTGGGAAAGGTTTGGGGGTGTCCTGAGGACCTCCACCTCCTGGGGCTCAGCAGCAAGTGAAAGAAGAAAGCCAAGAGCCTCTGCTGTCTCTCTGGAGCCATTCATTCATTCAATCATATTTACGGAGCGCTTACTGTGTGCAGAGCACTGGACTAAGCGCTTGAAAGGGGACGCTACAACAAGAGACAGACACACTCCCTGCCCACAAGGAGTTTACAGTTAGAGGGGGCGCTCCCAGTCTTAGCCCCCATTTTACAGATGAGGTAACTGAGGCCCGGAGAAGTTAAGTGACTCACTCAAGGTCACACAGCAGATACTGTGCTCACTAAACAGCGTGGCTCGGTGGAAAGAGCCCGGGCTTGGGAGTCAGAGGTCGTGGGTCCTAATCCCGGCTCTGCCACTTGTCAGCTGCGTGACTTTGGCTCGAAACTGCTCTGTGACTCAGTGACCTCATCTGGAAAATGGGGATGAAGACCGTGAGGCTCCAAGGGGGACAACCTGATAAACTTGTATCTCCCCCAGCGCTTAGAACAGTCCTTGGCACATAGTAAGCGCTTAACAGATGCCATCATTATTATTATAGGCAGTGGAGCTGGGAATAGAACCCACATCCTCTGACTTCCAGTCCCGTGTTCTTCCCACTAGGCCACGCTGCTTCTCTAACACGGTCTCCCCAAGAGTGAGCAAGCGTGTACACAGTCGGACCACTCTGCACACATACAAACACACGCACACGCTCACCGATAAAAAGGAGATGAAAACGTTTGAGGAGAAGAAGCTCTGCCAGAAGTTGATCCGAGCCACAGAGAGAAATATGGATTGGCGGCTGGAGGTAAGGAGGCCGATAAGGAGGCTGAGACGGTAGTCGAGTTGGGATATGACAAGCATCTGGAGATGTGGGGGGGAGGGTGTCCCTCTAGGTGGTAAGCTTGACTGGGAAATCCGGGAAACGGGGAGGGAAAACCAAATTAATTTATCGACAGATTAAATGTGAGTGTCGAAAGGGAGCGGGGAGTCAAGGATAATGCCAAGGGAGATGGGGAGGATGGTGGTGGTGTCTATTGTGATGGGAAACTGAGAGGAGGAGGAAGAAGGGACTGGGAGGGAAGATGAGGAGTTCGGTTTGTGGCAGGTTGAGCCGGAATTGCCAGTGGGATGTCTCCGTGGAAATGTTGTTTTTTTCCACATGCTGTCACTAAAAGCAGCATGGCCTCGTGGAAAGAGCCCGGGCCTGGGAGTCAGGAGGACCTGGGTTCTCATCCCGGCTCTGTGCCTCGTCTGCTGTACGACCTTGGGCCTCAGTTACCTCACCTGTAAAATGGGGATTAATCAGTCAATCGTATTTATTGAGTGCTTACTGTGTGCAGAGCACTTGGGAGAATACAGCGCAATAGAGTCGGCATCCACAAAGAGCTCACAGTCTAGAAGGAGAGACAGACATTATATAAATGAATTACGGATCTGGGGGCAAGTCAGGACGACGCAGAAGGGAGTAGGAAAAGAGGAAATGAGGGCTTAGTCGGGGAAGGATTCTGGAAGGTAATGGGCCTTCAATAAAGCTCGGAAGGTGGGGAGAGTCGTAGTCTGTCAGATACGAAGAGGGAAGGTGTCCCAGGCCAGAGGCGGGACACGGGCGAGAGGTCGGCGGTGAGATGGATTAGATGGAGGCACAGTGAGAAGGTTGGCATTAGAAGACCAAAATGTGCGGGCTGGGTTGTAGAAGGAGAGTAGCGAGATGAGGCAGGAGGAGGTAAGGTGATGGAGGGCTTTAAAGTCGACGGTGAGGAGTTTCTGTTTGATGGAGAGGTGGGTGGGCAATCCCTGGAGGGTTTTGGGGAGTGGGGTGACATGTCCTGAGCGTTTTTGTAAAAATATGATCTGGGCAACAGAGTGAAGTCTGGACTGGAGCAGGGAAAGACGGGAGGCAGAGACGTCAGCGAGGAGGCTGGTGCAGTAGCCAAGGCAGGATAGAAGTGCTTGGATCATTGGGGTGGGAGTTGGGATGGAGAGGATTGGGAAGATTTTAGCAATGACGCTAATTTAACAAGGCAGAACCGAAAGGATTTCATGACCGTTTGGATTTGTGGTTTGAATGAGAGAAATGAGTCGAGGCTAATGCCAAGATTATGGGTTTGTGAGACAAGGGAGGATCGTTGTGTTGTCTGCAGTGAGAGGAAAGTCAGGGGGAGGACAGGTTTTGGGTGGGAAGATGCGGAATTCTGTTTTGGATGTGTTTAGTTGGAGGCGTTTGCAGGACATCCTAGTAGATATGTCCTGAAGGCAAGAGGAGATGTGAGACTGCAGAGAAGGAAAGACATCAAGGATGGAGATGAGGGAATCATCCTCATAGAGATGGGAGTTGAAGCCATGGGAAGGAATGAGTCCGCCAAGGAAGTGGGTGAAGGTGGAGACTAGACGGGGACCCAGAACTGAGCCTTGAGGGACCCCCACGGTTAGGGGGTGGGAGGCAGAGGAGGAGCCGGGGAAAGAGACCGAGGATGAGCGGCCAGGGAGATGGGAGGAGAACCAGGAGAGAACAGCGTCAGCGAAGCCGCGGTTGGATAATGTTTCCGGGAGAAGGGGGCGGTCCACGGTGTCAAAGGCAGTTGAGAGTTTGAGGAGGATTAGGATGGAGCAGAGGCCGGAGGAATTTGGCAAGAAGGAGGTCATTGTTTACCTTGGATCCATCAGCTTCCTGGAATGACTGGGTTGGAAGCTCCTCTTCTTCTTCCTCCTCCCCCCCTTCTTCCTCCTCCTCCGTCTCCCCCCATCCCCCCCCCCCAACTTCTCCTTCCCCTCCTCCGCTCCCTTTCCGCCCAGTTTCCACTGCCCGGCCCTGAGTTGGCTGCAGTGAGGATCGCCCAGACCGGGCTGCCCGGAGGCAGGGCCCCGGTGACCTCTTGGGGAATGGGCCTGCTGACCTCTCGGAGGGCCAACGATGTCCGTAGGGAGCAGGAAGGGGCCTCGGGCAAGGATGGCATCATCCTCGGCTAGTACCGCCCTGAGCCCTTCCTGCTGCGAACCCTCCCACCCTCCGACCGGCCCTCCAAGAACCCCCTCAAATGCCAACCGGGGGATTTGCATAGTCATTTGCAACGACCCTTAGAGCCTCATGGCCTAGCGAATAATAATAGTGATGATGGTATTTGTTAAGCGCTTACTATGTGCCGAGCACTGTTCTAAGCGCTGGGGTAGCGCTGGACTGGTTGCTTTCTCCAGCCCGGTGTGGGTCCTTTCTGCCAGGCCATTCTAGGGGTGACGGTGCCAGTCTATCTGTGCCCCCACTACCCTGTTCCCCCACTTCCCTGAGGCCTTCCTGCCATGCTGTTATGGGGGTGAAGGTGCCAGTCTGCCTATGCCCCCCCGCCCTGGCACACAGAAGCCAAGTGGAAGGAAGAGTCCTGAGGAGAGAGGGGAGGGGGCTGGGACACTGCGGGGAGAGAGGTAGGGGATTTGGGCACCGGGAGAGTTAGCTGGAAACGTCGCTAGGAATTAAAAGATGATGGATGCAAATAATAAGCACGGCGGCATGCAAATCTGCAGCTGTTAGTTTCACAGTGCCAGCTCAGGCTCTCTTAGACCCAGGCCGGCTGCCCTGCCCACTTGGAGAGGTGGCGAGGAAAGTGCCAGGCACTATTCTAAGCGCTGGGGTAGACGGAGGAGCAGCATGAGGTAGAGGACGGGACCCGGGCCCGGGAGTCGGAAGGTTGGAGGTCCTCATCCCGGCTCTGCAACGTGTCTGCTGTGTGACCTGGAGCAAGTCACTTCACTTCCCTGGGCCTCAGAGACCTCATTTGTAAAATGGGGACTGAAACTGTGAGCCCTATTGTGGGACAGGGACTGTGACCGACCTGATTTGCTTATATCCATCCCAGCATTTAGCAGGGAAACCACAATTCTCACTATTATACAGGATTGGACACAGTCCCTATCCGACATAGAGATCTCTGTCTTAATCCCCATTTTGCAGGCGAGGTAACTGAGGCCCAGAGAAGCGAAGTGACTAGTCCAAGGTCATCCAACGGACAAGTGGTGGATCCGGGATTAGAATCCAGGTCCTCTGACTCCCAGGCCTGTGCTACATTTGGATCCAGATTTGACCCTTCGGGGCTCCTGTTTGGGGAAGAGGCCAGGCTGTCGGGTATAAAGTAGCCTAGTGGGTAGAGCCCAGGCCGGGGGGGGGGGTCAGAGGACCTGAGTTCTAATCCCGGCTCTGTCAATTGCTTGCTGTGTGACCTGGGGCAACTCGCTTCTCGGGGCCTCACTTTCCTCATCTGTAAAATGGGGGTTCAATCCTACTCCCTCCTACTTAGACTGTGAGCCCTACGTGGGACGTGGATTGTGTCCAACCTCATTCACTCGGACCTACCCCAGCACTTTCGTACAGCGCTTGGCACACAGTAAGCGCTCAAGTACCATGAAAAGAAAAAAAGCAACAACCCCCCTCCCCCTCCGACACACACTCATACATACACCCTGCAATCACACTGCACCTCCTGACCAGCCCCGGATAAAAACTGGCTCTCAGGATCGGGAGGGAGGGGGCTGGGCCCGTAGAAGGGGCAGGAGCGTTCCCTAGTAAATATGGGACAACCTGATTACCTTGTATCTACCCCAGCGCTTAGAACAGTGCTTGGCACATAGTAAGCGCTTAACAAATACCTTCATCGCTATTATTATGGAGGTGGGAGGACAGCTATTTAAGTTCCATTTTACAGTTGTGGCAATTTAGGCACAGAGAGGAAGAAGGCAAAAAAGGAGGAGAAGAAGAATTATATTTGTTAATTGTTTATTATTATTATGTGACGTCGAGTCATTTCCACCGCTTGTCTGCTTTGTGCCTCGGGCAAGTCAGTTCACTTCTCATCTGCAAAATGGGAACTCAATTCCTGTTCTCCCTCCTATTTTGACTGTGAGTCCCATGTGGGACCTGATTGTCTTCTATATACTTCAGCGGTTAGTACAGTACTTTCTATATTGTAAGCACTTAACAAATACCAAAATTTTTGGTGCTAGTTACCTCAGTTCATTCTTCTTCTTCTCCTTCTCCTCCTCCTCCTTCTTCTCTTCCTTTTCTTTCTCCTTTGTTCGCCTTCTCCTTCTTCTTCTTACTCTCCTCCTCCTCCTCATTCTTCTTATTCTCCTTCTCCCTCTCCTCCTTTGTCTTCTCCCCCTCCTCCTCTTTCTTCTTCTTTTTCTCCTTCTTCTCCTCTTCCTCCTTTCTTTCCCTTTTCCTTCTTCTTACTCTCCTCTTCATTCTTCTTATTCCCCTTTTCTCCTTTCTTCTCCTCCTCTTCCTTCTCTCCTTCTCCCCCTTTCTTCACCTTCTCCTTCTTCTCTTCCTTTCTCCTCCTTCTTATTCTCCTCCTTCCCCTCCTTTCCTTGCCTTCTGCTTCTTCTTCTTCTTCACCATCTTCACCTTCTCCTTCTTTTCCTCCTTTCTTCTCCTCCTCCCCCTTCTTATTCTCCTCCTTTCCTTGCCTTCTCCTCCTCCTTCTTATTCTCTTCCTTCTCCTTCTCTTTTCTTCACCTCCTCCTCCTCCTCCTCCTCCTCCTCTTCCTGATCCTCCTCCTCCTTCTTTTTCTCCTCTTTTATTCTTCTCCTTCTTTTTCTCCTACTTTTTCCCCTCCTTCTCCCCCTCTTCCTTCTCCTCCTCCTCCTCCTTTATTTTCTCCTTTTCTCCTACTTCTTCCCCTCCTTTTTCTTCCCCTCCTCCTTCTTCTTATTCTCCTCCTTCTCCTTTCCTTGCCTTCTCCTCCTTTTTCTTCTTCTCTCCTCCTCCTCTTCCTCTTTATTCTCTTCCTTCTCCTTCTCTTTCCTTCATCTTCTCCTCCTCTTTCTGATCCTCCTCCTCCTTCTTTTTCTCCTCCCTCTTCCCCTCCTTCTGCTCTTCCTTCTCCTCCTCCTCCTCCTTTATTCTTCTTTTTTCTCCGACTTCTTCCCCTCCTTCTTCTTCCCCTCCTCCTCCTTCTCTTCCTTCCTCTCCTCCTCCTGTTTCTCCTCCCCTTTCTCTTTCGTCCTCTCTTTCTCCTTCTTCTCCTTTCCTTCTCCTTCTCCCCCTTCTTTCTTCTTCTCCTTAGGGTCCCTCCTCTTCTCCTGGATTCCCTGCGCCGAGGCGCCCCCCGACCCCACGCCCCCCGGCCCCGGGTCGGCGGTGGCATTCCCTCCAGCCAACGCCAGGGGGCAGCGCTGCCCCGCGGCCGGACAGCAGAGGGGTCAGTCCTGGGGGGGCGGGTGGAAGGGGGCAGGAGGCAGAGGATAATAATGTTGCTATTTGTTAAGCGCTTACTATGTGCAGAGCACTGTTCTAAGCGCTGGGGGAGATACGGGGTAATCAGGTCGTCCCACGTGAGGCTCACAGTTAATCCCCATTTTCCAGATGAGGTCACTGAGGCCCTGAGAAGTGAAGTGACTTGCCCACAGTCCCGCAGCTGACAAGTGGCAGAGCCAGGATTCGAACCCATGATGGGGGACAGAATTAGGGCCGGACTAGTCTAGACGGTCACTTGGCCATGAACTTCCCCAGGGGCCAAAGCCAGCCAGCCCCCAACCCCACCCCAGATCCCCTCCTCCTCTTCCTCCTCCTCCTCCTCTCCCTGCCCCTGGAGCAGGACGCCCTTGGTGACCCCTCCCCTTGCCAAGATCCCGACGTGATGCCTGTTTGATGTAATAATACTAATATTGGTATCTGTTAAGCGCTTACTATGTGCAGAGCACTGTTCTAAGCGCTGGGGGAGATCCAGGGTCATCGGGTTGTCCCACGTGAGGCTCACAGTCTTCATCCCCATTTGACAGATGAGGTCACTGAGGCCCAGAGAAGTGAAGTGACTTGCCCACAGTCAGCTGACAAGGGGCAGAACAAGGATTCGAACCCATGACCTTTCATTCATTCATTCAATAGCATTTATTGACCGCTTACTATGTGCAGAGTCCCAAGCCCGGGCTCCTTCCACTGAGCCACGCTGCTTGATGTGTACACATCCCTAATTCTATTTATTTATATAGAGCCTGTTGACCTGTTTTGATGCCTGCCTTCCCCCCTTCTAATGTTGGTATTTGTTAAGCGCTTACTATGTGCCGAGCACTGTTCTAAGCGCTGGGGGAGACACAGGGGAATCAGGTTGTCCCACGTGGGGCTCACGGTCTTAATCCCCATTTTACAGATGAGGCCACTGAGGCACCGAGAAGTGAAGTGACTCGCCCACAGTCACACAGCTGACAAGTGGCCGAGCCGGGATTTGAACCCATGACCTCTGACTCCAAAGCCCGTGCTCTTTCCACTGAGCCACGCTGCTTCTAGACCAAGTATTGTCTCTCTTTATTGCTCAGTTGCACTTTCCAAACGCTTAGAACAGTGCTCTGCACACAGTAAGCGCTCAGTAAATACGATCGCATGAATGACTGAACGGCCTGCAAGCCTGCAGCCTGCTTTCCTGAGCATCCGCTGTCTGATTAATTTTCATCCCTCTGCCCTCCAGCCAACAATTCCCTGCTGCCTGTCTCCCCCCTTGTAGACTGCGAGCCCGTTGTTGGGTAGGGATTGTCTCTACCTTTTGCCCAACTGGACTTTCCAAACGCTCAGTACAGTGCTCTGCACACAGTAAGCACTCAAAAAATACGATCAAATGAATGAATGACACCCGTAGCCTCAGATGAACAAATCCACTCCCAGTGTCCCAGCCCCTCCCCGCTTCCCGATTGTCATTCATTCATTTATTCATTTATTCAGTGGTATTTATTGAGCGCTTACTGTCTGCAGAGCACCGGACTCAGAGCACTGTACCGAGCTCTTGGGCTAAAAACCCAACCCCTGCTCCTCTCCCGCAGTGTCCCAGCCCCTGCCCCTTTCAAGCTGCGGTTTTCCCCACCTGGGCCTTGGTGTGTGTTCGTGTGTGCTCTGGGGAAGACCTGAGGCCAGGAGTCACGTCCATGCACTCTACTGGACTCTCCCAAACGCTCAGTCCAATCCACTGTCAGCTCCTCCGGGGGTATGGATCTTATCTATTAACCCTCTTGTCCTCTCATTCAATCATTCAATTGTATTTATCGAGTGCTTACTGTGTGCAAAGTGCTGTACTAACCGCTTGGGAGAGTACAATATAACAATAATAATAATAGTTGGTATTTGTTAAGCGCTTACTATGTGCAGGGCACTATTCTAAGCGCTGGGGTAGACACAGGGGAATCAGGTTGTGCCACGTGGGGCTCACGATCTTCATCCCCATTTTACAGATGAGGGAACTAGGCCCAGAGAAGTGAAGTGACTCGCCCACAGTCACACAGCTGACAAGGGGCAGAGCCGGGATTCGAACCCATGACCTCTGACTCCAAAGCCCGGGCTCTTTCCACTGAGCCACGCTGCTTCTCCGACACATTCCTGCCCACAGCAAGCTCACAGGCTAGAGGGAGGGACAGAGACATTAATATGAATAAATAAATTACAGCTGTATACATATGCGCTGTGGGGATGGGAAGGCGGATGAATGAAGGGGATACATCAGGGCAACGCAGAAGGGAGTGGGAGGAGAGGAGGGCTTAGTCAGGGAAGGCTTCTTGGAGGAGATGGGCCTTCGATAAGGTTTGGAGGTGGGGGAGACCCATTATCTGTCTGATATGAGGAGGGAGGGCGTTCCAGGCCAGAGGTAGGATGTGGGCGAGAGGTCGCCGGGGGGAAGGAAGACGAGATGGAGGTACAGTGAGAAGGCTGGAGTAAGAGGGGCGAAGGGTAAGGGCCGGGTTGGAGTAGGAGACTAGCGAGGTGAGGTAGGAGGGGGCGACCCGATGGACGGCGATAAAGCCGACGGTGAGGAGTCTTCATTAGATTTAGTGGTGGATGGGCAACCGCTGGAGTTTCTCGAGGAGTGGGGAAACATGGTCTGAACGCTCAGTCCGGGGCTCTGCACTCAAGAGACTGGAAGGTCCTTGTGGGCAGAGATGGTGTCTACTCACTCTATTATCCTCTCCCAAGTGCTCAGCGCAGTGCTCTGCACTGAGTAGACTATCAGCTCCTGGAGGGCAAGAGGGTGTCAGTGTGCTCTGCTCACAGTAAGTGTTCCGTAAATTAGATTGGTTGAATAATAATAATATTCATAGTGGTGGTACTGGTTGATCCATCCTTCTACCTCCAGGCAGGACGGACTTTCCCTACCTCTCACAATCAGGGCCTTTCTAACCTCACAAAAATCCCATTTCTCTGCCTCTTACTTCGCCCCCAGCCTCCCCCCCGGCCCCCGACCTCTCACCCTCAGGGCCAGTAAGTTCTTTTTTATGGTATTTGTTAGGCGCTTACTATGTGCCGGGCACCGTTCTAAGTGCTGGGCCAAGATCATCCAGTTGAACGCCATCCCTGTCCCATCTGGGGCTCAAAGTCTTAATCCCCATTTTACAGATGAGGAAACCGAGCCCCAGAGAAATGAAGGGACTCGCCCACGGTCACCCAGCTGACAAGTGGCAGAGCCAGGATGAGAACCCGGGTCTTTCTGACTCCCCAGCCTGTGCTCTATCCACTAGGCCCTACTGCTTCTTTGGGTCTGACTTAAATCCTTCCTGTTGCGATTGAACACAAAGCTGCAAAAGGGTGACCCAGTGGAACGAGCTCATGCCTGGAAGTCAGAGGACCTGGGTTCTCATCACCCCATGTCTGCAGTGTGACCTTGGGTAAGTCACTTCACTTCTTCTGGTCTCTGCAAAATGGGGATTCAATCCCTGTTCCTGCTCCTTCTTAGACTGTGAGCCTCCGGGGGGACCTGATTATCTTGTATCTGCCCCAGGGCTTAGGACAATGCTTGGCACATACTTCTTAACAAGCACCACAATAATAATAATATTAACGTTGGTATTTGTTAAGCACTTACTGTGTGCCAGGCATGAACTAAGCGCGGGGGTAGATACAAGGTAATCAGGTTGGACACAGTTCCTGTCCCACATGGGTCTCGCAGACTTCATCCCCATTTTCCAGATGAGGGCACTGAGGCATAGAGAAGTGAAGTGGCTTCACCAAGGTCACACAATTACTGTAAGGGGAGGGGGGAGGCGTCAAGGAGGTTGAGAAACGGTGAGTCCGGGGGTGAGGCCCATCCTGTCCACCCTGTCCACCTCCAACCAGGTTTTTCCCTCTCCTAGTCCTTAAGAGTAAGGTCTCACCTCGCAGAAGTGGGAAGGGGAGGAATAAGATAATAATAATGTTGATATTTGTTAAGCCCTTACTATGTGTTGAGCACTGTTCTAAGCACTGGGGTAGATACAGGGTCATCAGGTTGTCCCACGCGGGGCTCACAGTCTTAATCCCCATTTTCCAGATGAGGTCACTGAGGCACAGAGAAGTGAAGTGACTTGCCCAGTGTCACACAGCTGACAAGCGGCGGAGCCGGGATTAGAACCCGTGACCTCTGACTCCTAAATCCGGGCTCTTTCCACTAAGCCACGCTGAGGGGAGAGGGTAGGCAGCCAGGTCTTTATTTCGATTAAAATAATAATGTTGGTATTTGTTAAGCGCTTACTATGTGCAGAGCGCTGTTCTAGGCACTGGGGGAGATACAGGGTCATCAGGTTGTCTCATGTGAGTCTCACAGTCTTAATCCCCATTTTCCAGATGAGGTAACTGAGGCCCATAAAAGTGAAGTGACTTGCCCACAGTCACACTGCTGACAAGGGGCAGAGCTGGGATTTGAACCCATGACCTCTGTCTCCCAAGCCCGGGCTCTTCCCACTGAGTCACTCTGCTGTCTCCCCCTCTAGACTCTAAGCTCCTTGTGGGCCGGGACTGTGTCTACCAACTCTGTCCTATTGTCTTCCCCCAAGCGCTTAGCTTAGTGTGACCTTGGGTAAGTCACTTGATTCCCCTGTGCCTCAATTCCCTCCCACATGGAGATTCAATTCCTGGTCTCCCTCCGACTTTGTCTGTGAGCCCCATGTGAGACCTGAGGATCTCGTAACTACCTCAGTGTTTAGTACAGGGCTTGGCACAGAGTAAGCACTTAACCAACACCAAAATTATTATTAGTAGTAGTTTAGTGCTCTGCACTTAGCAAGCGCTCAATAAGTATTCTTGATTATAAGCAGGGAATGTGTCTCCCAACTAAATTATATCGTCCTCTCCCAAGCATTCAGAACGGTGCTCTGTGCATAGAAAGCGCTCAATAAATATCCTTGATTTACTGATTGATTGATTGATTGATTGAAACCCCTAGTAATAAATAATAATAATGACGTTATTTTTAAGCGCTTACTGTGTTCCAGGAACTTCATTCATTCAATAGTATTTATTTAGCGCTTACTATGTGCAGAGCACTGTACTAAGCGCTTTTAATGTACAAATCGGTAACAGATAGAGACAGTCCCTGCCCTTTGATGGGCTTACGGTCTAATCGGGGGAGACGGACAGGCAAGAACAATGTCAATAAATAGAATCAAGGGAAAGAACATCTCATTAAAACAATAGCAAATAAATAGAATTAAGGCAATGTACATTTCATTAACAAAATAAAATAGGGTAATGAAAATATATACTTTATTAAGCGCGGAGGTGAATAGAAGCAAATCAAGTTGGACACAGTGGGATTCACCATTTCAATCCCTATTTTACAGATAAGGCCCAGAGAAGTGAAGTGACTTACCCAAGGTCACCCAGGTGCTCTGCACACAGTAAGCGCTCAAAAAATACGATTAAATGAACGCTTGTAGTGACCAGAGCAACCACTCCCTTTCAGGTGTTCCTGTGGGCTGGGTCCTGGTGGGCCCCAATTAATAATAATAATGTTAATAATGTTGGTATTTGTTAAGCGCTTACTATGTGCAGAGCACTGTTCTAAGCGCTGGGGGAGATACAGGGTAATCAGGTTGTCCCAGGTGAGGCTCACAGTTAATCCCCATTTTACAGATGAGGTCACTGAGGCACAGAGGAAGTGAAATGACTTGCCCACAGCCACACAGCTGACAAGTGGCAGAGTTGGGATTCGAACCCATGACTTCTGACTCCCAAGCCCGGGCTCTTTCCACTGAGCCACGCTGCTTCTCAAGGAGCAATTCTCCAGTTCTCAGGAGCCCTCCTGGCCCGAACCCCAGACCCCGGGGCTGGACCCGACCCTGATTCAAACCACGCCGGCTGGTAAATATCTCCGGATATAGATGTCTCTCACTGTCCAATCTCACGGCCCAGGAGTCCAGGAAGCACTGCCTGCTGTCTAATCAATCAGTCGATCGTATTTATTGAGTGCTGACTGTGTGCAGAGCACTGTACTAAGAGCTTGGGAGAGAACAATCTAACAGAATTGGTAGGCACGTTCCCTGCCCACAGTGAGCTGACAATCTCGAGATGGACGTGAATAGAAATCAATAAATGACAGATATGGACATAGAGGGTGCGGGGCGGGGACGGGGGGGATGAAGAAAGGGAGCGAGTTGGGGCGACGCAGAAGGGAGGCGGAGGAGAGGAATGGGGGGGCTTAGTCAGGGAAGGCCTCTTGGAGGAGGTGGATCTTCAATAAGGCTTTGAAGTTGGGGAGGGTCAATGTCCGTCGGATATGAAGAGGGAGGGAGGTCCAGGCCAGACGAGGGGTCGGTGGTGAGACAGATGAGATGGAGGTAAAGCGAGAAGGTTGGCAATTAGAAGAGTAAAGTGTGCAAGCTCGATTGGAGTGGGAGAATAGCGAGGCGAGGTAGGAGGGGGCAGGAGGATTGAGGGCTTCGAGGACGAGAGAGATGAGTTTCTGTTTGATGCGGAGGTGGATGGGCAACCCCTGCAGTGGGGAAACATGGCCTGAATAATTTTGTAGAAAAATGATCCTGACAGCAGAGTGAAGTCTGGAGTGGAGCGGGGAGAGACGAGAGGCAGGGAGGTCAGAGAGAAGGCTGATGCAGTAACAATAATAATAATGTTGGTATCTGTTAAGCGCTCACTATGTGCTTCTAAGCGCTGGAGGAGATATAGGGTAATCAGGTTGTCCCCCGTAGAGCTCACAGTCATCATCCCCCATTTTACAGATGAGGTAACTGAACAAGTGAAGTGACTCGCCCACAGTCCCACAACTGACAAGTGACAGATTTGGGATTCGAACCCACGACCTCTGACTCCCAAGCCCGGGCTCTCTGCCCTGAGCCACGCTGCTTCTCAATAACCAAGTAACCAAGGCGGGATAGGAGAAGCGCTTGGATGAACTTGGTAGCAGTTCGGATGGAGAGGAAGGGGCGGATTTTAGCGATGAACCAACGGGGTCTGGTGACAGGGAATGTGGATTAAATGACAGAGAGGAGTCAAGGATAACGTCGCGGTTACGGACTCGTGAGAGAGGAAGGACGGCGGTGCCGTCTACAGCGATGGGGAAGTCAGGGGAAGGATGGGGTTTGGGTGGGAAGACGAGGAAGCTCTGTTTTAGACGTGTGAAGTTCGAGGTTACGGAGGGACACCCAAGTAGAGCTGTCTTGAAGAAATAGGAGGGAAAGCGAGACGGCAGAGAGGGAGAGACATCAGGGCCGGAGGTGGAGATTTGGGAATCGTCCACGTAGAGGAGGCAGTTGAAGCCGTGGGAGCGAATGAGTTCTCCGAGGGAGTGGGTGGAGATGGAGAATAGGAGGGGACCCGACTCCGAACCTCGAGGAACCCCCGCAGTGAGGAAGGGGGAGGCAGAGGAGGAGCCGGAGAAGGAATCTGGGGATGAGCGGCCAGAGAGATGGGAGGAGAACCAGGAGAGGACGGTATCGGGGAAGCCGAGGGTGGAGAACGTTGCCGGGAGCAGGGGGTGGGCCACAGTGTCGAAGGCAGCCCAGAGGTGGAGGAGGATGAAGATGGAGTAGAGGCCGCTGGTTTTGGCAAGAAGGGGGTCATCGGTGACCTTCGGGAGGGCCGTCTCTGTGGAGGGAAGGGGACGGAAGCCAGATTGGAGGGGGGCAAGGAGAGAATCGGGGGAGAGGAAGTGGAGACAGCAGGTGGAGACGACTCCCTCAGGGCGTTTGGAGAGGAAAGGTAGGAGGGAGATGAGGCCATAACTGCAGGGAGCCGGTGGGGTCCAGGGAGGGGATTTTTAGGATAGCGAAGACACGGGCGGGTTTGAAAGCAGCGGGGAAGAAGCCACTGGAGAGAGAACAGTGACCTCTTCCTGTATGAAGAGTGCTGTACTAAACGCTGGGGAGAGGACAATCCAGCAGTGTTGGTAAACACGTCCCCTGCCCACGTGAGCTCACTGTCTAGAGGACAATCAATCACTCAATTAATCAACAGTATTCATTAAGTGCTTACTGAATGCCAAGCACTGTACTGAGCGCTTGGGAGAGGACAATCTCACAGGGTTGGTAGACATTTTCCCTGCCCACGACGAGCTCGCTGTGGGCAGGGGAGGTGTCTGTCTGTGCCGAGAGCTTCGGAGAGGACAATCCAACAACAAAGTAAGCGCTCAATAAATGCGATTCAATGAATTGGATGAGCGCTTACCACTGAACTAAGGGCTTGGGAGAGGACAAGCTAACAGAGTCGGTAGATACAGTCCCTGTCCACAATGAGCTTGCCCAGATCCCTCCTGCTGCATGCCCCTCCTTCTCCTCACACCCCCCGGGGTTGGACCCCCACCCAGGGCGCAGAGGGTGGGAGGTAGGACCCCAGATTCCACCTCCCACCCCCCCTCTGCCCCTACCATTCCCTCCCCCTCCCTGCAGCCTCTTCCCTCCTTCCCTCCCTCCCTCCCTCATTCATTCATTCATTCAATAGTATTTATTGAGCGCTTACTATGTGCAGAGCACTGTACTAAGTGCTTGGAATGGACAATTCGGCAACAGATAGAGACAATCCCTGCCCATCGACGGGCTTACAGTCTAATCGGGGGAAACAGGCAAAAACAATAGCCCTCTCCCCCTCCCCATCTCTTGCCCCTTCCCCGCCTCCCCACCCCCTACCTCTTCTCCCCCTCTTTCCCCAACCCCTTCCTTCCCAGCCCCGTTGCCTAGTGGCTAGAGCCCGGGCCTTGGAGTCAGAAGGACCTGAGTTCTAATCCCAGCTCCACCATAATAACAATGATAATGATGGCATTTGTTAAACGCTCAGTATGTGCCAAGCACTGTTCTAAGCACCGGGGTAGATAAAAAGTAATCGGATTATCTCATGTGGGGCTCACAGTCTTCATCCCCATTTTACAGATGAGGCGACTGAAGCACAGAGAAGTGAAGTGACTGGCCCAAAGTCACACAGCTGACAAGTGGTGGAGGCTGGATTCAGATTCACAACCTCTGACTCCCAAGTCTGGGGTCTTTCCACTAAGCCACGCTCCTCCATGTGTCTCCTGGGTGATCTTGGGTGAGTCAGTTCAGTTCTCTGTGCCTCAGTTCCCTCATCTGTAAAATGGGGATTAAGACTGGGAGCCCCACCTAGGACAACCTGATAGCCATGTATCTCCCCCAGCGCTTAGAACAGTGCTTGGCACATAGTAAGCGCTTAACAACTACCATCGTTATTAATAATAAATACCACAATTATTATTATTATAATTACCCCTGCCTCTCCAGCCCTCCCAGCCCCCATCCCCTACCTAATAATAATGATATTTGTTAAGCTCTTACTTTGTGCCAGGCACTGTACTAAGCGCTGGGGTGGATCCAAGTATAGCTGGTTGGACACGGTCCCTGTCCCATGTAGGGCTCATAATCTTCATCCCCATTTTACAGCTGAGAGAGCTGAGGCTGGGAGAAGTGAAGTGACTTACCCAAGGTCACACAGCAGACACGTGGCACTGTTGGGATTATCAGTAATAATAATACTTACGGTATTTGTTAAGCATTTACTGTGTGCCAGGCGCTGTACTAAGCGCCGGGGTGGATCCAAGCAAATCGGGTTGGACACAGTCCCTGTCCCACGTGGGGCTCACGGTCTCAATCCCCATTTTACAGCTGAGATAACTGAGGCCCAGTGAAGTGACATGCCCGAGCTGACAAGGGACGCTGCCAGGATTAGAACCCGGGTCCTTCTGACTTACAGCCCCTTGCTCTATCCTCTAGGCCACACTGCCTCCCCTTCCCCATCTCTTTCCCCACCTCCCACCCCCTACTTCTCCCTCCCCTTTTTTTCCCCAGCCCCCTCCCCGCCTGTAATTCTCATCAGGACCAGAAAGCAAAAAGGCCCAATGAAATATAGATTTATAACAGCAACAACGATGATTATTCTTTCAGCAATTTTCTGTTCCTCGGCCGGAGCCTGGCAAGAACTTCAGAGCCAGGGCAGCGCTGAGGTCGCCGAGCACGGGGCCCCTAGGACGCGTAAAGAGCGAACTTCAAAACCAGCAGCCCCCAGAAGGAAAGATCTGCAGAATGGATCGACGTTTTATGGGGTTTGGGCGGCAGGTTTTATAAGGCAACGCCACAGACGAGGAGGCGGGCCGTGGGCGAAGGGGACAGGGAGAGGGGGTCTGGGATAGGGGAGGGTCAAGAAGGAGGGGTGGGGGGGTGGGTGATACGATAATAATCGATAATAATGATTACAGGATTTTATTAAGCGCTTACTATGTCCCGGGCTTGGGAGTCAGAGGTCATGGGTTCGAATCCAGACTCTGCCCCTCGTCAGCTGGGTGACTGGGGGCAAGTCACTTCACTTCTCTGGGCCTCAGTTACCTCATCTGTAAAATGGGGATTAACTGTGAGCCTCACGTGGGACGACCTGATGACCCTGTATCTACCCCAGCGCTTACAACAGTGCTCTGCACATAGTAAGCGCTTAACAAATACCAACATTATTATTATTATTATTATGTACCAGGCAAAGTACTAAACAGTGGGGTGCCTACAAGCAAATCAGGATGGTCAGAGTCCCTGTCCCACGAGGGGCTCCGTGTCTTCCTCCCATTCTACAGAAGAGAGAACCGAGGCCCAGAGAAGTGAAGCGACTTGCCCCAGGTCACACAGCAGACAAGTGGCGGGGTTGGGATTAGAACCCAGGGCCCTCTGACTCCCAGGCCTGTGCTCTATCCACTCTGCCATGCTGCTTAGCCGGGGCTGTTTCAGGGTTTATTCATTCATTCGTATTTATTGAGCGCTTACTATGTGCAGAGCACTGTGCTAAGTGCTTGGAATGTACAATTCAGCAACAGATAGAGACAATCGCTGCCCAGTGACCGGCGTGTGGCCCGCACCAGGTGAGCTGGGGAGTGTGAACAGGTAGGAGACCCGGAAGGCGGGGCGGGGGGCAGAGACAGGTCGGGGGGTCCAGGGTATTCAGACAATCATCCCCTCAGTGGAGAATACATGGGGGAGAATCGGGGGTTTCTCAATCCCCACCCCCCGCATATCCAGCCTGCCCCCTCCTCTCCCTTCCTCCTCCCCTCTCCTCTCCCCCTTTCTTCCAGCTCCCACTCTTTCCTCCTCCCCACCATTCATCAAACGTATTTATTGAGCGCCACATCCCAGCCCCTATATTTGTCTCCTCTGGTGCCGCTGACCTCTTCACTGGGCCTCGTTGTGGCCTGTCTGGCCGCCGACCCCTGGCCCACGTCCTGCCTGGAAGGCTCTCCCTCCTCAAATCCCACAGACAATTATGGTATCTGTTAAGCGCTTACTCTGTGCCAAGCTCTGTTCTAATCGTTGGGGTGGATACAAGGTAATCAGTGTGTCCCACGTGGGGCTCACCATCTTCGTCCCCATTTTCCAGATGAGGGAACTGAGGCCCAGTGAAGTGACTTGCCCGAAGTCACACGGCTGACAAGCGGCGGAGCCGGGATTAGAACCCATGACCTCGGACTCCCAGCCTTCAAAGCCTTATTGAAAGCACATCTCTTTCCCTTCTGCGACGGCCTGACTCGCTCTCTTTATTCATCCCGATTAGACCGTAAGCCCGTCAAACGGCAGGGACTGTCTCTATCTGTTGCCGACTTGTTCATCCCAAGCGCTTAGTACAGTGCTCTGCACATAGTAAGCGCTCAATAAATACTATTGAATGAATGAATCCCCTCTCCCAGCCCCACACCACTAATGTCCATATCCGTCATTTATTTATTTACATTATGAGAAGCAGCATGGTGTAGTGAACAGACACCCGGGCCTGGCAGTCAGAAGGTCACGGTTTCTAATCCTGGCTCCCCCACTCATCTGCCATGTGACCTTGGGGAAGTCACTTCTTTGGGCCTCCGTTACCTCATCTGTAAAATGGGGATGGAGACTGTGAGCCCCACATGGGTCAGGGACTGTGTCCAACCTGATTTGCAGTGCCTGACACATAGTAAGCGCTTAACAAATACCTTCATTATTATTATTATTATTATTACTGTCTCCCTCTCCCTTCCATCGTATTTATTGAGCGGCTTACTGTGTGCAGAGCTAGGCTGTCGGCTCCCTGGGCAGGGAGCGTGAAGCAGCGTGGCTCGGTGGAAAGAGCACGGGCTTTGGAGTCCGAGGTCATGGGTTCGAATCCCTGCTCTGCCACTTGTCAGCTGTGTGACTTTGGGCAAGTCGCTTCACTTCTCTGTGCCTCAGTTACCTCATCTGTAAAATGGGGATGAAGACTGTGAGCCCCACGTGGGACAACCTGACTCTCTTGTGTCTACCCCAGCGCTTAGAACAGTGTTCTGCACATACTAAGCGCTTAACAAATACCAACATTATTATTACTATTATTACTGTTATTTTGCCCTCTCCCAAGCGCTTAGTAAAGTCCTCTTCACACAGTAAGCGATGTATCTGTATGCAACTCCCTTGGGGTGAGTGTGTGTGGATCTGGGTGTGTTTTGGGGACTGAATCTGTGTGTTGTAGTGTGTGATGGTGTTGGGGTGAGTGTGTGTACGTAACTGGGTGTGTCTTTGGGATTGAATATGTGTGTTTAGTGTTCGAGGGTCTTGGTGTGTTTTGTGTCTGGGTGCAAGGTGAGCGAAGAGGCTCTGACAGCGGGCCCAGGCAGAGGAGACCCGCGGCCGGGACATCCCTCCTCTCCCCTCCCCCAACTTGGGCTTCCCGTGGCCTGGGTTCGGTGGTCCAGTGTGGGGGGCGAGGAGCCGGAAGGCACCTGCCTGGTCCCCCTCCCCACTCCCCTCGCCCCCCGGGTGGGCGCACCTGGCCAGCAGATGGGCCGGGGTCTGAGCGGAAAGGGCCGTCATGGCTCGCCACGGTCCGGCCGGGAGATTGATGGGGCCCGGGCCCGGAGCTGGCCGGCGGGCGGATGGGGGGACGGGCCGGGATACCTTCCGCGCCCCCCGCTTACCCCCCCCAGCCTCCCACAGGGCCCACCTGGGGGGTCTTCATCTCTGTGGGGGAGACTGGAAGGGGATCGGGAGACCACGGAGCAGTAGATCGTGGGTTCTAATTCCATCAACATGTCTGCTGGGTGACCTTGTGACTTCACTTCACCGGGCCTCGGTTCCCTCATCTGGTAAATGGGGGTTGAGACTGAAAGTCCCATGTGGGACAGGGACTGTGTCCAACCCGATTTGCAGGGCCCGGCACATAGTAAGCGCTTAACAAAAACCACAATTATTAGTATTATTATTGTGAGCTCGTTGTGGGCAGGAATGCCCCTATTTGTTGTTATACTCTCCCAAGCGGTTAGTACAGTGCCTGGCATGTAGTAAGTGCCTAACAAATGCCACAGTTATTGTATTATTATTATAATTATCAAATACTCATTATTATGAGGTCATTGTGGGCAAGGACGCGTCTGTTGTTTTATCGTACTCTCCCAAGGGTTTAGTACAGTGCTTTGCACACAGTAAGCACACAATAAATACAATCGAATGCATGACTGAATATGATTTATTATTAAACCCCGACCTCCACTCGTGGTTTAGCTCGGGGCTGTGCCACAAACAGCTGCATCCTGGGACTCAGTGGCTCCGCCTGTGAAATGGGCAAACCCCTGCCCCCGGCCCCTCCCTGCGCCCTGGGCGGGGAGGGGGGCAGTGCCCATATCCCTGTCATTCATTCAATAGTATTTATGGAGTGCTTACTAAGTGCAGAGCACTGTACTGAGCACCTGGAATGTACAATTTGTCCAAAGGCTAACAGTTGGGCAGCCAGATCTCTTCTTAGCTGGCCACAGGCCGGGTGGGGCCCACCTCCTCCAAGAGGTCTTCCCTGACTAAGCCTTTCTTCCCTCTTCTCTCACTCCTTCATTCATTCGATCGTATTTATTGAGTGCTTACTGTGTGCAGAGCACTGTACTAAGCACTCCCTTCTCTGCTGCCTTGACTGGCTCCCTTGATTCATTCCCCCCGCCTAGCCCTACACCACTCATAACAATAATAATAATAATAATGATGATGATGGCATTTGTTATGCGCTTACTATGTTCCAGGCACTGTACTGAGCACAGGGGTATCCAAGCAAATCAGGTTGGGCACAGTCCCGGTCCCATGTGGGCCTCACAGTCTCCATCCGCGTTTTTCAGATGAGAGAACTGAGGCCCAGAGAAGTGAAGTGACTCGCCCAAGGTCACACAGCAGACAGGTGGAGGAGCCAGAATTAGAACCCAGGCCCTTCTGACTCGAGGTCCGGGCTCTATCCACTAAATCATGCTGCTTCAAATCCCCCTTTTACAGAGGAGGAAACTGAGGCTCAGCGAAGCCACTTGCCCAAGGTCACACAGCAGGCGAGGGGTGGAGTGGGAATCGAACCCAGGTCCCCTGACTCTCAACCAAGTGCAGTTGGCTCAGTGGAAAGAGCCGGGCTTAGGAGTCAGAGGTCATTCATTCATTCAATAATATTTACTGAGCGCTTACTTTGTGCAGAACACTGTACTAAGCGCTTGGAATGTACAATAGGTCATGGGTTCTAATCCCGGCTGCGCCACCTGTCAGCTGTGTGACTTTGGGCAAGTCACTTCACTTCTCAGTGCCTCAGTAACCTCATCTGTAAAATGGGGGTGAAGACTGTGAGCCTCATGTGGGACAACCTGTTCACCCTGTATCTACCGCAGCGCTTAGAACAGTGCTCAGCACATAGTAGGCACTTAACAAATACCAACATTATTATTATTATTATTTCCTCTCGGCCTCTCCGCTTCTCTACCCTGTTGGGGACGGGGGGAGTTCTCTGCTCACCCTCCTCCTGCCCCCCCGCCCAACTCCCCCCAAAAAGTGCATTTAATTTTCCTTAGAAAACGGGCTCCGGGGCAGGTAGGGAAGGGGAGAGTGGAGCTGGAGCTGCCTTGGTGTGGGGTGGGAGGGAGGAGGTGGGATGGGGTGGGGCGACCCCAGACCCTTAATAATCTGATTTCCATAAAGCAAACTTTCCTGGCCATAAAGGTTTTATGGGAAGTTCCCGCCGGCTGCTAAAACCCTCCATCCCCCAGAACTGGAATCTCAATCCATCCCTCCATCCCTCCATCCATCGTATTTTTGAGCGCTTACTGTGCGCAGAGTATTGAACTAAGCGCTTGGGAGAGGGCAATGCAATAATATAAAAGACACATTCCCTGCCCAGCCCACGGCTGGGATGGTGGTTCCCCTCCCTTCCTCTCCCCTCCCCTCTTTTCCTCCCCTCTCCTCTTTTTGTCTTCTCCCCTTTTCTCCTCTCCTCTTCTCCCTCCCCTTCTTTCCTCCCTTCTCCTTCTTCCCCCTTCCCCTTCCTCTTTTCTTCTCCCCTTTTCTCCCTTCCTCTCTTCTTCTCCCTCCCCTCCTCTTCCGTCCTCTTCTTCCCTCCCCTCCCCTCTCCTTTCTTCTTCTCCCCTTTTCTTTCTTCCTTTCTTCTCCCTCCCCTTCCTTCCTCCCTTCCCCTTTTTTTCTCCCTCCCCTCTCCTCTTTTCTTCTACCTTTCTCCTCTCTTCTCCCATCTCTCCTCTTCTCCCCTTCTTTCCTCTTTTCCCCTTTCCTCTTTTCTTCTCCCCTTTTCTCCTCTCCTCTTCTCCCTTCTCTCTTCTTCTATCCCCTTCTATCCTCCCCTCCCCTCTCCTTTTTTCTTCTCTCCTTTTCCCCTCTCCTCTTCCTCCCCTTCTCCCTTCTTCCCTTGCCTTCTTTCCTTCCCTCCTTCTCTCCTCTCCTCTTCTCCCTTATCTCCTTTCTTCTCCTTTCCTTTCTTCTCCCATCCTCTCCCTTCCCTTCCACTCCCCTCTTCTTCACTCTTCTCCTTTTCCTTCCTCTCCCCTCTCCTCTTCTGCCCTCTTCTTCCCTTCCCTTCTCTTCTCCCCCTCCTTTCCACTCCCCTCCCCTCCTTCCCCTCTTTTCTTCTTCCTTCTCTCCTCTCCCCTCCTTTCTTCTCCCATTCCTCCCTCTCCCCTTTTCTCCTGTCCCTCTTCTCCCCTCCCCTTGTCTCCCTCCCCTCCTCCCCCCCTCCTTTCTTCTCCCCTCCTTTCCACTCCCTTCTTTTACTTCCCCTCTTTTCTTCTCCCTTCTCTCCCCTCCCCTCTTTTCTTCTCCTATTCTCCCCTCCTTTCTTCTCCTGTTCTCCCCCCTTCTCTCCTTTCCACTCTTCTCCTCTCCCCTTATCTCCCTCCCCCCTCCTTTCCCCTCCTCCTCATGTCCCCTCTCCTTTTTTCTCCCCTCCTTTCCACTCCCCTCCCTGCCCTCTCCTCCTCTTCCCTCCTTTCTTTTTTTCTCCCTCTTTTCCCCTCCTCTCCTCCTCTTCCTCCCTCTCCTCCCCTGCCCTCCCCCCATCCACTCCCACTCCCCTCCTCCTCTCCCCCCCTCCCGCTGCCCTTCTCACCGTGGCACCCCCTCCTCGCCCCCAACCCTAGGGAACAGCACTTGGATGACATCCAGTGCTAAATTCACATCAGGCCCGGAATCGACCCCTGAGAGTCATAGTAACAGGATCTATTGAGCACCCCCTGGCTACGGTGCACTGCGCTAGACGCTCAGGAAAGCTCGACAGAATCAGGGTATCCGATCCCTGCCCACAAAAAAATAATGGCAATGAGAGAAAATGGAACGAGTCACTGAAGGGAGGGCAGGATGGAGTGTCCGGCTCCAAGCCTTGATGCTGGGGGTGACTTAACCATAAAAGTGAATGACAGCATTTGGGCTGATGCGACTGGCCAGAGTTGGGAGTCAATCAGGGAAGGCTGTTTGGAGGAGGTGACATTCTGGAAGGACTCTGAAGGTGGGGCGAGCTGGCCTATTGAAAGGAAAGGAACAGGGTGGCAATTTTCTGCTGGACGGTCTGGCGTTTGGGATCTCGTCCATGAACTATTGTTCTCTCCTGAGCGCTCAGAACAGTGCTCTGCGCACGGTAGACTGTCAGTTCCTCGAAGGCAGGGAGGGCATCTACTAACTCCACTGTCCTCTCCCAAGCGTTCAGTCCGGTGCTCAGCACACAGTAGACAGCCCTAGGGTCTCGCCGCCTCCACTCCCCCAGCCCTGGTGTCTTCCCATCTTTGCTCCCCCAGCCCTGGGGGTCTCCCTGCTTCCCCTACTCCAGGGTCTCGCTCTGTGTCCCAGCCCAACCCCACCTGCCCCACCCCCGCTGCCGTTCTTGGCTGCTAAGTGCGGTTTTCCTGTATTTTTAATAAAGGTCACTGCGTGCTTACCGGCAGGGCCGATCAATACGGTTCATTATTTATCACCGGCTGAGGCCCTCATCCTCCTCCTCCTCCCTTCCTCCTCCTCCTCCTTTCCCTTCTCTTTCTTTTTTTTTAAATGGTATGTGTTAAGAGCTTATTCCGTGCAGGGCACTGTACTAAGCACTGGAGTTGATAGAAACTAACCAGCCCACGTTCCACATGGGACTCACAGGCTTAATGCCCCATTTTACAGGTGAGGTAACTGAGGCACAGAGAAGTGAAGTGACTTTGCCACAGTCACGCAGCAGACAAGTGGCAGAGCCGGAATTAGAAACTGGCTCCTTCTGATTTCCAGGCCTGGGCTCTAGCCACAGGTTACACTGCTTCTCATCCTGCAGCTGCTGCTTTTCCTCCTCCTCCTTCGCCTCCTTCTCCTCCACCACCTTCTTCTCTTACTTCTCTTTCTCAACCTCCTCCTCCTCCTCCTTCTTCTCTTATCCTCCTCTTCCTCTTCCTCCACCTCCTCCTTACTCCTCTTTCCCATCCTTTTCTTCTTCTTCCTCCTCCTCCTCTTCCTCCACCTCTCCTCCTCCTTCTTCTCTACCTCCTCCTTACTCCTCTTTCTCATCCTTTTCTTCTTCCTCCTCCTCCTTTTCCTCCTCCCCCTCTCCTCCACCTTCTCCTCTTACTCCTTCTCATCCTCCTCTTCTTCCTCCTCCTCCACCTATTCCTCCTCTTCTTCCTCCTCCTCCTCTTCCTCCTCATCCTTCGTCTCCTCCCCCCTCCTCCTCCCCTCTCCTCCTCCTCCCCTCCCCTCCTCTTCTTCCTCTTCCACCTCCTCACCATCATCTGCCTCCTTTTCCTTCTCCTCCTCCTCCCCTTTCCTCCGTCTCCTCTTTCCCTTCTCTTCCTTCTCCTCTTCCATCTCCTCTTCCTCCTCTTTCTCATCCTCCTCTTCTTCCTCTTTCTCCTTCTCCTCCCCTCTTTGTCTTCCTCCTCCACCTCCTCATCTTTCTCCTTTTCCTTCTCCTCTTTCTCCTCCTCTTCCTTCTCTTCCTCCTCCCCCTCTGTTCCTCCTCCTCCTCCCTCTCCCACCACACCTAAGTGCCGAGGAAGAGTGTTTCCATGAACGTGGGCAGCACGGAGAGCTACAGGTGGCTGAGATCGGATGACTGCATCAGCCTCCTTCCTGATCTCCCGACCTCCCGTCTCTCCCCACTTGTCCATACTCCACTCTGCTGCCCGGATTATCTTTCTACAGAAATGTTCTGGGCGTGTCACCCCCCTCCTCAAAAACCTCCAGTGGTTGCCCATCGACCTTCATAGCTAACAAAACCTTCCTCACTACTGACTTCAAAGCTGTCCATCTCCTTGGCCCCTCCTACCTCACCTCCCTTCTCTCCTTCTCCAGCCCAGACTCCACACTCCGCTCCTCCGCCACTAACCTTCTCAATGGGCCTCGCTCTCACCCGTCCCGCCGTCGAGCCCCGGCCCACGTCCTACCTCTGGCCTGGAACGCCCTCCCTCCTCACCTCCGCCAAACTAACTCTCTTCCCCCTTCAAAGCCCTACAGAGAGCTCACCTCCTCCAGGAGGCCTTCCCAGACTGAGCCCCCCTTTTCCTCTGCTTCTCCCCCACCATTGCCTCGACTCCCTTCCTTTGCTCTACCCTCCCTCCCTGTCCCCCAGAACCTTTGTGTATATATATAATCATATTTATAATTCTATTCATTTTATTAATGATGTGTCTATATCTATAACTCTATATTGCTGCTATTGATGCCTGTCTACTTATTTTGTTTTGTTGTCTATCTCCCCCTCCCTTCTAGACTGCGAGCCCGTTATCGGGTAGGGATTGTCTCTATTTGTTGCTGAATTGTACTTTCCAAGTGCTCAGTACAGTGCTCTGAACACAGTAAGTGTTCAATAAATACGATTGAATTAATGAATGACTGAATCCCTGCCCTCAAGGAACTGACAGTTTGCTGGGTACAGAACATTCTGGGCCTTTCACATTTTAGCTGGCCTGTCCCTTGCCCTCTGTCCCCTTCCGACCGTCCCCTTTCCTCTGTTTCTTGAGCCCTGACCTCTGCCTTCTGCCCCCGACCCCCAGCCCCCTGACTGCCATATTTATTTTTGCTCATCTCCTCCTTCGGCCACTGCTTCTACTCACCAAAGGCATGAATTGTCCACCCTCGCGTCCATCCTCCAGGCCCCAGCCGGATCTCCCAGTCAGCTCTCATGGTGGAGAAACAGAGTCTTTTGGGGTTTTTTCCAAAAAATGATATTTGTTCAGAACTTACTATGGGCCAGGAACTGTACTGAGCGCTGGAGGCAGATCTAAACTAATCGGATTGGACACAGTCCCTTTCCCATATGGGGTTCGCAGTCTTAATCCCCAGTTTAAGGATGAGGGAACTGAAGCCCAGAGAAGTGACTCGCTCAAGGTCACGCTGCAGACAAACGCCAGAGCCGGGACTAGAACCCAGGTCCTTCTGACGTCCAGGCCCTGGCTCTAGCCACTAGGCCACGCTGCCTCTGTAGGCCACCTGCTCCACGGACAGCCGATTCTCTGCCAGGAAACTTCCAAACTCAGTTCCCCCACCCGGGGAGCCCCTCCCTTTGAGTTCTCCCTCCTTCCGGGAGTCGCCCCTGATTCCCGCTCGGCAAACATAGACGCATTAACAAGCCAGCCAGCGCGCCATGAATATTTCATGTCTAACATTGTTTAACACGTCCTGATTTCCTCCGCTTTAATGGACCCCCGGCCTGCTCCCACCCCCACCCTGGGTTCCTTTCCACAGAGGCCTCCGATGATGGGGGGGAGGGGGCCAGCTGGAAGCCCGGGAGCCGAAGCAGGTTGGGATGAAAGATTCGGCCTCTTTCCAGCCTCCTTTTTCCTGCCCCACAGTTCCATCGACCCTCCAGCCTGGAATGTTGCAAATGCTCCAATCCAACAATCCCCCATTTCAAAGCCTTATTGAAGGCCCACCTCCTCCAAGAGGCCTTCCCAGACTAAGCCCCTCTTTTCCTCATCTCCCACTCCCTTCTGCGTCGCCCTGACTCCCTCCCTTTGCTCTTCGCCCCGGCCCAGCCTCACTTAGGTATATAATCTGTCATTTTATTTATTTCTATTGGTGTCCGTCCCCTCCTCTAGACTGCGAGCTCCTTGTGGACAGGGAATGTCACGGTTTGTTGTCGTACTGCACTCTCCCAGGCGCTTCGTACAGCGCTCTGCACACAGTCAGCGCTTAATAAATACAATTAGATGAATGAATGAACAGATCAGGCCTGCCAAAAGAGCGCTGGTTAGAATCCCTGCTCGCCCTCAGCGTGGCGTAGTGCTAAAGCCCAGGCCTGGGAGTCAGAAGGTCATGGGTTCTAATCCCGGCTCTGCCACTCGCCTGCCGTGTGGCCTTGGGCAAGCCACTTCCCTTCTCTGGGCCTCGGTTACCTCACCTGCAAAATGGGGAGGAAGACAGGGAGCCCTGTGTGGGACTGCGTCCAACTGGATTTGCTGGTATCCACCCCAGTGCTTAGTACAGTATCTGACGCATAGTAAGCGCTTAACAGATGCCGTAATTATTATTATAATCCCTCCGGTCACCAAAGCACGGCTCGCGGTCGGAGCATCAGTCCACAACCCAGAAAGAAGGCTGAGGACACTTGATCATTTTAGCCTGCGGGCTCATTTCTTTTATATCTGGGCCAGGGTCATCTGGGTGCATTAAACCTGCTCTGGGTCCAGCTCTTTAACTAATAATAATAATTGTGACATTCATTAAGTTCATTCGTTCCTTCAATTCCGTTTATTGAGCGCTTACTGTGTGCAGAGCACTCTAATGCTCGGGAAAGTACAGTATAACAATAATGATAATAATAATAATTCTGATATCGGTTTTGTGCTTACTAAGGACTTGGGAGAGGACAACACAACAATAAACAGTCACATTCCCTGCCCACAACGAGCTGACAGTCTGGGGTGGAGGAGTCGGACATAGATACAAAGAAATAAAATGATAAATATGTACGTAAATGTCGCGGGGCTGGGAGGGGGGAAGAGCAAAGGGAGCCAGTCGGGGCGACGCGGAAGGGAGTGGGAGATGAGGAAAAGTGGAGAGCTCAATCGGGGAAGGCTTCTCGGAGGAGACGGGACTTCAATAAGGCTTTGAACGGGAGGAGAGCGGTGGGCTGTGGGATTTGAGGAGGGAGGGCCTGCCGGGCCAGAGGTAGGACGTGGGCCAGTGGTCAGCGGCGAGACGGGTGAAATGGAGGCCCAGCGAGAAGGTTAGCACTAGAGGAGCCAGGTGTGAGGGCTGGGATGGAGAAGGAGAGAAGCGAGGTGAGGTAGGAGGGGGCAAAGGGGTGGAGGGCTTTAAAGCCAATGGTGTGGAGTTTTTCGTTTTAAGTGCTTACTATGTGGCAAGCACTGTTCTAAGCGCTTGGGATAACTGCAGGTTAATCACGTGGGACACGGTCCCTTTCCCAGATGGGGATCCCAGTATAAGGGGGAGAGAGAACAGTTATTTAATCCGTATTTTATAAATGGGGAAACATAAACTGGGAGAAGGTAAGTGACTTTGCTCGAGGTCACACGGCAGGCAAGTAGCAGAGGCCATATTAGAATCCAGATCTCCTGGGGCCCAGGTTTACAGATTTTGTGAGGATTAGGGAGTTTGTGCCTCTTTGGGGATTCTGGAATATAGGGGCAGGGGCTGGAACACTGGGGGAGAAGTCTCTCGTTTGATATTAGCTGAAGAATAACATTATATATAATATTATTATTAACATTATATATATATTTGTTAAGCGCTATGTGCCTAATAATAAGGGTATTTGTTAAGCACTTATTGTGTGCCAAGCACTGTTCTAAGCACTGGGGTAGATTCCAGGTAATCAGGTTGTCCCAGGTGGGACTCACAGTCTTCAACCCCTGAAGGAGGGAACTGAGGCACAGAGAAGTAAAGTGACTTGCCCCCAAGTCACACAGCTGATACATGGCGGAGTCGGGACAGCGTGGCTCAGTGGAAAGAGCCCGGGCTTAGGAGTCAGGGGTCATGGGTTCGAATCCCGGCTCCGCCACCTGTCAGCCGGGTGACTTTGGACAAGTCACTTCACTTCTCGGAGCCTCGGTTCCCTCATCGGTCAAACGGGGAAGAAGACTGGGACCCTCACGTGGGACAACCTGATGACTCTGAATCGATCCCAGCGCTCAGCACATAGTAAGCACTTAACAAATACCACCATTATTATTATTATTCTTAGAACCCATGACCTTGGACTCCCAAGCCAGTGTTCTTTCCAATTCCAGAACGGTTTGCAGGCCACGAGAAGCAGCGTGGCGCAGTGGAAAGAGCACGGGCCCTGGAGTCAGGGCTCATGAGTTCGAATCCCAGCTCTGCCACTTGTCAGCTGTGTGACTGTGGGCAAGTCACTTAACTTCTCTGTGCCTCAGTTCCCTCATCTGTAAAATGGGGATGAAGACTGTGAGCCCCACGTGGGACAACCTGATTCCCCTGTGTTTACCCCAGCGCTTAGAACAGTGATCTGCACATAGTAAGCGCTTAACAAATACCAACATTATTATTATTCCCTTTTCTGGGGGGAGTTGTGGGGGAATTTTCACCCCAGCCCTGTCTAGTCCACAGGACCCGGGGTGGGGGAGGGATCTGCGGGGGCCGAAGCTGGCCCTGCGGGCCGGGGCGGTGGGGAGGGGGGCTGGGATCCGACCCAGGACTTGGGAGAAGCGCAGAATGACAGGAAGGCGGGAGACTGGAATTAGAAGTGACAGGAAATCTCCCTGAGCAGCAAGAGCGCTTTAAAAATAGCCCCTGTTCGGGGAGAGAGAGAGAGAGGGGAGAGGGGGGCTGCCCATTGCGCCTGCCACCCCCTCCCCCCCAGACCCCAAGCCCCCCACCCTCTCAGGGCTTTCATTCATTCAGTGGTATTTATTGAGCGCTCACTGTGTGCAGAACACTGTACTAAGCGCTTAGATTGTACCTGATTCAGCCTCATCTGCATCCCCTCTCTCCCCTCCCACACCGGTTATTCATTTTGTGTCAGTCTCCACAGCCGGATTGTCAGCTCCTGGAGGACTACTGACCCTATTGGACTCTCCCCAGCGCTCAGCACAGTGCTCTGCACACGGTAGACTCCCAGCTCCCCCCGGGCAGGGATTTTGTCTACCAACAGTATTGGGCTCTCCCAAGAGCTCAGTACAGTGCTCTGCACACAGTAGACTCCCAGCTCCTAAAGAAGCAGCATGACTCAGTGGCAAGAGCCCGGGCTTGGGGGTCAGAGGATGTGGGTTCTAATCCCGACTCCGCTACTTGTCTGCTGTGTGACCTTGGGCAAGTCACTTCTCTGGGCCTCAGTTGCCTCATCTGGAAAACGGGGGTTGAGACTGTGAGCCCCACGGGGGACACCTGATTACCTTGTATCTACCCCAGCGTTTAGAACAGTGCTTGACACATAGTAAGCACTTAAGAAATACCATCATCATTATTATTATTATTATTATTATTAAAGGGCAGGTATTATGTCTTCTAACTCTTCTGGACTCTCCCCAGTACTCTGCTCTTGGAGGATGAGGATGGTGTCTACTTAATCTGTTGTCTTTCCCAGTTGTTCAGCGCAGTGCTCTGCACACAGAAAGCAATTTTCAGTACTCTTGAACAATTAGTTGTTCAATTATTCAAGAAGCAGCATGGCGTAGTGGTTAGAGCCCAGGCCTGGGAGTCAGCAGGTTCTAATCGCAGCTCTGCCACTTTATGTTGGTATTTGTTAAGCGCTTACTATGTGCAGAGGAGCACTGTTCTAAGCGCTGGGGGAGATACAGGGTCATCAGGTTGTCCCACGTGAGGCTCACAGTTAACCCCCATTTTACAGATGTGGGAACTGAGGCCCAGAGAAGTGAATTGCCCACAGTCACATAGCTGAGAAGCGGCAGAGCCGGGATATGAACCCATGACCTCTGACTTCCAAGCCCGGGCTCTTTCCACTGAGCCACGCTGCCCCTCGCCCGCTGGGTGACCTTGGGCAAGTCACTTCACTTCTCTGGGCCTCAGTGCCCTCATCCGCAAAATGAGGATCGAGACTGTGAGCCCCACGTGGGACAGGGATTGGGTCCGACCCGCTTTATTCGTACCCGCCCCAGCGCTTATACGGTGCCTGTCACATAATAAGCACTTAATAAATACCCCAGTTATTATTATTAGGGATTTGATTGGTTCATTGATTGATTTCACGGACACGGTCTCCCAGAGTAGAAGCTGCCACAGGCTTCATCGATTAATCAATGAAAGGGAAGGCCGGCGCTCTAGCAGCTTTAAGAGGAATCTGTGGGAGGGTCCAGAAGGAATTTGGGGGCGGGGCCATTCATTCAATCGTATTTATTGAGCACTTACTGCGTGCAGAGCACTGTACAAAGCACTGAGAAAAATACAACAACGATATAGCCTAAATACACGCCCTCCAGCCCCTCTCAAAGGCCAAGCACTGTTCTAAGCGCTGGGGCAGATGCAAGCTAATCAGGTAAGACCCACTCCCTGTCCCACGCGGGGCTCACAGCCTAAATCCCCATTTTGCAGGTGAAGGAACTGAGGCCCCCAAGAAGTGAAGTGACTCGACTAAGGTCACACAGCAGACAAGTGGCGGAGGAGAATTTGAACCCAGGCCCAGGCTCTTTCCACTAGGTGAGGCTGAATGCAAGTGGGGGGAGGGTTATTGGGCCGGGGGGGGACCCAGAAAGGTTGCTATAGAGACCGGTGGGCGGGGTCAGAGTGGTTGCTATAGAGATTTCTAGGCGGGGCCTGTGATAGTTTTAAACGGGGGGTTGTTGGCGGGTTGGGGGTCGGTGACGTCATGACGAAGGTCTGTTGGGTGTCTGTGATGTCATAGTGAGAGCCTGGGGGGCGTCTGTGACGTCATCTTGTCTGCTGTGTGACTTTGGGCAAGTCACTTCTCTGGGCCTCAGTTCCCTCACCTGGGATGAAGAGGGTGAGCCCCACGTGGGACAACCTGATGGACCTCGGAGCCTCCCCAGCGCGTAGAACAGTGCTTTGCACATAGTGAGCGCGCAGCGTGGCTCAGTGGAAAGAGCCTGGGCTTTGGAGTCAGAGGTCATGGGTTCGAATCCCGGCTCGGCCACTTGTCAGCTGTGTGACTTTGGGCGAGTCACTTAACTTCTCGGTGCCTCAGTTACGTCATCTGTAAAATGGGGATGAAGACTATGACCCCCCCACGTGGAATAACCTGATTCCCCTGTGTCTACCCCAGCGCTTAGAACAGTGCTCGGCACATAGTAAGCGCTTAACAAATACCAACATTATTATTAACAGATGCCATCATTATTATTGTGGGGGGGGGGTCTGTGACATCATGATGGTTTGTGGGCGGAGTGTGGGAGGGCGAGGTGATGATTTGGACACTTGGAAAGAACAATTCAGCAACGTTGCTCAGTGGAAAACGCCCGGGCTTGGGAGTCAGAGGTCGTGGGTTCTAATCCCGCCTCCACCTCTCGTCAGCTGGGTGACGTTGGGCGAGTCACTTCACTTCTCTGGGCCTCAGTGACCTCATCTGGAAAATGGGGATGCAGCCCGTGAGCCCCACCTGGGACAACCTGATCACCTTGTATCCTCTCCCCAGCGCTTAGGACAGTGTTTTGCACATAGTAAGCGCTTAAATACCACCACCATTATTATTATTAAATAGAGACAATCCCTGCCCACAACGGGCTCACAGGTTCCCCTGCGCCCTCTCCATTCATTCAATCATATTTATTGAGCGCTTACTATGTGCTGAGCTCTATATGACTACTACTACTAATAATTGTGATTTTGCAAAGCGCTTACTATGTGCCAGGCACTGTTCTAAGCGCTGGGGTAGGTACAAGCGGCTCGGGACAGTGCTTGGCACATAGTAAGCGCTTACCAAATATCATCATCATCATGATGCAATAAAGCCTCTAGACTGTCAGCTCACTGTGGGCAGCTATTGTATCTGTTGGTCCCAAGCGCTTAGTACAGTGCTCTGCATACGGGAAGCGCTCAGTAACTACCATTGATAGAAACATCAAAAAAAAAACCAATCAATCAAATGGTTTGGAGTCTACGCCAGTGCTTGGCACAGAGTAAGCGCTCAACATGTGGGTAGGGAATGTCGTTGTTTATTGGACCACAGCAGACCACTTGTCTGCTGGGTGACCTTGGGCAAGACACTTCACTTCTCTGGGCCTCAGTTACCTCATCTGTCAAATGGGGATTGATAATAATAATAACTGTGGTCTTTGTGAAGCGCTTACTATGTGCCAGGCACTGTCCTAAGCGCTGGGGTGGATACAAGCAGATCGGGTTGGACCCAGACCCTGTCCCACACGGGGCTCACAGTCTCAAGCCCCATTTCAGAGATGAGGAAACTGAGGCAAAGAGAGGTGAAGTGACTTGCCCAAGGTCACTTAGCAGGTCAGTGGTGAAGCAGGAATTAAGAACCCACAATCTTCTGACTCGCGGGCCTGGGCTCTACCCACTGCACCAAGATTAAGACTGTGAGCCCCCCTCGGGACAACCTGATTACCTTGTAACCACCCCAGTGCTTAGAACAGTGCTTGGCACATAGTAAGCGCTTCACCAATACCATAATAATAATTATAATTGTATCGACCCCAGTGCTTAAAACAGTGCTTGGCACATAGTAAACGCTTCACAAATACCATAATAATAATAATTGTAACCACCCCAGTGCTTAGAACAGTGCTTGGCACATAGTAAGCTCCTAACAAATACCATAATAATAATAATTGTATCCACCCCAGTGATGAGAACAGTGCTTGGCACATAGTAAGTGCTTCACAAATACCATCGTAATAATAACTGTATCCACCCCAGTGCTTAGAACAGTGCTTGGCACATAGTAAGCTCTTAACAAATACCATAATGATAATAATAATAATAAATGTATCCACCCCAGTGCTGAGAACATAGTAAGCACTTCACAAATACCATCATAATAATAATTGTATCCACCCCAGTGCTTGGCACATAGTAAGTGCTTCACAAATACCATCATAATAATAACTGTATCCACCCCAGTGCTTGGCACATAGTAAGCGCTTCACCAATACCATCATATTAGTAATTGTATCCACCCCAGTGCTCAGAACAGTGCTTGGCACATAGTAAGTGCTTCACAAATGCCACAACAATAATTATTACTGTCGTATTGTAGTTTCCCAAACTCTTAGTCCAGAGCCCTGCACAGAGTAAGCGCTCAGATATTACGATTGATTGATGGAACAAGTCCCATTATCATTATTATTAATTATTATTATTAATATCAAGGCCGGGAGTCCAGCAGGGGGCGGCCCTCCTGGCCCTGCCAGCTCGGCCAGGGCCGGGCCAGGCCCGGGCCTCCAGCCCCTGGACAGGGACAGGAGGTAGAAATGCAAAAAATAAATAAATACCTTAGAGGACTCCACATCTGAAGCAGATTGCTGGCAAGGGCCCCCCTGGCCCTCCGCGCCGGCCCCCTCCCCAGCTGATTAGTATGCATAGTGGACGTGCAACTGAGCATAGCCAAGAGAACAGCATTTTTCCAAAGGACGAAGCCCCGCACGCAGCCTTGGGGGGGTGGGGAGGAAGTTCAGGGGGGTGGGAGGGCCGGGGGGGGCTCTGGGCCCTAAGCCCCAAATTAGGCAGCGAGGCCTAGTAGGTAGAGCCCGGGTCTGGGAGTCCGAGGTCGTGGGTTCTCATCCCGGCTCCGCCGCCCGTCTGCCGGGAGACCTTGGGTGAGTCGTTTCCCTCCTCTGGGCCTCGGTTCCCTCCTCTGGAAAATGGGGTTTCACTGTGAGCCTCACGTGGGACCACCTGATGACCCCGTATAATAATAATAATGTTGGTATTTGTTAAGCGCTTACTATGTGCAAAGCGCTGTTCTAAGCGCTGGGGGTATACAAGGTGATCAGGTTGTCCCACATGGGGCTCACGGTCTTCGCCCCCATTTTACAGATGAGGTAACTGAGGCCCAGAGAAGCGAAGTGCCTTGCCCAAAGTCACACAGCTAACAAGCGGCGGAGCTGGGATTAGAACTCATGACCTCTGACTCCCAAGGTCATGCTCTTTCCACTGAGCCACGCTGCTTCTCTGTATCTAATGAATGAATATCTCCCTCAGCACTTAGAACAGTGCTCCGCATATAGTAAGCGCTTAACAAATACCGACATCATTATTATTATTATTATTATTCTCTGGGCCTCAGTTCCCTCGTCTGGAATAGGGGGGTGTTTAGAGTGTGAGCGTCACCAGGGACAGGGAAGCAGAGAAGCAGCGTGGAAAGAGCCCGGGCTTGGGAGTCGGAGGTCGTGGGTTCTAATCCCGGCTCTGCCCCTTGTCTGCTTTGTGACCTTGGGCCAGTCACATAACTCCTCTGCGCCTCAGTGACTTCATCTGTAAAATGGGGATTGAGACTGTGAGTCCCACATGGGACAACCTGATTACCTTGATTCTATCCCAGCGCTTAAAATAGTGCTTGGCACGTAGTAAGTGCTTAATCATAATTATCATCATCATCATCATCACGGACTGTCTCCAGCCTGATTAGCTTGGATCTACCCTAGTGCTTAGGACAGTGCTTGACCCTTAGTAAGCACTTAAATAACTAATAATAAGCGCCTAACAAATTGCTGTCCAAACACTCAGTACAGTGCCCTGCACAAAGTAAGCGCTCGATAAATACGATTGAATGGATGAATGAAATACTATTATTGCTATTATTATTATAATTAACTGTGCCCCTCCCCAAACTCTAAAGTTTGGGGGACAGGCCCAGGCAGCGGCCCCCCCCAACCATTCAATCAACTCAATCAAATTTACTGAGCACTTACCGCATGCAGAGCACTGTACTAAACGCTTGAGAGAGGGCAATAAAACAATAAGCGGATGCATTGCCTGCTCACAAGGAGCTGACAGTCTAGAGGGAGAGCAGGTGAAGAGAGAGGCGATTGATCAGAGTTAAATAGCAGAATTATTATCATTATTATTATTACCTCAAAGAAACCAGGCAGCGGGGATAAGAAGTCAGGCTGTGGGCCTGAAAGAGATGGGGGTGGTCCCCTTCTGGGGGAGAGGTCTGAGGCTGACTGCAGGGAGATAATAATAATAATATCAATAATAACTGTGGTATTTGTTAAGCACTTACCACGCGCCAGGCACTGTACTAGGCGCTGGATCCAAGGAAATCGGGTTGGACACGGTCCCTGTCCCGCGTGGGGCTCACAGTCTCCAGCCTCATTTTGCAGATGAAGCTGAGGTCCAGAGAAGTGAAGTGACTTGACCAAGCTCACACGGCAGATAAGTGGCAGACCCTGGATTAGAACCCAGGTCTTCTGCCTCCCTGGCCTAGGCTCACTGCCAATACTATGAATATTTTGCCCACCCGCCCCCACACTATATCGATTTGGGGGAGAGGATCCACCCACAGCACTTACTTAATTGAACGCTTACTATATGTGAGCCACTGTACTATGCACTTGGGAGAGTCCAATACAACACGATTAGCAGTCCTGTTCCCCACCCATAATAATGATTATTATGGCATTTGTTAAGTGCTTACTATGTGCGAAGCACTGTACTGAGCACTGGGGTGGAGACAAGCAAATCGGGTCGGATACAGTCCCTGTCCCACGTGGGGCTCCCGGTCTTCATCCCTATTTTACAGATGAGGAAACTGAGGCCCAGAGAAGTGAAGTGGCTTGCCTAAGGCTACAGAGCGTTCATTCATTCAATAGTATTTATTGAGCACTTACTATGTGCAGAGCACTGTACTAAGCGCTTGGAATGTACAATTCGGCAACAGATAGAGACAATCCCTGCCCATTGAGGGCTCACAGTCTAATCGGGGGAGCCAGATGGACAAGAATAATAGCAATAAATAGAATCAAGGGGATGTACATCTCATTAACAAAATTAATAGGGTAATAAATAGGGTAATAAACAAGTGGTGGAGTCGGGAGTAGAACCTAGGACCTTGGGACTTCCAGGCGCCGACTCTAGCCACTAAGCCATGCTCCTTCTCCAGTATGCCATGTTTTCTCCTCCGCTATGCCATGCTGCTCTTCGGGGGGTGGGGGGTCGTTGAGGAGAAGGACGGTCCACCCTGCTGCCCTCGTCGGCCATCCCCCTGCCCCCGGACCCTCCCCCATGGGGAGCCAGAGACCTTACAGCCTCCCTGGTGTCTTTGGAGGCCTCGTGGCATAATCCCCATTCTGGGAGTCAGACGGTCATGGATTCTAATCCCCCCTCTGACACTCAGTCTGCTGTGTGGCCTTGGGCAATTCTCTGTGCCTCAGTTCCCTCATCTGGAAAATGGGGAATCAAGACTGTGAGCCCCATTTGGGACAGGGACCCCTTGTCCAACCTGATTATCCTGTATCTACCCCAGTGCTCAGTACACTGCCTGGGACATAGTAAGCACTTCACAAATACCATTTTTAAAAAAACATCGCGAGATGGTAAACCCGCTGAGAGCGTGGAATCCTAATCCATTTGAATTCTCCCAAGTGCTTAGTCCAGGGCTGTGCACACAGTAGACTGAGCTCCTCGTGGGTAGAGATCATGCCTGCGACTTCTATTGTCCTCTCCCAAATGCTCAGCACGGTGCTCCGCACGCAGTAGTTGCTCAATAAATATTGACTGATTGATTGAAAGCTGGATTCTTCCCCCTCCCCTCAACTCCCTTCCCGGGTCAACCTGTCCATTCCCCTGCCTCCATATGGACCGAGCTCTCTCTCCCTTCTCGTCTCCCCGCACTGTAGGGAAGGTCTTCCCTCAGTCTAACCTCTATCCCACCGGCTGCAGCTCTGGCCCACAGCCCCAGGTTTGGAGCTCCGCGGAGACAGAGTCCAGCTGGTCCCCAACCCCTGGGCAGTGACCCTGCAGAAATGTGGGGGCCGCTGCTTCCCCTGGTCTCCCCCTTCCTTCCTTTCCTCCCTCCTTCCCTCCCACCGGCTGCGAGGTCAGATTCTCACCCTCTTCAGGAATCTCTCCCCTGCAGGAATCCCTCCCATGGGGGAGGAAGAGGAGAGGAGAAGAAGAGGGAGAGGAGGAGGGGAAGAGGAGAGGAAGGGAGGAGGAGGAGGAGGGAGAGATGGAAAGAGGGACAGGAAAGGAGAGAGAGGAGAGGAGGAGAGGAGAGGAGGGGAAGAGAAAGGGAAGAAGACTAGAGGAGAAGGAGGAGAGGAGGGAAAGGAGAAGGGGAAGCGGGAGAGGAGAGGAAGGAGGGGAGGAGGAGAGGTGGAGAGGAGGGAGAAAAGAAGGGAAAGGGGGAGAGGAAGACTAGAGGAGAGGAAGGAGGGGAGGAGGAGAGAAAGAAGAGGGGAAGGGGAGGAGGAAGAGGCGGGAGAGAAGGAAAAGGAGAGCAGGAGGAGGAGGGAGAAGAGAGGAAGGGGAGAGGAGGGAAGGGAGGAGGGGGAGGAAGAGGGAGAGGAGGAAGCGAAGAAGGGGAAGGGGTAGAAAGGAGAGGAGGCAGAGAAGGGAAGAGGGAGAGGAGAGGAAGGGAGGAGGGGGAAGGGGGAAAGGAGAGGAAGAGAAGGGAAAGAGGGAGATGGGAGGAGGGAGAGGAGGAGGAAAAGGGGAGCAGGGAGGAGGGGAAGGGGAGGGGGAGGGAGAGAAGGGAAGAGGGAGGGGAGAGGAGGAGGAGGGGAAGGAGAGACAAGAAAGAAGAGGGAGGGGGGAAGGAGGAAGAGGAGAAGGGGAAGGGGGAGAAGAGAGGAGTGGAGGAGGGAGGGAAGAGGAAGGGGAGGGAAGAATGGGAAAGAGGGAGAGGAGGAGGCTGGAGAGGCTGAGGGCAGCGTGGGGCAGGCGATCATGGAAACCATCTGAAAAATTCCCCCTTCAGGCTGAGATTTTCCATATCCCCCTCCCCCACAGCCACCCCCACCCCCTCCTGCGACCTCCCCACCGAAGGGGGATTTTTGCGGAAAGTTTGATTTAAATCCGTTCAGCCGGTTTAGAGTTACGGGCCGGGAAAAAGCTGGAGAAAAGCTAAATCTGCTGTCTGGTTTCCCCATGAACCCTGCGAGTAGGGGGCTGCAGGGGAGGGGGAGGGGTGGGGGGGTCTGCAGGGTCTACAGGGCAGGGGGAAGGAGGGGGAGGGGGATCTGTGGGGCAGGAGGAAGGAAGAGGAGGGGTCTTTAGAGAAGCAGCTTGGCCTAGTGGTGAGAGCATGGGCCTGGGAGTCAGGGGACCTGGGTTCTAATCCCGGCTCTGCCACTTGTCTGCTAAGTGACCTTGAGCAAGTCACTTCGCTTCTCTGGGCCTCAGTGACCTCATCTGTAAAATGGGGATGAAGACTGTGAGCCTCACAAGGGTCAACACGATTACTTTGCATCTACCCCAGTGCTTAGAACAGTGCTTGGCACATAGTAAGCATTTAACAAATACCACCATCATCATCATTATGATGATGATGATTACATAATTATTACATTATTACACTTCACTTCTCTAGGCCTCAGTTCCCTCATCTGGAAAACGGGGATTGACGCTCTGAGGCCCCACGGGGGACTGGGACCGTGTCCCACTCAGTTTGCTTGTATCCACCCCAGCGCTCAGTACAGTGCCTAGCACAGAGAAAGCACTTAACCAGTGCCACAATTATTATTATTATTATTATTATTAGAGAGGGGTGGGAGGCCCAGAGATGGGTGATCCGGGGAGCTTGGGGGAAGAGGGAGGGTGTCTTTGACCAGGCTGGGATCATATCTACAAACTCTAATGTATTGTTCTCTCTCGAACGCTTAGAAGAGTCCCTCTAGACTGTTCACTCATTGTGGGCAGGGAATGTGTCTGTTCATTGTTCTACTGTCCTCTCCCAAACGCTCAGCACATAGTAGACTGTCGGCTCCTTGTTGACAAGGATCGTGCTTATTATTTCTGTTGGACTCTCCATAGCGTTCAGTCCAGTGCTCTGCACACGGTAGCGCTCAAGAAATACCAGTGACTGATTGATCGATGGTGTGGTTTGGGGATCCGTGTCAATTCATCTCCGTCACCCCCTCTTTCCCCGCCCTGTCAGCTTGCCAAGCGATGCAGAACGGGATGGGGGGGGGGGTGAGATGGAATTTATTATCTATTTATTTTAATATCTGCCTCCCACTCTAGACTGTGAACTCACTGTGGGCAGGAATTTGCTGTCATATTGTCCTCTCCCAAGCGCTTAGTACGGTGCTTTGCGCACAGTAAGCGCTCAATAAATACGATTGAATGAATGAATGGGGGATGGGGTGGGGAACGGGGTGGGGGATGGAGAGAAGTGGGGATCAGAGACCCTTCTGCCAGAGAAATGCTCACATCTGGTCTCCATATTTGCTCCACTTACCAGCCGGCCAGGAGGGGAGACAGAGACAGAGATAAAGAACATAGAGAGATAGAGAGGGACAGAGACAAAGAGAGAGAAACAGGAGACAGAGAAGAGAGATGAAGAAAAAAGATGTGCTAGAGACGGGGGAGAGACAGAGACAGGGATAAAGAAATCGAGGGAGATGCTTAGAAGATGGGACACAGATAATAATAACAGTAATAACATTTGTTAAGGGCTTACTACAGGTCAAGCACTGTTCTAGGCGGTTGGGAGCCAGACAAAAAGTAAGAGACTCTCACATAGGCAGAGATAAAGAGAGCAAATGGTGCACAGGGAGACGGAGAAAGAGAGTCAGAGAGAGAGAGTTGCGGGCCGGACTGAGAGACAGAGAGGGGTAAAGAAAGCACGGAGAGACAGAGAAGGGGAGACCCACTAAGGCGGAGAAAGCGGGATCCAGAGAGACCCAGACAGAGAACTAGTGAGCCCGAGAGACCTGGAGAGACTCAGAGAGACCTGGAGAGACCCAGAAAGACTCAAAGAGATCCAGAGAGACCCAGACAGACAACTACAGAGCCAGTGAGAGCCAGAAAACCTCAGAAAGACCCAGAGAGATCCAGAGAGACCCAGAAAGACCCAGAGAGACCTGGAGAGATTCAGAGAGACCTAGAGAGACCTGGAGAGATCCAGAGAGACCCGGAAGGCCTCTTGGAGGAGCTGTGTGGTTTTAGGAGGGCTCTGAAGGTGGGAAGAGCGGTGGGCAGTGCGATATGGACGGGGAGGGAGTTCCAGGCCAGTGGAATGATGTGGATGAGGGGTAGGCCTTCCCTGTCTAAGCCCCGCTTTCCTCTTTTCCCATTCCCTTCCGCCTCGCTCCGACTCGCTCCCTTTCTTCATCCCCCCAGTCCCAGCCCCGCACCGCTTATGTCCCCCTCCCTTATTTTTTTCTTTCCTTGTACCTCTCCCCCTCTAAAACTGTAAGCTGCTTGTGGGCAGGAAGTATATCTATTTTTCTATCGTTCTCTCCCAGGCGCTTAGTATAGTGTCCTGCAGACAGTAAGCGCTCAATAAATATGAGACCTGAGTGAGGCCAAGGTCTCCCCATGACGCTCTGCAACAGAGCGTAGGAATGTGTGTCTTGCTTGGTCGTACTCTCCCAGCCAATCATTGGTATTTACTGAGCGCATATGATGCACAGAGCGCTGGATTAAACGCTCAGGAGAGTATAATTCAACAAAGTTGGGGGAATAGGTTCCTTGCCTACCATTAGCTTATAGTAGAGGGAGAGACAGAGATGAATAATAATTATGGAACGTGTTAAGCGCTTACTATGTGCCCAGCTTTGAAAGTAGGGACAATGGGAGTCTGGCGAATATGGACGGGAAGGGAATTCCAGGCCAGAGGGAGGACGCGGGCGAAGGGTCGGCGGCGAGATAGATGAGATCGAGGTACAGTGGGAAGGTTGGTGTTAGAGGGGCGAAGTCTGTGGGCTGGGCTGGAGGTACATTCTAAGCGCTTATTAGAGTGCTCTGCACATAGTAAGCGCTCAATAAATACTATTGAATGAATGAATGAATGAATGAGGAGAGGATACGGGTGATTGAGGGCTTTAAAGCCGACGGTGACGAGTTGCGGAGGCGGAGGTGGAGGGGCAACCACCGGAGGGTCTTGAGGAGGGGCGAAACACGTCCTGAACTTCTCTGTAGAAAAATGATGCGGGCAGCAGAGTGTGAATTCTGGACTGGAGAGGGGAGAGGCAGGAGGCTGGGAGATCTGTGAGGAGGCTGATGCAGTAATCAAAACTGAGTGCTCAGAAAAAACCACCCCCGATCGTTGGATTGACAGTAATAATGTTGGTATTTTTTAAGCACTTACTATGTGCCGAGCACTGTTCTAAGCGCTGGGGTAGACACAGGGGAATCAGGATGTCCCACGTGGGGCTCACAGTCTTAATCCCCATTTTACAGAGGTGGTAACTGAGGCACAGAGAAGCTAAGTGACTCGCCCACAGTCACACAGCTGGCAAGTGGCAGAGCTGGGATTCGAACTCATGACCTCTGACTCCAAAGCCCGTGCTCTTTCCACTGAGCCACGCTGCTTCTCAATATTAATTTGGTATTTGTTAAGCACTTACTTTGTGCATGCTGGGGGATACAAGGCGAACAGGTTGTGACACGTGAGGCTCACAGTTTTCATCCCCATTTTACAGATGAGGGAACTGAGGCCCAGAGAAGTGAAGTGACTTGCCTACAGTCACACAGCCGACAAGTGGCAGAGTTGGGATTCGAACCCGTGACCTTTGGCTCCCAAGCCCAGGCTCTTTCCACTGAGCCACGCTGCCACCCCAGGCCGCTGGTCTTCTGCTTCTTCCATTTCTGATGATAATAATCATGGTGTTATTTGTTAGGCGCTTACTCTGTGCCAAGCACTGTTCTAAGCGCTGGGGTCGATGCAAGGGAATCAAGTTGAACACAGTCCCTGTCCGATATGGGGCTCAGGGTTTCAATCCGAGAAGCAGCGTGGCTCAGTGGAACGAGCCCGGGCTTGGGAGTCAGAGGCCGTGGGTTCTAATCCCCCCTCTGCCACTTGTCTGCTGTGTGACCTTGGGCAAGTCACTTCACTTCTCTCGGCCTCAGTTCCCTCATCTGCAAAAATGGGGATTAAAAAATGTGAGCCCCACATGGGACAATCTGATTACCCTGATTCTCCCCCAGAGCTTAGAACAGCACATAGTAAGCACTTAACAAATACCATTAACAAACAACAATCCCCATTTTGCAGACGTGGGAACTGAGGCCCAGAGAAGTTAAGTGACTTGGCCCAGGTCACCCAGCAGACAAGTGACGGAGCTGGGATTAGAACCCATGACCTCTGACTACCAAGCCTGGGCTCTCGCCACTAGACCGTGTTACTTTCCTACGTTTCTGATCCTGTTCTTGGATGTCTACACCCTTGTCCCAATCAACCAATCAATCAGTCGTTATTATTTATTGAGCGCTTACTGTGGGCAGAGGGCAGTACTAAGCGCTTAGGAGAGGACAGTACAACAGAGTTGGTAGACGTAATCCCTGCCCACAAGCAATCAGTCAGTGGTAACTATTGAGTGCTTACTGTGCGCAGAGCACTCTACTAAGTGCTTGGGAGACGACAATAAAACAGATTTGGTAGACACATTTCCTGCCCATAATCAATCAATGGTGTTTATTAATAATAATAATTGTGGCGTTTAAGCACTCACTATGTGCCAGGCACTGTACTAAACGCTGGGGTGGATACAAGCAAATCGGGTTGGACCCAAACCCTGTCCCACGTGGGGCTCACAGCCTCAATCCCCATTTTCCAGATGAGGGAACTGAGGCCCAGAGAAGGAAGGTGACTTGTCCAAGATCACACCGCAGACAAGTGGCGGAGCCGGGATTAGAACCCATGACCTTGTGACACCCAGGCTCAATCCATCACGCCTTGCCCCTTCCCACCAGGCCACGCTGCTTACTGCGTGCGGAACACTGTACTGAGCACCTGGGAGTTTACACTATATCAATAAACAGATACGGTCCCCGCCCACAACCATCGGGCTTGCGGTTCTCTCCCTGGAAGCAAAGAGAAAGAATTAAAGGATTTAAAATGAGGAAGGAAGAAGAGAAAGGGAATTAGAGTCTTAATCCCCACCTGCCCACCTCTCCCCGCCACTCCCAGTGGTTTTCTTGGGGTGGCTTTGGATCCGCCGCCCCCTCCCCTGGGGGTCTCCACCCCCACCCCCGCCGTGACCTTTGCCCTGTCACCTCTGGAGGAGGAGAAGCAGGGGGTCACAGTGACCCCCTTCTGCCTCTGTTTCCCTCCCCCCCTCGCTGTCCCACCAGCCTGGAGCTCCTCCTTGCCTCTGGCCAGTGACTGCATCCCTAGGGTGGGGGGCAAGGCAGGGGTCATTTGGTCCAGGCCCCTGCCTCCTACCGACCCCCAGGACAGATGATGCTGATGATTGTGGTATTTTTTAAGCGCTTACTCAGTAGTGCTGAGCACTTAGAACGGTGCTGGGCACCTAGTAAGCGCTTAACAAAGACCATCATTATTATGTGCCAAGCCCTGTTCCAAGCACTGGGATAGAGACGAGGTAATCAATTTGTCCCACGTGGGGCTCTCGGTCTTAATCTGCGTTTTTCCAGATGAGGTAACTGAGGTACAGAGAAGTGAAGCGACTCGCCCAGGGTCCCACAGCAGATATGAGGCGGAGTCAGGATTAGAACCCGCATCCTCTGACTCCCAGGCCCGGGCTCTTTCCACTAGACCACACTGCTTGAACCCCATGCCTGATGGCTGACCTAGGGCAAGTCACTGAACCTATTTGGGCCTCAGTTTCCTCCCCGTGTCTCTCTCTCTGGACTGGAAGCTCCTTGAAGACAAGGATCATGCCTACTAGCTTTTGTCCTGCCCTCTCCCGAAGGCTTAGTCCAGTGCTCTGCACACAGTAAGCGCTCGATAAATACGATCGAAGGAACGAGCCGATTCCAGGCGGGAGAGCGGTGGAGGTTCGGGGGCTGCGATCATCGCAAGGGGCCGGACCCAGCAAAGCCATTTTTCAGGCGGCGAAGCCGGCGGGCTTCTGGGGAAGAAGCGCGGAGGGGCGGAAAGCTGGAGCCCCGTGGTGCTATTTTATGGTCAATTTTCCGAGTGGAACTGCGCTTTAAGCACTAAAGTTGAGTAGCAGGAAAAAACTTCTTAACCGTAAGATCTATTAAGAGCACGGAGGAGGCTCCCCGGGGGAGAGGAGGAAATGGGGCTGGGGGATGAAGTAAATCATCGGCGGACAAGTCCCGGGCGCTGGAGGCCTCTTTGGGGGTGGGGAGGAGGGCTTTGGGGGGGGCAGCCCCTCCAGCTGTGGCTCCTCCCTCCCCTCCCTCGCCGCCGCGGCTCCTGCCATCTTGGGGGCATCTGGTCTGCTGTGTGACCCTGTTCAAGTCACTTCACCTCTCTGGGCCTCAGTTCCCTCATCTGGAAAAATAGGATTAAGACTGTGAGCCCCATGTGAACTGAGAGCTCCTTGTGGGGCGGGAATGTGTCCCTTATATTGTTCTATTGTCCCGGGCATTTAGTACAGTGCTCCGCACACAGTAAGTGCTCAATACGATCGAATGAATGAATGTGGAACAGGGGCTGGGCCCAACCTGATTAGCTTGGATCTATCCCAGCACTTAGTGCCTGGCACATAGTAAGCGCTTAGGGCGGCTTAGTGCACAGAGCTCGGGCCTGGGAGTCCGAAGAACCCGGGTTCTAATCCCTGTTCCACCTCATGTCTGCTGTGTGACCTTGGGCAAGTCACCACATTTCTAGGCCTTGGTTCCCTCCTCTGGAAAAGGGGGATGAGAACGTGAGCCCCATGGGGGACAGGGACTGTGTCCAGCCTGATTAACTTGCATCTACCTCAGTGCTTGGCACATAGTAAGTGCTTAACAAGAACCATAATAATAATAATATCATTACGATACCATTAAAAACAAATACCATTTTAAAAATCAATCAAAAGGAATCAAAGAAACAAAACGCTCTCCTGCCAGCCAGGGTGAGAGAGGGTGGTCTGGGGGGGCCGGGGAGGGTCTCCACGGGCTACAGCTGGGCTGGGCGGGAGCTGCCGGGACTAAGGCCAAGATAGTCCCAGGAGCAGCTCTCCCCACCCCTCACCCGCCCTCTGGGCTGCGTCTTCGCCTTCTCAGTCAGTCAGTCGTATTTATTGAGCGCTTACCGTGTGCAGAGAACTGTACTAAGCTCTCGGGAGAGGAAAATAGAACAATATAACAGACACATTCGCTGTCTGCAACCAGCTGACGGTCTAGAGGGACGTGAATAGAAATAAATATATGGATATGAGTGTCGTGGGGCTGGAAGGGGAGGTGAATAAAGGAAGCAAGTCAGGGCGACGCAGGAGGGAGAGGGGGAAGAGGAAAGGGGGGCTTAGTCTGGGAAGGCTTCTTGGAGGAGATGGGCCTTCGAGTAGGCTCGCTATCCGTCGGATGTGAAGAGGGAGGGTGGTCCAGGCCAGAGGCAGGACGTGGGTGAGGGGTGCGATAGACAAGACGGGGGCACAGCGAGTAGGTTGGCGTTAGAGGAGCGAGGTGTGCGGGCCGGAGGAGGAGAGCAGCCAGGTCAGACGGGAGGGGGCAAGGTGATTAAGGGCTTTAAAGCCGACGGCGACGACTTTCTGTTGGACGCGGAGGTGGACGGGCAACCGCTGGAGGGTCTTGAGGAGGGGGGATCACGGCCTGAACGTTTCTGTAGAAGAATGACGCGGTCGGCAGAGTGAAGCGCGGACGGTGGGCAGAGTGAAGCGTGGACTGGAGCGGGGCGGGAGGCGGGGAGGTCAGCGAGGAGGCTGACGCCGTCATCGAGGCAGGAAAGGAGAAGTGATTGGATTAATGTGGTAAAAGTCGATTTCTCCCACTCCGACTGTTATCGGCCATATTACTACTGAGGCTGGACTACTAATATTGCTTCTACTGTGATTACTGCCGCTACTTAATAATAACAATAATTATGCTGGAGTTTGTTAAGCGCTACTGTTTGCCAAGCACTGTTCTAAGCGCTGGGGTAGAGCCAAGGTCATCAGGTTGGACTCGGTCCTTGTCCCACGCGGGGCTCACGGTCTTCATCCCCGTTTTCCAGATGAGGGAACTGAGGCCCAGAGAATAATAATAATAATGTTGGTATTTGTTAAGCGCTTACTATGTGCAGAGCAAGGACTGGGGTAGACACAGGGGAATCAGGTTGTCCCACGTGGGGCTCACAGTCTTCATCCCCATTTTACAGATGAGGTCACTGAGGCCCAGAGAAGTGAAGTGACTTGCCCACAGTCACACAGCTGACAAGTGGCGGAGGGGGGATTAGAACCCACGACCTCTGACCCCCGGGCCCGGGCTCTTGCCACTAGGCCGTGCTGCTTCATACTACCGTTGTCTCTGTCTGTTGCCGAATTGTCCATTCCAAGCGCTTAGTCCAGTGCTCTGCACATAGTTAGCGCTCAATAAATACTATCGAATGAATGAATACTGCAGTCACTTGACTTCTCTGTGCCTCGGTGACCTCGTCTGTAAAATGGGGATGAAGAGTGCGAGCCCCACGTGGGACAACCTGCTTACCTCGTATCCCCTCCAGGGCTTAGAACAGTGCTCGGCACATAGTAAACGCTTAACAAATCCCATCAGCAGCAGCATCTCAGTAGTGTAAGTTCGCCAACCCTCCCATCTGAGCTTCCTTTGGTTTCCTCTCCTTTCCTCCCGCCCCATCCTGTGCCCCAGAGAGAGGACGAGGGCCGGCCCGCGGACAGACGGGGGTGCCGCCGGCTAGGAAAGTGGGGAGGTGGCACTGGATTAGGTGGGAATTCTGGGAGACCAGATCCCAAATTCCCATCCACGCTCAGGTCGTGGTGTTCCAGCGCGGTGGGAGCGAGCGCGACATTATTCCACTGCACGAAGCACGACCCCGTAACGTTTTTTGTGGCCCTCAACCCCCGGGGAAGGTACCCAAACCAGCCAGCCAGCACCCCAACCCCTCCCCGACCCCAAACCCCCCAACTGCTCAACTGTATATATTTTCATTATCCTGTTTATTTTGTTAATGAAATGTACATCACCTTGATTCTATTTAGTCGCCATCGGTTTTTACGAGATGTTCTTCCCCTCGACTCTATTTATCGCCATCGTTCTCGTCCGTCCGTCTCCCCCGATTAGACCGTGAGCCCGTCAAACGGCAGGGTCCGTCTCTATCTATTGCCGACTTGTTCATTCCGAGCGCTTAGTACAGTGCTCTGCACATAGTAAGCGTTCAATAAATACTATTGAATGAATGAATGAATGAACTGGAGCCCTCCTGATTCATTCAATCAGATTTATTGAACGCTTACTGTGTGCGGAGCACTGTACTAAGCGCTTGGAAAGTACAATTCGGCAAGAGATAGAGACAATCCCTACCTAACAGTGGGCTCCCAGTCTAGAAGGCGGGGAGACGGACAACAAAACAAAACAAATAGGCATCAATAGCATTAAAATAAATAAATAGAATTATAGATATATACACACCATTAATAAAATAAATAGAATAATAAATACGTACAAATGTACACAAGTGCTGGGGGGCGGGGGTTAGAGCAGAGGGAGGGATTCGGGGCGATGGGGAGGGGAGAGGAGCAGACGAAAAGGGGCGTTTAGTAAGTACTGATGCCCTGGACCCAATCCATCCATCAAGGGTATCTATCAAAGGCCTAGTGGGGGCTGTGTTTTGGACTGAGCGCTTGCGAATACGAATGTTAGACTGTAGACTGGTCGCAGGTACGGAGTGTGTCTTCCAATGCTTATAGCGTGCTCTCCTAAGTGCTTAGCATAGTGCTCTGCCCACAGTAAGCACTCAGCAAGTCCTATTGCTACTTCTAGTATTGCTGCTGCTGCTCCTACTGCTAATAATAATAGCAATAATAATAATAATACAGATAATTAAATTATTTCTGAGCCTTTCGGCTCCTGGAGTCTCAGGCACCCCCCACCCCCTGGCAGCCGTCCCTCCAGAGAAGCAGCGTGGCTCAGCGGAAAGAGCCCGGGCTTAGGAGTCCGAGGTCACGGGTTCTAATCCCGACTCCGCCACTTGTCAGCTGAGTGACTTTGGGCAGGTCACTTCACTTCTCGGTGCCTCGGGTCCCTCATCTGGAAAATGGGGATGAAGGCCGTGTGCCTCACGTGGGACGACCCGATGACCCCGGATCTACCCCGGCGCTTAGAACGGTGCTCGGCACATAGTAAGCGCTTAACAGATACCAACATCATCATCCCGGCTCTGCCACTTCATTCATTCATTCAATAGTATTTATTGAGCGCTTACTATGTGCAGAGCCGTGTGACCGTGGGCAACTCACTTTCATTCATTCAATAGCATTTATTGAGCGCTTACTATGTGCAGAGCACTGTACTAAGCGCTTGGAACGAACAAGTCGGCAACAGATAGAGACGGTCCCTGCCGTTTGACGGGCGCACGGTCTAATCGGGGGAGACGGACGGACGAGAACGATGGCAATAAAACTTAACTTCTCTGTGCCTCACTTACCTCATCTGTAAAATGGGGATTAACTGTGAGCCTCACGTGAGACAACCTGATGACCCTTAATCTACCCCAGCGCTTAGAACAGTTCTCAGCACATAGTAAGCGCTTAACAAATACCAACATTACTATTATTATCATCACCAAGGCCGGGGGTCCCGAAGCCCCTAAGACCCGTCCCCTCCATCATACCGGGGTCTCCCCTGACTGTCTCCTCTGTCGTCCCCATGCACCTCGTAGCCACCTCGGCGCTTAGGGCACCTAGTAAGCCCTTACCCAATATAATAATAAAAGTAGTAATAATGGTAATATTAATAATAATGCAGCACGTGCGGATGGCAGCCGCACGGGGGCAATGGAGTTTCAGGAATGGGCCCGGGCGGCCTGGCCTCCAGGGGCCCCCCCGGCCCCCTCCCCCACCGTCCCCCCCTCCACCTTTGCGACTGGAGTTTTCCTTCGGCTGCCCCTGCCCCCCCCCCCACCCCACCCCCTTGCGCCCCCAACTCTCACTCCCCGTTTCCGCTTGGAATCCCCGCTAATCCTCTTAGAACGAGGTCACGACGCCCAGTTCCAATTTTAATTTTCTCTCTCCCCTCCCCCCTCATTCCTTCCTCCCTGCTGGGGCGGGGGGGTCCAAGGCTGCTCTCCTCCTCCCCCTCCCTCCTCCTTCTCTATCTTCTTCCCCTCCTCCTCCCCTTCCTTCCTCTTCCTCCCCCTCCTTCTCTTCTCTCTCCCCTTCTCCCTCCTCTCCCTTTTCTCCTATTTCCCCTTCTCCCTCCTTCCCCTCGTCCTCTCCCTTCTCCTTCCTCTTTCTTCCCCTTCTCCCTCTTCCCCTTCTCCTTCCTTCCCCTGCTCCTTCTCCCTCCTCTCCTTTCTTCCTCTTTCCCCTTCCTCTCCCTCCCCCTTTCTCCTCCTCTCTCTTCTCTCTCCCCTTCTCTCTCCTCTCCTTTCTTCCCCTTTTCCCTCCCTTTCCCGTCCCTTCTCCCTCCTGCTCCTTCTCCCTCTTACCCTTCTCCCTTCTCCTCTTTCTCCCTCCTTTCCCTTCTCCCTCTTCCCCCTGCTCTTTCTCCCTCTTCCCCCTGCTCTTTCTCCCTCTTCCCACTTTTCTCCCTTCTCCCTCCTCTCTGCTCCCTCTTCCCCTTCTCCCTCCTGCTCCTTCTTCCTCTTCTCCCTCCTCCCCCTTTTCCTTTCTCCCCCTTCTCCCTCCTCTCTTCTCTCTCTCCCCCCTCCCCTCTCCCCCCCCCCCTCCATGTCCCCCTCCCCGTTTCCATCCCCTCCCGCTCCCGAAGCGGGGGTGGGGGTGAGGAGGGGGGTCTCCGGCCGGGCCGGCTCGGTCCCCAGCCCCCTCCCCCACTTTCGCCCCTCCCCCCATCCTCCCCCTCCCCATCCCGCATCCCCCCTTCCCGCATCCCTCCAGGCGGGAGACGTGGCAGGGAACGATGCTTTTGTCCGCGCTTTGTGGGCGTCGGCCGGCCGGGGAGGGCGGGGGGCGGCCGGTGGAGGGTCGGTGGAGGGCTAGTGGAGGGTCGGTGGAGGGCCAGTGGAGGGCCAGAGGAAGCCCAGTGAGAGGCAGGGGAGGGCGCTCTTCTTTTAGGCCTTGGAGACCTTTCCCGCCTTTACTTTGAGGCCGGGGATTCCGGGCGACGCCCCCCGACTCCAACCGCTTCTTACGGGCTTTGCCCATTTGGGGAGGGGCCCGGCCCAGCCCCACCCCAGTCCAACCCAGCCCCAGTCCCACCCCAACTCAGTCCCAGCCCCTTCTCAGTCCCAGCACAGTCCCAGCTCAGCCCCAGCTCGGCCCTAGCCCCAGCCCGGCCCCAGTCCAACCCAGCCCCCGCTCAGTCCCAGTCCCAGCCCCAGTCCAGCCCCAATTCAGCCCCAGTACAACCCCAGCCCAGCACCAGGCCCAGTCCCGGCCCAGCCCCAGCCCCAGACCAGCCACAGGCTCAGCCCCAGACCAGCCCAGCCCCAGTCCAGCCCCAGTCCAGTCCCAGCGCAACCCCAGACCTTGCCCCAGGCCCAGCCCCACCCAAACTGCAGCCCAGCCCCAGCCCCACCCAGTACAACCTAGTCTCAACCCAGCCCAGCCCAGCACCAGTCCAGCCCAGCCCCAGTTTATAGTCCACTGTGCACAGAGCACTGCAGTGAATGCTTGGGAGAGTACAGTGGGTTAGAGGTCATGGGTTCTAATGCAGACTCCGCCACCTGTCAGCTGTGTGACTTTGGGCAGGTCACTTCTCGGGGCCTGTTACCTCATCTGGAAAATGGGGATGAAAAGTGTGAGCCCCACATGGGACAGCCTGATTACCCTGTATCTCCCCCAACGCTTAGAACAGTGTACGGCTCATAGTAAGCGCTTAACAAATACCAACATTATTATTATTACAGTACCACAGAGTATGAAGACAGGATCCCTGCCCTGAAGGAGCTTTTCCAGTCTAGAGAGGAGACAGACAGTAAGATGAACTTCCGATGGGAGAAGCAGCGGCAGGGAAGGAAGAAATGGTCCCCAGGGCGGTGGGGCTGCGGGTGGGCTTCTTGGGGGGGAGGGGAGGGTCCCCGGACCGAAAGGGCCTCCACATCCCCTCTCTCTTCCCACCCCCCACCCACTGACCAGACCAGAGAGGCTGTGGGCGGGAGGAGGTGACTCACAGAATATTCATTCAATCATAGTTATTAAGCGCTTACTCTGAGCAGACCACCGTACTAAGCGCTTGGGAAAGTACAACCAATAATCGACAGTGACATTCCCTGGAATATGTACCCGTCGGATCGGAGACAGGAAGTCGGGAGGCAGGGCAGATGAATAACAATAATAATTGTGGTATTCCTTAGGCGCTTAGAGAAGCAGCGTGGCTCAGTGGAAGGAGCGAGAACTTGGGAGTCAGAGGTCATGGGTTCTAATCTCGGCTCCCCCGCTTGCCAGCTGTGTGACTTTGGGCAAGCCACTTTACTTCTCTGGGCCTCAGTTACCTCATCTGTAAAATGGGGATGAAGACTGTGAGCCCCACGTGGGACAACCTGATCACGTTGTATTCCCCCCAGCATTTAGAACAGTGCTTTGCACAGACTAAGTGCTTAACAAGTACCAATATTATTATTATTATGTGCCAAGCACTGTACTAAGCACTGGAGTAGATATAAGATAATCAGGTTGGATTCCTTCAGTCATTCATTCATTCGATCATATTTATTGGGAGCTTAGTGTGTGCAAAGCACTGTACTAAGTGCTTGGGAGAGGACAATACAGCAATAAACAGTGACTTTCCCTGCCCATAGAGGGCTTACAGTGTAGAACAGGGGAGACAGACATCAATACAAATAAATAAAATTATAAATATGTACATGTGTTGTGGGGCTGGGAGCGGGGAAGAGCAAAGGGAGCAAGTCAGGGCGACGCAGAAGGGAGTGGGAGATGAGGAAAAGTGAGGCTTAGGCTGGGAAGAGTGAGGTTTAGTTGCACTTCACCATAATAGAATAATAAATACCACAATTCTTCATTCACATCCCACAGCCTTAATCCCCATTTTACAGATGAGGGAACTGAGGCCCAGAGAAGTGAAGTGGCTTACCCAAGGACACACAGCAGACAAGTGGCAGAGTCGAGAGCATGGCCTAGCGGGAAAGAGGGCAGGCCTGGCAGTCAGAGGATCATGTGTTCTAATCCTGGATCCGCCACTTGTCTGCTGTGTCACCTTGGGCAAGTCAATTCAGTTCTCTGGGCTTCAGTCACCTCTGGAAAACGGGGATTGAGACTGTGAGCCCCAGGTAGGACAGGGACTGCGTCCAACTCGATTTGCTTGTATCCACCCCGGCGCTTAGTACAGTGCCCGGCACCTAGTCAGCTCAACAAATACCATGGTTATTATTATTATTATTGTCTCTCCCCACTCCAGTCCATTGTTTATTCCGCTGCCCGGATCATCTTCCTGCAAAAACGCTCTGGGCCTGTCACTCCCCTCCTTAAAAACCTCCAGTGGTTGCCGATCCACCACCGCACGAAACAAAAACTCCTCACTTTGGGCTTCGAGGCTCTCCATCGCCTTGCCCCCTCCTACCTCTCCTCCCTTCTCTCTTTCTACGGCCCAGCCCGCACGCTCCGCTCCTCTGCCGCCCACCTCCTCACCATCCCCCATTCGCACCTATCCCGCCGTCGACCCCCGGCCCACGTCCTCCCACTGTCCCGGAACGCCCTGCCTCCTCACCTCCACCAAACTAACTCTCTTCCCCTCTTCAAAGCCCTTCTGAGAGCTCACCTCCTCCGAGAGGCCTTCCCAGACAGAGCTTCCCCCTTTCCCTCCGCTCCCTCTGCTCCCCCTCCGCCCTCTGCTCCTCCTCCTTTCCCCCTTCCCCTCCCCTCAGCTAAGCCCCCTTTCCCTCTGCTCCTTCCCCTCTCCCTTCCCCTCCCCTAGCACTCTGCTCATTTGTATATATTTTTATTACCCTATTTATTTTGTTAATGAGGTGTCCATCCCCTTGATTCTATTTATGGTAATTACGTTGTCTTGTTTTTGTCTGTCGGTCTCTCCCGATTAGATCGTGAGCCCGTCATTGGGCAGGGATGGTCTCTCTCTGTTGCCGAACAGCGCTTAGTACAGTGCTCTGCAGATAGTAAGAGCTCAATAAATGCTATTGAATGAATGAATGAAAGGACCTTCTGGCTCCCAGGCCCGGGCTCTAACCACTAGACCACACAGCTTCTGTGCAGCAGCCGATGCAGCATTCCTCTGCCTAGTGCGACCCACCAACCCAGGCTCATCCATTCACTCAACTGCATTTATTCATGCATTCATTCAATAGTATTTATTGAGTGCTTACTATGTGCAGAGCACTGTACTAAGCACTTGGGATGAACAAGTCGGCAACAGAGAGAGACAGTCCCTGCCCTTCGATGGGCTTACAGTCTAATCGGGGGAGATGGACAGACAAGAACAATGGCAATAAAATAGTGAGCACTTACTGTGTGTAGAGCACTGGACTAAGCGCTTGGGAGAGGGCAGTGCAACCAAAAACAGACACATTTCATGCTGGGTGTCACTGGACACCCCAAAATCCAGAGTCCAAACGGGGGGTCCAAGGCCGGGTGCAGGGGGTGGATGATGCCGGAGCCAGGAGGAAGGGGGGAAATATCAGTGGGAGTCTCACGTCTGCTTACTGTGTGATCCTGGGCAAGTCACTTCACTTCTCTGGGCCTCAGTTTCCTCATCAGCTAAATGGGGATTAAATCCTACTCCTTCCTATTCTGACTGCGAGCCCTATGTGAGTCAGGGACCGTGTCCAGCCTGATTAACCTGTACTGTAGAACAGTGCTTGGCACATAGCATCATCATCATTATTATTATTACCTACCCCAGTGCTTGGAACAGTGTTTGGGACATAATAAGGGCCTAACTAGTACCATAATTATTATAATTATTGCATAGTCCCTGTCCCACATGGGGCTCACAGTCTAAGTAGGAGGGAGAATAGGCGAACTGAATCTCCCTTTTACGGATGAGGAAACTGAGGCATAGGAAATTTCCGTGACTTGCCCAAAGTCAAGCAGCAGGCGAGTGGCAGAGCCGGGATTAGAACCCAGCTCCTCTGACTCCCAGGCCCGGGCTCTTGTCCACTAGGCTTTAAAAAAAAAGAGTTTATAGACTAGAGGAGGATTACTTGCCTGCTGTTTTACCGTGGATAAGTCATTTACTTCCCTGGGCCTCAGTTTCTTCATCTGTGAAATGGTGATTTGTTACCTTTTCTCCCTCCTACTTATACAATGAGCCCCAAGTGGGGCTTGACGATCTTGCAACTATCCCAGTGCTTAGTACAGGGCTTGGAACCTAGTAAGCGTTTAACAAATACCATACAGAAGAAGACCTTGCTGAGGGAGAGCTTTGAGGAGTCCATAACTACAGAAAGGGTAAAGGTCGGGGTGTTTGGGGAGAGGGAGAAACGGGACAGAAGGGAAGGAAGTGGTGGGGTGGGGGGGTCCCCCAGACTCGCTCAATTTATTCATCGCCCCTTCCAGCTCCACATCACTTACGCTCCCCTCCCTCATTTATTTATTTCTCTTCCTGTCTGACTCCCTCTCTAGACTGTCAGCTCCTTGTGGGCAGGGAATGTGTCTGTTTCTTGTCATATTGTGCTCTCCCAAGCGCTTAGTACAGTGCTCTGCACACAGTAAGCGCTCCATAAATACGATGGAATGAAGAGAGTTTGGATCCCCATGTGTCCATGTCAATCTGTGCCCAGGACGATGTCCGTGTCTGCAGATGAGAATTGACTGCCCCTGGTGAAGCCCCCAACCCACCCCTTGTCCCATCCCGCCCCTCCACCCCCTGCCCGCTGCGAGAGGCCCAGGGGGTCCCCATGGGGGGCAACGGAGATGGTGAGAGGACCCTTTGTCATCCCCCTCCCCTGGGAGTGGGAAGGGAAGGCACCCCTGGCCCAGCCTCACTGCCCAGCCTTCTCATCCTCTGCCTCAGTTTGACCACCCGGGAAATGAGCCGGCCTGGGGCGCGGACAGAGACCCTCCAGGGAAGGAGAGATGCTGACACAGGGCCCGCAGCGCCTCCAGGCTTCCCGTCTGGAAGTCCTTCCTCCGGTCTAACCTCCATCCCTCCTGCTGCACCTTGTGCATCTGCAGGAGAGTCGCTCTGGCTGGGAGATCCGGACCCGAGCCACGTTAGAGAGAGGTGCCCGGCCTCCAGAAGCACGACGATTGGCAGCTTCAAACCCGGGCCAACACCTGAAGTTCCAGTTCAGTCAGTCCCTGGAAGGGAAGACCAGGAAGATCCGGGGTCCGGCCTCTCCCAGGAGACCCTGGGTGGACCTATTTGGGGCTGAGAGCCGGCAGGGGTCATCCCATCCATTCTCCTGCCTCCGATCCAGAAGCTCAGACCCCGTCCTTTAATCTAATATTTCCAGAGCACGCCCGGGAAGCTTCCCTAAACCTCCAAGATCCCCAGATTCTTTTTTTTTTTTTTCTGAATTCTGACCTGAATCCGGCCTGCTGCATTTCCAGTTCATCCTTTGGAAGAGGGAGGCGGGGCCCCGGGAAAGAGCTGGGGAGAGACCTGGAGGGCGTGGCCTGTCCCAGTAGCCCCAGAAGGTCAGAGCGGGATGGGGCTGGGGGAGAAGTTGGAGGTGTGGGGGGGGGAAGGTTGTTAGTTGGAGAGGGAATGGTGGGGAAAGGTAATGGATTGTCAAATTGGAAGATGGAGAAGCAGCAGAGTTTAGTGGCAAGAGCGTAGGCCTGGGAGTCAGGACCTGGGTTCTTATCCCGGCTCTGCCATTTGTCTGCTGTGTGACCCTGGAGAAGTCACTTCACTTCTCTAGGCCTCAGTTCCCTCATCTGTAAAATGGGGATTAAAATGGGGATGATAATTATAATTATAGTACTTGTGGAGCGCTTACTATGTGCCAAGCACTGTTGTAAGCCATGGGTAGGTACAAGTTAAACAGGTTGGACACAGTCCCTGTCCCACATAGGGCTCACTCTCTTAATCCTCATTTTACAGATGAGGTAACCAAGGCCCAGAGAAGAAGTGAAGCGACTTGTCCACGGTCACACAGCAGAGATGTGATGGAGCTGGGATTAGAATCCACGACCCACGAGAACAGTGTGAGCCCCATGTGAGACAGGAGCTGTGTCCAACCTGATTAACTTGTATCCACCCCAGCGCTTAGAACGGTGCTTGGCATAGAGTAAGTGCTTAACAAGTATCATTATTATTATTATTGTTATTATTATTATGGTTTCTGCCCCTCCTAAACTCGTATCTCTCTGGGCCTCAGTTACTTCATCTATAAAATGGGAATTGAGACTGTGACCAACCCAATTTGCCTGTATCAACTTCGGTGCTTGGTACAGTGTCTGGCACAAAGTAAGCACTTAACAAATACCATCATTATTAGTATTAGTATTATTATTATGAACTAACTCTCTTCCCTTCTTCAAAGCCCTACTTAGAGCTCACCTCCTCCAAGAGGCCTTCCCTGACTGAGCTACCCCTTTTCTCTCTGCTCCTTCTGCTCCCTCTCTGCCCCCTCTTCATCTCCCCTCAGCTAAGCCCCCTTTCCCTCTGCTCCTCCCCCTCTCCCTTCCCCTCCCCTCAGCGCTCTGCTCATTTGTCTAGATTTTTATTACCCTCTTTATTTTGTTAATGGGGTGTCCATCCCCTTGATTCTATTTATCGTGATTAATTTGTCTTGTTCTGATCCGTCTGCTTCCCCCGATTAGACTGTGAGCCCGTCAATGGGCAGGGATGGTCTCTATCTGTTGCCGAATTGTCCCTTCCAAGCGCTTAGTACAGTGCTCTGTACATAGTAAGCGTTCAATAAATACTAATGAATGAATGATTACTATTATTATATCACCCAGCTGTTGAAGGACATCACATGGTCCTAGTGGGCAGAGTCCGGGCCTGGGATTCGAAAGACCTGCGGGGTGACCCTGGGCCCATCTCCTCCCGGAGGCCTTCCCTGCCCGAGCCCCCCACTTTTCCTCATCTCCCCCTCCTCCGCGTCCCCCCGACTCTTGCTCCCTTCCTTCGTCCCCCCGGCCCAGCCCCGCACCCCCTACATCCCCCTCCCTCCTTTCTTTCTCTTCCTGCCCCACTCCCCCCCGAGACTCTCAGCTCCTCGTGGGCAGCGAACTTGTCTGTTCTACTGTTCTAATGTCCTTTTCCCAGTGCTTAGTACAGGGCTCTGCACAGAGTAACTGCTCAGTAAAACAAATGACTGGCATTATTATTAATAATAATAATAACAACAGTGATATTTGTTAAGCACTTAATATGTACCAGACCCTGTACTGAGCACTGGGGCGGATACAAGCACATCAGGTAGGACGCAGTCCCTTTCCCAGGTGGGGCTCCCCATTTTATGCAGGAGAGAACTTCACTTTTCAGTTCCTTATCTGTTAAATGATGACGATGGTATTTGTTAAGCGCTCACTATGTGCCAAGCACTGTTCTAAGCATCGGATGGGAATGAACTATCCCTTCTCCCTCCCCCTTTGACTGTGGGACAGGGACCGTGCAAGATCTGATGATCTTTAGCACAAACACAGTGCTTGTGTTGCACAGTGCTTGAACATTACTCTCCCACTGCCTCTGGGTGGGTAGTAAATCACGTAACATACCATAAATATTATTTATCTCTTTCAGGTTTCCCTGGGAAGCAGCCCGGCCTAGTGGACAGAGCGGGGGCCTGGGACCTGGGTTCTAATCCTAGCTCCGCCGCTTGCCTGCTCCGTGACCTCGGCGGGCCATTTAACTTCTCCGTGCCTTAGTATCCTCACCCGCAAAATGGGGATTCATGAGGGAGGGCTGAATAAGGCGTTCACATCCAAGTGCAAGAGACGACGCAGAAGGGAGTGGGAGAAGAGGAAATGAGGATTTAAGTCGGGGAAGGCCTGGTGGAGGAGATGTGATTTTAATAAGGCTTTGAAGTGGGGGAGAGAGTGATCGTCTGTCATATATGGAGGAGGAGGGCGTTCCGGGCCAGAGGCAGGACGCGGGCGAGGGGTCGGCGGCGAGATAGATGAGATGGAGACCCCGGGAGCAGGTTGGCGGGAGAGGAGGGAAGCGTGCGGCCCGGGCCCGAGGAGGAAATCGGGGAGGCGAGGGAGGAGGGGGCCGCACCGGGGAGGCCTTTAGAGCCGACGGCGACGGGTTTCTCTTTGATGTGGAGGTTAGACGGGCAACCACCGGAGGGTCTCGAGGAGCGGGGAGACGTGGATTGAACGTTTCTGTAGAAAAATGAGGTGGGCAGCAGAAGGGAGCGCGGACTGGAGTGGGGAGAGACGGGAGGCGGGGAGGTCAGCGAGGAGGCCGAGGCAGAAACCAAGGCCAGATGGGACAAGGGCTCGGTTCGCTGAGGTGGCAGTTTGGATGGAGAGGAAAGGGTGGATTTTAACGATGTTGTGAAGGTTGAACCGACAGGATTTGGTGACAGATTGAATCTGTGGGTTGAATGAGAGAGATGAGTCAAGGATGACGCTAACGTTATGGGCTTGTGAGCCAGGAAGGATGGTGGTGCCGTCTACAGTGGTGGGAAAAGTCTGGAGGACGGGGTTCGGGTGGGAAGATGAGAAGTTCTGTTTTGGACGTGTTTAATTTGAGCTGTCGGCAGGACATCCAAGTAGAGACGTCCTGAAGGCTGGAGGAGATGTGAGACTGGAGAGAAGGAGAGAGATCGGAACTGGAGGTGGAGATTTGGGAATCATCCGCGTAGAGGTGGGAGTCGAAGCCATGGGAGCGAATGAGTTCTCCGAGGGAGTGGGGGGAGACGGAGACTAGAAGGGGACCCGGAACCGAACCCCGAGGGACCCCCACGGTCCGGGGGCGGGAGGCCGAGGAGGAGCCCGCCGAAGAGACGGAGAAGGGGCGGCCGGAGAGACGGGAGGAGAAGCGGGAGAGCACGGCGTCGGCCGAGCCGAGGCGGGCCGAGGTTTCCGGGAGCGGGGGGCGGGCGGCGGGCGGGCCGAGGAGGATCGGGACGGGGCAGAGGCCGTCGGATTTGGCAAGAAGGAGATCGTCGGTGACCTCTGAGAGGGTGCTTTCCGTGGAGCGGGGGGGACGGAAGCCAGATTGGAAGGGGTCAAGGAGAGAATCGGAGGAGAGGAAGTGGAGGCAGTGGGTGTAGACCACTCCCTCAAGGAATTTGGAGAGGACTGGTAGGAGGAAGATCATAATAATAACAACGGTACTTGTTAAGCGCTTACTACGTGCCAGGCACTGTTCTAAGCACTGGGGTGGATACCAGGTTGGACACAATCCCTGTCCTACGTGGGGCTCACAGTCTTCAACCCTTCCTTTAGAGGAGGTAATTGAGGCACCGACAAGTGACTTGCCCGAGGGCACACGGCAGACAAGTGGCGGAGCCGGGATTTGAACCCAGGTCCTTCTGCCTGGCCCTATCCACTAGGCCGTGCTGCTTCCCTATCAAGCCAGTGACAGTAAGCTCTAACACTGCCTGGCTATAGTTGCATTATCGAGTATCTTGAATATTGAATATCGGGAAGCAACATAGAATAGCGGATAGAGTTCGGGCCTACGAGGCAGAAGGTCATGGGTTCTAATCCCGGCTCCGCCGCTTGTCAGCTGTGTGACTTTGGGCAAGTCACTTCCCTTCTCTGGGCCTCAGTGACCTCATCTGGAAAATGGGGATGAAGACCGTGAGCCCCACGGGGGACAACCTGATTACCTCGTTTCTGCCCCAGCGCTTAGAACGGTGCTCGGCACTTAGTAAGTGCATAACAGATACCTTCTACTCCAGTGTTTAGTACAGTGCCTGGCCCGTAGTAAGCACTTAAATACCATAAAAGAGAGGGAGTGCTCCGGTGCCCCGGCCCTCCGGTGCTCCGACATACCGAAACTCCAGCGCACTGGAACTCCGGAGCTCTGACGCTCCAGTGCTAAGTGATCGGTGCTCTAGGGGTAGGGTGGACACGTCAATCGGTAAATCAACGTATTTATTGAGCACTTACGGCGTGCAGAGCCCTGTACTGAGCGCTCAGGAGAGGATAACACAACAATAAAACGGACACATTCCCCGCCCACAAGTTTGCCACATGAAAGGAGGGGCGAGAACGGGAGGGTCAGATCTGAAATGTGCCTCGGGAAGGATGATGGCGGTATCCGTTGAACGCTTCCTACGTGCCAGGCACTGTACCGAGCGCTGGGGTGGATACAGGCAAATCGGGTCGGGCACAGTCCCCGTCCCACGTGGGGCTCACGGTCTCCGTCCCCATTTTACGGTCGAGGGAACCGAGGCCCGGAGAAGCGAAGCGATCCGCCCAAGGTCACCCGGCAGACAAGTGGCGGAGCCGGGATCAGAACCCAAGTCCTTCTGAGTCCCACTAGGCCATGCTGTTTCTCTCCTGCTTCTTCGGGACAACAGTAATCATGTATTAACGAGGAAAATGCCTATGTGGTGCTATGTAAACCGTATGCTAATCCTGCCTTTCTTATGGAAATCGCATGCAAATGTCCCGGCAGCCCTCCTGCTTCCATCTTTCCCCTGGAGAGCCACGGGGGAGACAATAAGGATTTGGGGACAGGGGACTGGACAAGTTGACCTCTGCGGATTCTGCGAGGACCGGGATCCTGTCATTCGGTGATTGGACTGGGTGGATTGGGGGTGGGGGGAAAAGGGGACATTTGGGTGTCCCTGCCCCTCCCTCACCCCCCACCCCCCCAGACCCCTCCCCACCACCACTAGGGAACATTGCTATCCAACCCGGCCCCGTCTCGGTCCCAGCCCCAGGCCCAGCCCCAGACCAGCCCTAGGCCCATCCCCTGCCCAACTGCATCCCCGCCCCAGCCCCAACCCAGCCCCATCCCAACCCCATCCCAGTCCCAGCCCCATTCCGGTCCCAGCCCCATCCCATTCCCAGCCCCAACCCAGCCCCATCCCAGTCCCAGCCTCACCCCAGTCCCAGCCCCAACCCAGCCCCAGCCCCAGCCCCAACCCAGCCCCATCCCAACCCCAACCCAGTCCCAGCCCCATCGCATGCCCAGCCCCATCCCATTCCCAGCCCCATCCCATTCCCAGCCCCAGCCCCTGCCCAGCCCCTGCCCAGCCCTAGGCCCATCCCCTGCCCAGTCCCAGCCCAGCCCCGGCCCCAAGCCCAACTCAGCCCAGCCCCTGCCCAGCCCCAGCCCAGCTCAGCCCAGCGCACCAAGGCTGGACGGGCCCGGGCTAAGCAGGGATTAGCTGTTGCTCCGAGGTAGTTTACGCTTCCGTAAAAGCCGGAGAAAATGAATTTTCACGCTGGGGCTTGGCGGGGAGGGGGAGGGGGAGAAGGGAGGGGGGGTTGGGGGGAAAGGGGGGAAGGTGGGGGAGGGGCCACTGCTCGGCTCCCTCCCGCCCAGGCTGAGCCCGGGCCATGACTCCCGCCCCTCCCCCAGCCCCTGCCCCTTCCCGGGCCCCCTCCCCCCCTTCAACCATTGCCCCCAAACCCCCTCCCTTCCCCCTCTGCCCCTGTCCCTCTTGGCTCTCAGGCCGGCTGGGAGGCAGGGGGATGGACCGGATGACCTGCAGGATCAGGGCAGGGGTCATTTGGGCCCGGAGGCCGGAGGGGGGGGCGTCTGGAGGTCCGGGGGGAGGGGAGGGGAGGAGGCGCTATAGGGGCCGGGGTCCCTGCGGGCACAGCTCCGCCTGGACGCCCCGAGCCGGAGCCGGGGCGCCCCCTCCACAGGGTGGCGCTCCGTCTTCCCCCATTCCGAGGTGAGGCTGTCTCCCCGCCCACAGGGGGGCGCTCTCTCCCTCGCCCCCCAGGATGGCACTGTCTCCCCCTTCCCACGGGGTGGCGCTGTCTCCCTCCCCAGAGGGCGGTTCCTTCCCCCCATCCACAGGGTGGCGCTGTTTGACCACGCCTTCACGGCGGCACTATCACCCCGTCCACAGGGTGGCGCTGTTCTGCCTCGCCGTCACAGCGGCACTATCTCCCCGTCCACAGGGTGGCGCTGTTCCACCCCACCCGCCAGGAGATGCCGCCTCCCTACTCCCAGGGTGGCCCAGTCTCCGTCTCGTCTACCATCCCACCAGCCCCCTGCCCACCTCCCGCCTCCGGCCTGGCACGGCCTCCCTCCTCACATCCCACCGCTCTCCTCCCCGCTTCCAACCCTTACTGAGCGCCCGCCTCCTCCCGGAGGCCTTCCCTGCCCGAGCCCCCCCTTTTCCTCGTCTCCCCCTCCCTCCCCCATCCCCCCGACTTTTGCCCCCTTCCTTCATCCCCCCCGTCCCGGCCCCGCACCCCTACGTCCAGATCTCTCATTTACTTATTTCTATCCCTGTCCGTCTCCCTCTCTAGACTGTCAGCTCCTTGTGGGCCAGGAATGTGTGTTTATTGTTGTCTTGTCCTCTCCCGAGCGCTTCGTCCAGTGCTCTGCACACAGTAATGATAATAATGTTGGTATTTGTTAAGCGCTTACTATGTGCAAAGCACTGTTCTAAGCGCTGGGGGGGATACAAGGCGATCAGGTTGTCCCACGTGGGGCTCACAGTTTTTAATCCCCATTTTATTCATTCAGTAGTATTTATTGAGCACTTTCTATGTGCAGAGCACTGTACGTAGTACAGACGAGGGAACTGAGGCATAGAGAAGTGAAGTGACTTGCCCACAGTCGCACAGCTGGAAAGTGGCGGAGTCGGGATTGGAACCCATGACTTCTGACTCCCAAGCCCGGGCTCTTTCCACTGAGCCACGCTGCTCAATAAATCCAATTGAATGAATGAGTGAGTGAGGCTGTCTTCTCACCTACAGGATGGTGCTGTCTTCCCCCCGGAGGGTGACTTCCCGCCCCGCCCCGCCCAGCGGGTGACACACTCTCTCCTAATAATAGTAATAATAATGGTATTTGTTAAGGTCTTCCTATGTGGCAGGCACTGTACTAAGCGCTGGGGTGGACACATTTATCGGTTTGGACCCGGTCCCTGTCCCACGTGGGGCTCACCGACTCCATCCCCATTTCATATATGAGGGAGCTGAGGCCCAGAGGATAATATTAATGTATTTGTTAAGCGCTTACTATGTGCAGAGCACTGTTCTAAGCGCTGGGGGAGATACAGGGTCGTCAGGTCGTCCCACGAGAGGCTCACAGTCTTCATCCCCATTTTCCAGGTGAGGGAACTGAGGCACAGAGAAGTTAAGTGACTTGCCCACAGTCACACAGCTGACAAGTAAAGTGACTCGCCCAAGGTCACAGAGCAGACAAGCCGTGGAGCGGGGATTAAGAACCCA